>NC_133934.1:4716733-5027150 GCF_031877795.1 Strix aluco
AATATTTTTCTGTCAAAATAGATCCTCAAGATATCCAGCAGAGTGAGATAAACCATGTCTTTGTTTCCCCCAGGATAGTTATTATTTGGACAAAATTTACATCTCTTGCTGGAAGCTTTTGCTACAGAATTGCATGAGGGAAATGGTAACAGAAATTAGGGTGATGCTATGAGTGGACACAGCAAGCTGTGAGAAATAAGAGTCTGGGAGGGTTATTGGAGGAAGAGAAGGTTTTAGGGTGAATTTTCAGTGAAGTTATTTATATGTGCTTGCAGTACTGTTGCTGAATGTCAAGTACGTATGGGACTAGATTTAGTTAGTTAGTTTACTCATTATTTTTTTTAACTTATTGACAACCCATGGATTCAACAAGAAAATTCAACAGTTCAGGTAGATATGGATCCAGAAAGCAAATATTCTCAGTTGTAATTTTCCTAGGTAAAAACTTGAGCTCAGATATGGAGAAGAGACATTAGAAAGCCTAAGTGCTGCAACCCTGGTATACATCATTAGATAAATACAATAGTAAGTTCATTCAGAAAATATCTAGATATTATTAAGTAAAATACTATAATCCTAATAACAAGTTTCCTCAGTGCTTCAAAATGGTTTTTATACCTTAACTTGGGGATACACTTTCAGAGAGAAAGCAACTACCGCACTACTCTGTTAGAATAACATGAAGAAATGTGTGGATCACATTTCAGCAGAAAATCCTTTGAGATACTGATGATAATAAAGGAAGACTGACTTCATGGCTTTGCATGATAAGTCATTTGTTTTATTGCTTTATTTTCAAGCTTGGATTTCTGAAAATCAAATAAAATGTCTAACTACTTTTTCTTCAAAGTTCCAGAAAGCTTTTCCTATGGCCTCAGAGCAAGCATGAGGAACTTCAACCTGAGGACAACTTCTTAAGAAACTTATAAGTAGCTGAGAAAAGGATTTTAGCATGAAAGTGTAATCTCAACAGTAGGTTTAGTTTCACAGTACACAGGTTATAAAATTTATGTTTTGATGATCCTGAAGTGCTTCCAAGACTTCAGAAGTTCAGGAAAAGAGGTTCTGTGAGCCTTAATCTCCTTACAATGCATTATGCTTGAAAAGCACAAGATAGAGAAGGGAGGGAAAGTCAAGATTTTATCAGCGCCCATGCTTCTTGCAGTCAAAAGGATTGTAGCATAGAGGTCTGGCTTCTAAAACATGAGTGACTTACAGGGTAGTGATATCACCCTGATGTCTGGGTCATTATGTCTAGGTGAGAAAGTCAAATCATTGCTTTATAAAGAGATTCTTTTATCACAGAGCCAAAAATGGTGGTGTTGCATGTCTCGTAGTGCGTAATTCCAAGTACCCTTTGAGGTACCAATTAAATGGCTTTCTTTTACTTGTAATGAAAATAAGTACAATTTTACCCATAGATATAAAAGTGTAGCAGATCAGGTGCTACCTTTCCAACACACAATGCGTACTGTTCTGTGGTTTAAAGGGATTTGTAAATTTTACCATGCCCAAGGAAACAGTTAAGAGTAGCCATAAAATCTTAAACCACTGTTTGTGGTGGGACTGAAAAGTCCCATGGATATGTTTTTGTTGCAAAAATTGCTACTGCCATAATGTCAGAAGGAAGATGAAGGCACTCAGCAACGTATATTAACAAAAGAACAAGGAAATTAACATAGAGAAGTTTTTAGATAGGTGAGGGGGAAATGAGAAAGAAGCGATAATGATACCTTATTTGACTCAGTGTAACTTCCTCAGCAGGATAATTATTCTTGCTGGGATGCCAGTATAGCTGAGCAGGGTTTATGTAAAACAAGAAAAGAGCTGAGGCTTTGTGTTATCCCTCTCAGATAATAACAATATCAAAGGAAATCCCTTTTAACAAAAGAATGTTTGGTAATTTTGTTGGTTTAAGTTATAAAAATTGAAGTGTACACAAGAAATGGTAGGAATAGCTGCTACTGCCCACCGTTCTTACAGTATCGTATAATACTAAACCCCTAATTGTACATACTATTGGAACTAATCACCGAGTGACCTTGACACCCACAGGTTTAAAGAAAGTCAAACGCTTAAATAGCACAAGTAGGAAGCTGTAACATTTTCACATTCACAGTCTGTATAAGAGAAAGCAAGAGAAGAAATTTTGTACCTTGAGTTGCACGCCAATATCTCAATATTATGGTAATCTTTGTCCATTTCATTGAATAATGGTAAATAGATACAATGAATAGATCACTGACAACCTCATACAAAAGGTTCTGCATCGGTGCAAAATATTAATTATAGTAATTTGTGACACATTATTTTCAAAAACCCAACAGATAAAAGCATTAAGACTATAAATCATTAATTTAATCGGATTATTTTCAGCCAGTCTTTTATTTACTGTCTCCTCAATTAAAAACTGAGGTTAATGAATCTTTCAAATGTACTATAATATTCTAGTATTCATTATTCCCCCCCCCTCCACCACAGGTAAAAATCTATCTTTTTTTCTTCTTTCCATCCCTTTTTGGATTAGAGAGAAACTTCTGAGTCACACCACATATTTTCATTTCTGAATGTCGCTGATAGCAGTTTTCCCATCTGAAATGATGTACAGAGAATGAGATGGCAAAGAGCCAGAAAGCAGTAGGAGCTCTGGAGTGCAATGTGCAAGTACAGTTTTACCTTAAGGCTTACCTTACATCTTTCTGTCTTTGCCATTTTCTGCAGAAGTTACCTTCTTTCTCATCCATGTCATGGCAAAAAATCCTGATTTACTTTAGTTTTATTTTTAGTAAAACTCAGAATTCTGCCAAGAAACTTGCATCTCTTTCCCCATTTTTGAATTTGCTGATTTGCAAGTGAATGAGGTGTTATCTAAATATACCCAAAATTGGTAGCAATCATTAGAATGATTCATCATTTTTATGCATTAGTGTTACAAATACAAAAGCTTCTTCCCAAATATTTTTGCTAAATACCATTCCATTCCCTTTCTTTACCTGCCTTTTTTACCTTCATAAAGACTTTTCTCTTTTATATTTCCCATATCTTCAAAGAATAGCAACTTTTATTCTTTCTCATTTTGTAATGTTTAACACAAAAATGTTTGGCATTTTGCAAACCATAAGTAAACATGTAAACCCAAATGCTCAGTTGGTGTAAAATGATAAGTCTTCCTCCATCTTCACAGGCACAGTGTCAATCTCTATCAGCCAGGTGTAAATCCAAGGCTTCTAACTTGACTGAATTTAGAACTACATCATCTCAGGTTGTTTTAGGATTTGGGTGACGCTTCTTGCCTCAAACACCTTTTAGTGCTAAGTAGTGCTAAAAGTCTGTCTTACATCAGATTTTTTTTGTTGAACTCAAAATGCTCTTTAAATTTAATCATTAATATTATTTTCACTTTGTAGGTGACGTCTAGAAGGTGAAATGATTTGCCAATAATTTGCTAGAGGACCTGTGACAGATCTAGAAAAAGAATCTGATCACACTCATTTCCATCAGTGGTTTATTAGTGAGGCTTTCACACTCCTTGTTCCAATTTCTAGATTTTAACCGTACTAGCTTTTGAATGTTGGTTGACTTGTTATTTACACATCACTTAAAATAGTAAACTAGATACAAGTGAGCAAAAAGCTTCGAGCATTTAGAAGCCATTAGATACAGCCTACGCTTTTCTATATATATGCCAGTAAAAGTAAACATAGTATACTTCCAGGGTTAATTTTAAATAACTAGAATGTTTTTAATATACAAGATGAAATTAACTTTTGCCTTAGACTAATCTTTTAGCCTTTTAGATGGCTATTGTCTACACCCTCTGGGTCATTGCTGTAGAGAGATGTACTTCTAAAAGGTATTTCTTACTGTCCCAAGTAGGGATATCAGTCAGAACATGTGGGATGCATTGACTCTGAAAATACCTTTCTCTCTTGTGCAACTTTGGAGGGATCCTAGACAACTAGGTGGCAATAAATGCCTTTTAGACAGATGATGTTGAGTTATGTATGGTGAAGCTCTATCTGCAATGATAAGTCATGACTGTGGTAAAAGACTTTTCCCGCAGAAGTCACTTCTATTTCCTGTGGTGTACTTCTAATTCTGCCCTTGGTTACTTGCAGTGAGGATATTCTGTTCTTGTAATTACCTTCTCATGAAAGCCCAGAATGCTTAATTTGCATCAAATTCGTCCCTTGTAATAACACTATAATCTCAAGTCTCTTTGAAAGTGAGACAACCAGTGGCACGTGTGTCCAAGGGGAGAATCAACATTTCCCACCTCATGCAGGCTGAAGATATGTTTCTCTAATATTTTCTTTTAATCTGCAGCAAAAGAATAATATCCTGCAGTCACTGCCTGTGGTCGGTTGAATCTTAACCTGTTTGAGCTCTCTGAGGTTATTTTAGTCTGCAGTGTCTGTCAAAGATGCTCCTGTTTCCATCTTATGTGCGTTGAAAGCAATCTTGGCATGTAACTATAACACAACAGATGGGACACAGTGCAACTTGGCTGACCTCTACTTTCAGCGTTTAAATAGCTAAACTGATTTTATTACCATAAAATAAACTTCCAAGAACTTCTTGCACTGTAGACCAAGCTAACAACTGCCAGTTGCAATCCTGTAATTGCAGTAGATGAAGAGGTCAGTTTTTGAAATGGTTTCATGAGATTGGAAGATACTTCCATTGATTTTAATGAGAACCATAGCGATGGAAATGCCTAGAAAACTTACATTTTCTTCGAAGACAAGGAAGCCCAAATAACATTATAGTAGTGCATGCGGAATTCATTAGTGTGTGTTTCCAAGGTCATGCTCTTATTTTTTGGTATCAGCGAAAACAGACTGAGGATAAACAGGGCTTGCAACATTGGGAACTGAAAAATTGTGTTGAAAAGTGGTCAACACACTTCATCTCAAGACTATCACTTTCTTGAGAAGGTTTTCTTTTTAGTACCATTGTTCTGTTGTTTTTCAGTTCCTGATGCCCCCTTTTTCTTCTGTTATTTACCCACCTTTTAGGCTGGATTGTAACACCATTGGCTACCAGCTCCAGCTCTAAATCTTTAGCTTTTTTTATTGCCAGACATCCTGGAGGAACTCAAGAATACCATTGCAAAACTCAAGAATACCATCCCCTCAAGAAAAATAAACACTAAGTTTATATATCTATTACAATGCGAAGATCAGAAAACAGTAGTATATTAAAAAGCAGTTAAAAAAGGGCACTTGCTCCATACACCTTGGCTTCTGAGGGATAAAGGTCTCATTAGCAATTTTTACACTTTGCCAACGCTTTTTTATCTCTAGAGCTGACTATTATCACACCTTCTTCTGTTCAGGATTCATTTTTCATACATGAATTTAGGCCCCATCCTTCCAGCTCCTACGCCAATTGTTGGGCTGAAGTGTGGATATCTTTGAATCAACTTGCACTTTGGAAAACACTGTATGGGGTTTCAAATATTATCAAAGAGAATGACATAATTAAATTGATGGGCATATATTCAAAACTGTTTGACACATTCTTTACAAGTGTGCAATATTTATGGAATACTTGTTTTTAAAAATATCTGACTATCTAAGATAATACTTGCTTCCTTTGGGCTGCTGTGAATATATCATGCCTTGCAGAAGGGCCTTTGTGTCTGATTTTTTTCAATTATACCAACTACAAATGTTGTACACATAGTCAGAGATATAACCATAACTGTACTATGATCTAATGACATAGCCATGGTAAAACTGATTTTTCTTTACCAAATGTGACCATGTTGTTTCAGTCTAGTTTGAGATGGCGTTTTTTTTTTTCTTCAGTGTTTTCAAAGAAAAAGGACAAAACAACTTTATGCAATTAAATAATAAAGATGTCTTTCACAGCAGTTATTAGAGTAGGGAGGCAGAAATCTATATTTTAACTTACTGATCCTGTTCTCTACAGCATTTTCTGCACGTTTTTGTACTTTTTTTCATTCTTCCTGCTTGTCTTTTTCTTCAGTAATATAATACATAAAAACAAGCTCTTGTGTGTTCTTCATATCCTATACCATAATTATGGCATTATTTTGTTGTAATATTGATTTGGGGAAAAAAAAAAAAGCCCAGCTATATTTCTGTTCATAAAGAAATGGAAATCTGAATTTTACAAGAGGGAGTTATTTAATCTTTATTGAGATGATTTGTAGAAGGCTTACAGGAGAGAGAAATAAAGGAAGAGTATTGTGATTTGAAACTCAACTTTCATTTTATAAGAAACTTTATAATAAAGTTAAGAATATACATGTATATTATAAATAATCATCTTCAAGAAGTTCTTGTGATCAAATTAAATTTCATGTTTGTACCTCCTTCTGGAACTCTGTCATACTTACATGATAATTATCGTTATTATTTTTTCATCTTGATGTCTGTTTAAGAGAGCCTTTCATTGTGTTAGAAGACATTTAGGGCAGAATTTTCTTAAATTCTTCTCATAGGATGTATGAGATCCTGCACTTACCATGAGAGCAGAATATTTGCTATGAAGGTACAGGAGGCTGCCTGTAAAGTCAAAAAACAGGGAAGAAAAAAAAAAAAGCCTTAACAGGTGGTGTTGAAAACCCTGCTTATATGCTGAATGTTACAGAAATTAAGTGCAAGAAAGACCATCAAGAATAGTGAATCATCAGATCAAATTCTCTAAATATTCCATGATATAATTTCTAATTTCAGTCCAATTTCTAATTGTAAATTTCAGAAACTTTCAAGCTCTGTGTCAGAGCTATTTGGAAGGTGGTTCCAGAATTTCGTTCCCATAATGATCACAAATTTTCTAAATTTCATTTGAAAATCTTATCAGAACATGAAGCTGCAGTTATTTTTTCCTCCCAAGAACTTATCTCAAATGCATTTGTAAAACACTATTATAGCTTCCTCTAATGTTCTGTTTCCCCAGACTTCCTAGAAACTTTGTACTTGTGACGTTTACACTGCTCTTTTTACATGTGTGACTGTTCTAAGTGAAGCTTTGCAATGGTTTGTACTAACAATTTAATATATTTTCTTAATTTATCACTATTTTTTTTTTTTCATCTTTAGCTGCTTCTGTGTCTTGGATGCTTTATCTCTGACCTGGTCTGTTTAGTCTTTAAAATTGATTACACAAGTATGGCTCTTATGATAGATTATCATCTGTACTTGTAATCTGTCAGAGTCATTATAATTCCTTATGATTGGTCAAGCAATATAATTTCAATTTCTGCTTTATCTTTTCTGTGCTCTGCCATTTCGTGGTCTGATGGACACTGAGGTAATCCATGTTCCTTTGGCAGTTCCTCAGAGAGTTAAGTCCAAGCCTTTTGGCCTCAAAGATACATCTATAGTTCTGAATAAAAGAGGAACAGAGAGGTAATGCAAGAGCTGAGATTATTCAGTGGAATTCTCTTATTTAACAATATAGACTTAGCATAGCATCTCATTCTTAAAGCAACCATTTACATGAGTGAGTTACATTTTAAGACAAGAAGGATCTATCGGGAACACTTATAGAATCTAAAGGGACAGAGAGACAATGTTTAATCATTTGTGGAAGTCGCTTTGTGTCTGGAGACTCTTGTGAGACCATCCTTCTTGAAAAGAAAGGCTTCTTCCCAGAATGCTATTTGTTGAAATCTGCACAGGCAGAATGATAATGGCAGCAGCAAGTGGTACTTAATCTGAACTTTTTTTTTCCACCTCATTTTTAACTATTCTACAACATATTGACGTGTATTTTGTCATGTCAGTACCCTGAAAAATCTCACGAATGCATAAAATATCTGTGAAGCTTGAACTCTCAGGTAATTGATGATAATTGTTTGATAAATATACTTGCATCTACAGTGGGTGACTATATAAGGCTGAAAAATGGCAGGGTGGTGCAGCAAAATGTCAGTTCTGTGAAAAATCGGTAGGAACTTTCAATGAAAAGGGCTCTCTTGAAAAATAAGACAGTTTATTAAATTTTGTTGGCAATGTCAGATGCTAATCTGAACACTAAGAGAATAGCCTTGATAATAAAGGGTAAAGCTTGTAGGTGGCAGGTAAAAGTAGTGGGTTTATTTGCATGGTAACAGGTGGAGCCATTCGGAAGCTGATGCAATGAATCCCTACAGCTGAACACAAAGTCTTACGAGCCCTCTAAACAAATATACATCTGGGATGTTAAATACAGAAATGCATACTGTATTATTGTGGCTTTGAGTAATTCTGGAAAAACATGTAACTAGAGAAAAGCAGTGTGAACTTTCCCATATGAATGCTTCCCCCGTAAGAAATGCAGTTTTAAGTCAACATAAACTATTTCTGGAAACTTACTGAATTTGGCCAAAAGAAATATACATGGTGTCTACCTGAGACAATTTGTTGTGATTATTTTTCATTGCAGCCACTGAACAGAAAAAAATATTACTTAAACAGCTCTAATTTTTGGCATGGATTTCACATACAGATAGTCTGTCTGGAACAGTTTCTGTATTTTTATTCTCTTATTACAAAAGTATTTTCCTGAATCAGTCATATATGTTTATAATCTTAATCCTCACCCATGTTATATATTCAACTTAACTAACAATAATGATCTGGAGGAAAGATATAAGGATAAATTAATGTATTAATAATATATGTTGAAATTGTGAGGAAATTCTCACATATTTTAGAAACTTGGTCATGTTTCCTGCAGTAGTGTGTAACATCAAACATAATGCCCTAATTGCTGTTGGAACTATTTTATTCAATCCCCCTCACTTTTGTTTAGTTAATATAGTCTTCATTTCCTTCCTTAAGCTGAAATGTGAAATTGCCAGGGTTTTTTTTGTAAATAGCTGATATAATCCATTATAAAAGCCACCAGACTTTTCTGAAAGACAAAAAATAATTATCTGAGTTTGATGAAAAATAGCATAAAAATAATATCTTAAAGAAAATTTGATCTCCACACTGTATTTAATGCATACATGAGGGGAAAAAAATTACGATAACAGGATGATCTTGGTTATTTCTTGATGTAAACTTATTTTTTTATGGTATTCAGTGAGCTACAGGAGCAAACAACCATTAAAAGGAACAATTCATAATGTTTTATATCCCACTTTTGTCTTTCTTTTTACTTGGAAGTGAATGGACTGAGATACATGATCTATAATTTGACATGGAAAGGAAATCCTGTAGAGATGTATTTTACATATGTTGAAGGAATGGATTATCTTTATTTTTTAAAAAGTAAGCTAACGTTATAATGATCAGAAAAAGCATATGTTAGTATTTCTAAACCCTGTAGCAGTTTCAGGTAGGATCATATACTGTAGACATCAAGGATTATGTGTAATTACTGCCTTTAATTAAACTCAGTTCCGCTAACTGTTGGAGAAGTACACCAATAAACAAATGCTGATATTTTTTTTTTCCTTTTTGAGGCATAAATGAATAGGTAGGATTGCTTTGATTTTCAAGAACTAGAATTTCCTTGCAGTAGCACTTCTAACTACTTTAGCCTGAGTTTTACCAAAGGATGACTGTGTTTTATTTAATACTCCATTTGAAGAAGGTTCTGAATTATGTGTAATTGACTGTATGTGGGTTCAGAAGAAACCTTGTCTTGATTTTTCTCTGAGTCTTAAAGGTTTTTCTGCATGGTTTTAAAACATTGATATGAAGGTGGCAAGCACAAGTGCTTTGTAGCCTGGTGGTTTGGGCATTGTCTACCGAGGTTAAAGCTGTGGGTTTGTGTGCCTTCAGGCAAAGAATGGAAATAGTCCTAGATGTCTAAAAATTAAGTTGTTGTACAAAGATGGGAATATATTAACTCTTCTTCTCAACATATTTCAAAATCAAGGAGACACCACTGTTGTTGGGAAGGTGGAATGGGAGAGGACAAACATTCTCACCTCCTGGAAAATGTTATCAGCTGTGAGCCTTTGGTACAGCGTTTTTTTCCTTTCGCTCATTTATGCTATGAGAGCAAAACCAGCTTGAGATTCTGTAAAGCTGATTTCTTGCAAATTGCTCTGAGATCTTGAAGCCAGTTTTCATGGCTATGATGAAAGTGTTACTTTGGCTACAGAAAACAATAGTAACCTATCTGAGAGGCTGAGTACGAATCGTTTTCTAGATTTTTTTAAATTGATAAAGTTGGAGTAAAACTAAGATCTTTTGGGTACGTGTTTTATCAGCTATAGCAACTGAGTTTCAAACTTGTAATATTACAGACAGAAGCTGAGCCCTCCCTGCTCCTCCCTTCCAAACTTGCATAGCCATTCATAACTGCTTGACGTGTTGAACTAACTTGGAAACAATAATGCACCAGTAAAAAGCTATGATCCTTATTGTCTCTGGTTTATCTTTGTCAGTACTTTTATTAGAGACAAAAGATAAATTCCCTGTAAAGCAGAGATGAGACATCACTGATGAGTTAAGATGCTCTCCAAATTTAGACCAGCTAATTATACATTATCTACCTTTTCACAGTGGACTTGAGGTTTCCGCTTGTTAAGGAAGAAAACTGTTTGATAGCAGCAGCTGTACTATCAATGAATATTAAGGAGGATGATTATCTTAATTTGAAAACAGCCTGTGTGCCAGCATTCTAAAGAAGAAACCTATAGTCCCACAAATCTTCACAAATTTTTCTCAAGTTTTATAGAATAGTTATTATTTGGGTTGGGTAGGAATTATTTTTTTAATTGGCTTGTCCACTGTATAAAGAAAAGAGTTTACCTCAGAATTAGAGCGGAGAAAATAAGAGAGTTTGTGTAGTTATTTAATAAATAGAGAGCTGCTATTCTGCCAAGTAAACACTAGACAGCTGAGAAAAGGTAGACTCTTGGAGCTACTTGTAGCTTGTGGTGTTAGCATTTGTTTTTCACCCATGTTTAGGGAGCTTTATGGAAGCCTATGGTCTGATATGTTAGCTTTTGGCTGGAAAGCCAGCTTGTCAGTCTGCATATGCTCATCAGGTTGGTTTTGTGAGTAATTAGCTTTGCTCTTCTCCAATTTGATACCAGCATGGCAGGGATTAACTACTCCTGCTTGCTGTCTGTAGGCATCCAAGGAACCATAAGGATCTCATGGAGGTGGTGGGAGTACAGATGTGAAAGTAAGGATTGTCAGATACTGCCATTATGTGGTCACCTTGCGTAAACTGAGATGAATATATAGAGAACTGGAAAGTAGAGACTGCCATCCTGTGAAAAATAGAGTTATTTATTAACCAAAAAAGAGCAGCAGTACTTCCCTATAGGCCATTTGGGAATACAAGAGTGCAGTTCAAATGTGAAAAATGGCTCACTACAGCCAATGAGTGATTCTGAAAGGGGATAAAAATGCTTCAAAATACTTTGGGATCTTTCATGATAATACTGCAAGCTTGCACTGGTATATTTGGGCATCTTTTCTTAATTCCAATTTGAACAACATTTCTTAGGAGAAAGGACTGTCACTTGAGCACTCTCAGCAGCATATTTGGCATTTCTCTGAGGACTGAAGGGTAGGCTTCAATTACACTGTGTAAATCCAGACTAAGAACATGAGTTCAGTCCAGTATGTCTAATTATACCGGTATAGTTGAATGCAGTATCTGCCTTATTTTATATTTAGGATTTTTCAACAGAAGATTTATTTTTAGCTGGAATTTTGTTTGAATGTCAGTGTCGAATGTCAGCTGGAGTGTTAAATGTTAGTTTGAGTGTCTGTTCTTTGAATTTGGGTTCCTTTAGTCCATGTAGATGAAACTAGCATTTCTCAGCCGGTTGAAATAGTGTAGGGTTTTTCCCTCCCATAAATCATGTGAATTCAAGTAGAACATGAAGACTTTCAACTTGACTGTGTTTGCTTTTAAGCCATTCTCTTGAAATGAGATCGAGATATTAAATGTAAATCACCTCTGTGCTTCCTTCTCAGACTGAATGCTTGCCTAAACTGGGAATAACAGAACATGAAAATCAGCTGTTCTTCTGTGAACTTCTAAAATGAGTAAAGCTGATCTTAAATACACCAGTGTTTTCTCAACATATGTTCTATTCAAATATCCTCAGCACAAGTCCATTTACCATTATTTATATTGGGTGTTGACAGCTAGGAAAATAAAATTTAGGAATTTTGGCTTCCATTGAGAAACTGAAATTTTTTTTTTTTTTTTTCAAATTTTTCATAATCGAAGAATCCTGAACAGCTGCATGAGTATCTGTGGTTGTGTGTGTGATGTTATTTTTTTTGTCATTTTAACCAAACAGTTGAATATGCATTGCAGCAACACATTCACAACTTAATTCAAATGATACTCCTCTATTACTACACAATTCTGTATGATTTTACTTTGTTTCTTGATGTATTTAAGACTACAGCATAATGTTAGTATAATAGGTAGCAGGTAATAGCTTGCAGACTATTTGACTGTCATTCTTTCAGAAAAGGTAGTTTCTCAGAGAAGGTAGATTGACTCAGCAATGGAATGGGTTTCCTTGTGTTTATGCAAATAAACTTTTTCAACAGCTGTTATCCTCAAACTACGGAGCTCATTTCTCCTGTCACTCACACTGATGTAAATCAGGATTAATTCTACTGGAGCTGATGACCATATAATGCTAAATATATAGAAGGAAAACAATCAATGATTTGATAGCAAAATAAGTTTTGAAGAAAAAACAAATAAAAAGTAGTATTAAAAGCTTTTAGCACTGAAAAGTTGCAACATGTGTTGCCATTTGGGAATCGCTGTCTCTGGGATGAAACCTCATCATCTGCTTGGGTCAGTCTCACACTGTCAGAGCACTTGTGCCATTTCCTCCCCTGCCCTTTTAGCTGGCAGGAGGCTGTCATCATGGCAGCTGGCAAGGGATTTAAAGAACTAAAACAAACAAACAAAAAAAGTAATGGAAAGAAAGTAAGGATTTAAAAAAATAAAAAAAGCATTAGTTTCCTGACAGTGAAAATATATGTGTATATATCAGCTGAAGCAAGAAACACTCACCTGACTCTTCAGCTTATTGCTATTCTCACTTCATTCTAATGCAGCTTCTTCCTGTTCAATATCAGTTTATAAAACTGTGTTACATGTTCACTGACTCCCGATAACTAAACAAATCCCAGTGTGCAGCTAGATGAATAAATTCCAGTTTGTAGTAGTGCAATTATATGCTGAAGGCTGTTCAGCGAATTCATAATAAATTAACCGTTAAAAAGATGTGGGTTAGAAGGATAAAAGGATATAGGAGCAGTGTATTTTTGTAATACATTACTCATTATTTCTGGTAGCAATGATATATACATTTTTTAATATAGACGACACCACATTCTTCAACCAATCATGAATTTTTAATGCCAATGAGAGAAAAGCTTTCATGATCAATCGCCACATTTAGAAAATCCTGTTTTATTTACCTCTTTCTATACATGGGCTGGCACTACAGAGACACTGCTACATAGACTCTCTTACACTTTTCTGGAATACCACTGTATATATAGGGAAGTGAAAACAGAACAACATCTACTACCATTTGTGTATTGTTGGTGGATTGATTCTGGAATTCATTTCTACCTTGGTTTGTCAAAGCTACAATTTATTGACCAAAGAGTGTGTTATGTGAGCCAAGGCTGGTGTAAATCACTGAAGCTTTGCTGAATTCCTGGAATACTGGAACAAATCTGCTGTATGTCAGTTGGGGATCTTCAGCTTTGTCTCACTGGATGGATTGAATGAAGAGACTTGGTCATTTTGTTACAGTTGGTGAGTTTTGTCTCTCTACTTTAGAATTATGTCATTGAGTGAAATGTTCAATGTGGTCTGCAGTTCTTTACTGTGCAAGTGCTTAATTGTGTTTATAGCTGAATTTGAACCCCCTCTATCTCTTAGTCTCACACATGCAATTTAAAGAATTTATATTTAAAATTTGCTAACATGTTTTAATGTGTTCAGGCTTCTGTTGGTGTTTCTCACTGTGAGAACAGGGATTGGTTTCCAAATAAATAGAATTGAGTTGACCATGGTCCAGTTTAAATAACAAAAGTAGTGATCAAAAATTTTATCATTATATTTGTATTATTTTTGGGAGTCTAAGATACTACAGACATCTGAGTAGAGACAGCAATAACAGTGTGTTAAACAGATCAGAGGAACCAGCATGTCACCTGTTCTGAAGATAACTTGTCAGAGAAAGAAAAATCTTTGAAAGTTACATTTTAATTTTTTTTTTTCCCTTTGGTTTGCCAAGTGCATAAAGATGTCATAAGTGCTTGGATAATATGTGGAAATTTAATTTACAAGATGAATTGTTTAAACTGAGCCATAATCCTTTCTGGTGGTGTTTCAAGCACAGAAATGCACATGCAAAAATATAGGATGAAGGGATGTCAAAATTTCTTTTAGTTAAAAATGGATCATCTTGGACTAGATGATCTTCAAGGTCCTTTCCAACCTAGATGATTCTGTGAAATCACCTACACTGATATATGAAGCTTCTTGGTAGATCCCATTTTAAGGGTGTTTTGGTTTGGGTTTTGTTTTTGTTTTTTTTTTTTTTTTTAAGGTACTAAAGTTCTGTGAATTTATTATAAGCATGTAAAAATAGTCCTAATAGATACAAATACCCTTACTGCTGTGCAGCAGATAAATGTTTTTTGCCTTGTTCTCTTCACTCAAAGTGTAATAGCTCAGATCCAGATCTTAGCTAACAGTGAGGCTGCAAACGAGAAATATGCAGAGGAAAGAAAATGGGGTTTTGTTGGGTTTTTTGGTTTTCCTTCTTGCTCTTATTACTCAGTCTCTTAATATGTATTTGAATGGGCCCTGAGAACAGATCAGTGCTACTCATTGCAGTTGGTCTAGTAAGTCAGACCTCATCACATACTATTGCTATTTGTTTTTCCTAATTAAATGTTTCATGTACAGGAATAGAAATCCATACAACTGGTATCAATGCAGACTTGTGAGACTAAGTGAAACAAACATCTACCAGGGAATGGTTTAGGTACAGCTGATCCTGCCTTCACACAGGAGTATCATCTGTCAAGTTTCCTTTTGGCTCCAATTTCCACGACTCATAGTAATATTATGTTAATAGTGCTGTAGTGAAATAGATGTTCCTGTGTTATCTAGTCTCCTGACAAAACTAATCAAACTTGGCCTGAATGTTCCCAGCATTAAAAGAAATTTGATTTGCCTACTCCTAAAGGAGGACATAGGGAGATGTTATTCCCCACCTGCTCCACAGATAGGCAATCTATGGGGTAAAGAAAGTGCTGCTAGCATCCATCACCTTGTCTGGATGTACTCATGGGTACAATTACTGCTTCTCAAAAACATAATGGAAATGACCCTGAGAGGAGATTTAATGATGCTCCATTTTATTGTATGTGTCCTTGCATTTCCTATGTTTTTCAGTTTTTTCTTGTTCCAGGATGATATCTCAGAAATCATTTAATCTAAAGACAGATCTTGGAAAACTGAATGATGACCTGTAATTTGATGGATAGCTTCCTAATCAACACAGGTGAAAAATCTACTCTCATAATTCATTCACCTGTAGTGATTTACTGAAAAGTTTTTACAGAAACAAGAAATTAAAGTGCCAGAGCAAATCCTTGGCCCACCTTAGGGTTTCACATGTCCAGAGTGATATTAAGTGATATTCAACATATCACAAAGGTCAGGAGTCCTTATAAAAGCACGCTAAAAGATCTTCTTACTCCAAACCTATCTTCTCGTAACCACAGCCCCTCAGGAACACAGTAACTCTCCTGCTTCCTAACTAAAGGTTTTTTTCAGGTGTGCAACTCTCACTGTAGTTTTGTAGGAACCACAGAATCAAAGAATGGGTTTGGGTTGGAAGGGACCTTAAAGATCATTTAGTTGCAGCCCCCCTGCCACGGGCAGGGACACCTTCCACTAGCCCAGGTTGCCCAAAGCCCCATCCAACCTGGCCTTGAACCCTTCCAGGGAGGGGACAGCCACAGCTTCCGTGGGGAACCTGGTCCAGTGCTTCAGCTCCCTCACAGTAAAGAATTTCTTGCTATTATCTAATTTAAATCTACCCCTACTTGGGATTCAGGGCACCCTCAGCAAGTTTGCCAATAACACCAAGCTGTGTGATGCGGTCGACACGCTGGAGGGAAGGGATGAGTCATCCAGAGGGACCTGGACAGGCTGGAGAGGTGGGATGTGCAAACCTCATGGAGTTCAACAAGGCCAAGTGCAAGGTCCTGCCCATGGGTCAGGGCAATCCCAAGTACAAATACTACATGCTGGCCTATGAAAGATTGAGAAAGGCCCTACGGAGAAGGACTTGGGGGTATCAGTGGATGAAATATGATGGATAGTAGCTTAGCCACTTCCTTCAGGAACTCAGATGCATCTCATCAGGTCCCATGGACTCGTGCACCTTAGATGGTCTTGAACCTGATCTTCTCCTCTGATGGGAAGTTCTTCATTCTCCCAGTCCCCTCCTTTGCCTTTGGGCATGTGGCTGGAGCACGGGCTGGTGAAGACTGAGGCAAAAAAGTCATTGAGTACCTCAGCCTTCTTCATATCTTGTATAACCAGATCTCCTGTTTCCTTCTGGAGAGGGCCCACCTTATCTCTAATCTTCCTTTTATCACTGAGGTACCTATAAAAGCTCTTCTTGTTGCCCTTGATGTCCCTGACCAGATTTAATTCCATCAGAGCTTTGGCCTTCCTAACCTGATCCCTTGCTGCTCAGACAATTTCTCTGTATCCCTTCCAGGCTATCTGCCCTTGCTTCCATCCAATGTAGGCTTCCATTTTGTGTTTGACCTTGTCCAGGAGCTCCTTGTTCACCCATGCAGGCCTCCTGGTGTTCTTACCTGACTTCCTCTTTGCTTGGAGGAAGTGATCCTTGAATATTAACCAGCTTTCTTGGGCCCCTCCCTCCAGGGCTTTATCCCATGCTACTCTGCCGAGCAGATCCTTGAAGAGGCCAAAGTCTGCTCTCCTGAAGTCCAGAGTAGCGAGCTTGTTGCACACCCTCCTCGCTGCCCTAAGGTTCTTGAACTCCACCATTTCATGGTCACTGCAGCCAAGGCTGTCCTTGAGCTTCACTCTCCCCACCAGCCCCTTCTTGTTGGTGAGAACAAGGTCCAGCATAGCACCTCTCCTTGTTGGCTCCTTTGCTACTTGGAGAAGGAAGTTATCATCAACGCATTCCAGGTACCTACTGGATTGCTTATGCTCTGAAGTGTTGTCCTTCCAACAGATATCAGGGTGGTTGAAGTCCCCCATGAAGACTAGGACTTGTGAATGTGAGGCTGCTCCTATCTGTCTATAGAGGGCCTCATCCCCTCAGTCTTCCTGGTTGGATGGCCTGCCGCAGACCCCCACTATAACATCTCCTGTCTGGTCTGCTTTTAATCCCGACCCATATGTCCTCAGTTGGCTCCTCATCCATCCCCAGGCAGGGCTTCATGCACTCCAGCTGGTCACTGACATGGAGAGTGACCCGCTGCTTCCTCATCTCCCCTTCCTAAAGAGCCTGTATCCTTACACTCCAGCACTCGAGTCACAGGAGCCATTCCATCATGTCTCCATGATTCCAGTAAGATCTTCCCTGCAGGAAGAAGTAATATATTTTATTAGACAGACAGTTCTGTGAACACTAGACATTATGAATCTTGGTTTCTTAGAGATTTGTATTTTGTGGTCAAGTGTCAGATCCAGCTGAAGGGTTTCCCACAGAATTTATGAAATCTTTCACCGACTCAGATTTTTTCAGTGAAGCATTAAGTGGCTAATAAGGTTTGTGTCCTCAAAATGGTTGCCTGTTTTCACTGAAATTTTAGGAATTTAATTTTCACTGAGACTTATCTGTTACTTTGAATTAAATTAATCAAAAGCTTAAAAAATTATTATGATTGACTGGTGAAGAGACTCTCTGCAGCTTTATCATGGCTCACTGGCCGCAGACTTTGAACTATCAGTTTGCAGAGGAGCCCAAACGCATACTGATATTGCCATTAAGTCTAATAGAAGAGACAGTGGACGACTTATACTGATCTCTGCATGCCAAAAGGACATAAATCAAAGCACAGTGAATTAAAGATCTCTGTCTGCAGTCCTATTTAGAATTTTGATGTCAGTTTTGATTTCTTAGATATACGTTTGTTCCCATTTTATGTTTAATGCTAAAAGTCACATGAAGAGCTCTTGATATAAAAACTCGTTATTAAAAACTATTTGCATGTGAGCTGCATTCATATGGCAATTTTTTTTTTTTTGAGGAGTCAAGGAAAAAAAACAGAAACAGCACTCTAGTACTCTAATAATCCTGGTTTTGTTCAAATGGTTTTGGATATTTATGAGCTAATGATGATCCTTTGAAAAGGTAATCAGCTTTCATGCATAGAACTGCAAATGTGTGAGAACTGGGATAAAATGTAAGACTGAGTCAGAATGTAACAGTTTTTAATCATATAAACCATATGATTGAGTTTACAACTAAGATGAAAATTTCCACATTTTTTAAAGTACTGGGGAAAAACCCATAAGAATGCAGTCTTAGGAGAAAATGTAATTTGAGGATATGAATTCCAGCACATTGAATAATTAATACTGTTTCTTTTTTTTTAATGTATTCACATTTCAGAGGAGGAGAGAGAACTAAATATAAATGCTGTTTTTCTCAGCTCATTGTCCTTTACTTACCTGTAAGAACAGATCTAGATGTAAGGTTTCTCAGTGCCATCTCTTTTGCCCACATCTTTTCAATAGATATAAGAGAGACCATGTGTTATATAGATGAGGTAGTTTAGGCTAAAACTCTGCGAAGGATTATATTCACAGTTGAGAAAGGTGGATGAGTGTGTGCAGGTAGTCAGGTCTGTGTCCTGACTGTGGTTAGCTTACTGGTTTAAATGCAGCTGCTGTTAAACAACTGTAAGTCATCTCTCTATTTCTGATTATGCAAAAAGTATGGATATACAGTGATAGCACAAAAAGGGAGGAGTAATTGACTATTTTTTTTTATAATACAGAAATGGGAAAGTACTTCTTATATCCACATAATTTTCTGTTAAATACTCTGGATCTTTGGTTCTTGGTGTCAGACACCATTTTATAAAAATATTTGTCATAAATATGACTTCTCCAAGCGAAAAGGGGATGTATTAGCAGGAAAAAGGGCTACTAAGCATATGAGTAAACTAAACGATGTTCCAAGCCAATATGAGTTCTCGCCATGCCAGTGTTAAAGCATACTGACAGGAGGAATAAGAAAGGGAACTTCTAGTTCTGTTGCCTTGTATACACATTCTGGTTCTGGGCAGGTGACGTCATTTTGCATTACTATTGAACCATTACTAAATTATTGTAAAAACATTTGATAGACTATTCTTGCACAAAAATTGGATATATGTAAAATCAATATTTCTCTGAATGTGACTTTGTAAGCCTTTAAAATATTGCTCTAACTAAAAATCTCTTCACTCACCCCTATAGAGGCAATCACAGTATTTTACAAGGTTTTGTCTATGAGCAAGGGAACTACTAAGTCTTGATTTCTTAAAAAAAAAATATATATATATATTCTACATGCCCTCTACCATTATAATCTTAGATTTCTTTCACAGTAGCAATATTCCTTTTTATGCAATTCCCACAGTTTTTCCTCCAGTCTTTATGATGTATCACACTTCTACTTTTGTAATGTCTTCTGCTTCCATCTATGCCCATATTCTTTCATCCTCATTCCTTTCCTCATCTTATCTTCAAAGCCACCTTCCCTGTTTCCTATCTATGTTTCCTTTGATGGCTGGACAAATGCAGCATGAGCTGTGGCTGAATAAGTGATTGTGCTGACCAGTGCTTCCAGGCTGTAAAGTAGGCCAAATAAAGCAAAAAGCTGAATTCTCCCTTAGTGGGACTCTCATCCTGACACAGATGTGGGCTTTCATGTAATTTAGGGGATAACCAGCACACCGGTCATAAATCTTAACTTTGCCTCAAAAGGGAGGGTTATGGATGAAGCACAAGCTCTAGACATATGTTTCCCCTTAATTGACAATAAAGTAATATTTAAATATCAGTTTCCTGTAATATTTAAATAGAATCATAGAATAGTTTGAGTTGCATGGGGTCGTTAAAGGTCCAACCCCCCTGCAGTGAGCAGGGACACCTTCACATAGATCAGGTTGCTCAGAGCCCTGTCTAATCTGACCTTGAATTTTCCCAGTGAGGGGGCATCTACCAGCTCTCTGAGCAACCTGTTTCAGTGTTTCACTACCCTCACTGTAAAAAATTTCTTCTTTTCATTTAGACTAAATTTCTACACTCTTTTAGTTTAAAACTATTACCCCTTGTCCTATCGCAACAGGCCCTACTAAAACATCTGTATCCATCTTTCCTGTAGGCCCCCTTTAAGCACTGAAAAACTGCAACAAAGTCTCCCCAGAGCCTTCCCTTCTCTAGCCTGAACAACCCCAACTCTCTCAGCCTGTCCTCATAGGAGAGGTTTCCATCCCTCTGATCATTTTTGTGGCCTCCTCTGGACCTGCTCCAAAATGTTCATGTCTTTTCTGTACTGAAGGCTCCGGAACTGGACACCCTCAGTACTGCAGGTGGGGTCTCATAAGAGCAGAGTAGAGGGGGAGACTCCTCTCCCTCGACCTGCTGGTCACGCTTCTGATGCAGCCCAGGATACGGTTGGCTCTCTGGGCTGCAAGAGCACATTGCCAGCTCATGTCCAGCTTTTCACCCAAGTCCTCTGCAGGGCTGCTTTCAATCCCTTCATCCCCCAGCCTGTACTGATACTGGGGGTTGCCCCGACCCATGTGCAGGACCTTGCACTTTCTCTTGTTGAACCTCATGAGGTTTACATGAGCCCATGTGTCAAGCTTGTCCAAGTCCCTCTGGATGGCACATCCGGTCCCTCAGGCGTGTCAACTGCACCTACCACTCAGCTTGGTGTCATGTGCAAACTTGCTGACAGAGCACTCAATCCCACTGTCCACGTCATTGATGAAGATATTAAACAGTACTGGTCACAATACAGACCCCTGAGGGACACCACTCATCACTGATCTGGACATCAAACTATTGACCACTACCCTCTGGATCATAGAATCATAGAAATATTCAGGTTGGAAAAGACCCTTGGGATCATCAAGTCCAACCATCAGCCCTACTCTACAAAGTTCTCCCCTACACCACATCCCCCAACATCTCATCTAAACGACCCTTAAGCACGTCCAGGGATGGTGGCTCCACCCCCTCCCTGGGCAGCCTATTCCACTCTTTGACCACTCTTTCTGTGAAAATTTTTTTCCTAATGTCTAGTCTGAACCTCCCCTGTTGCAGTTTAAAGCCATTCCCCCTTGTTCTGTCACTAATTACCTGTGAGAAGAGACCAGCACCAACCTCTTTACAATGTCCTTTCAGGTAGCTGTAGAGAGTGATGAGGTCTCCCCTCAGCCTTCTCCTCCTCAGACTGAACAGTCCCAGTTTGAGGATATGACTATCCAACCAATTCCTCATCCACCCAACAGTCCACCCATCAAATCCATATCTCTTCAATTTAGAGACAAGGATGTTGTGGGGGACCATGTCAGAGGCCTTACAGATGTCCAGATAGCCAACATCCGTAGCTCTTCCCTTGTCTACTGATGTAGTCACTCCATCCTAGAAGGCCATGAGGTTGGTCAGGCAGGACTTGCCCTTGGTGAAGCCATGCTGGCTGTCTCGAATCATGTCACTGTCTTCCATGTGCCTTAGCACAGTCTCTAGGAGGATCCATTCCATGATCTTCCCAGGCACAGAGATGAAGCAGACAGGTCAGTAGTTCCCAGAGTCCTCCTTTTTACCCTTCTTAAAAATGGGTGAATATTTCCCTTTTACCAGTCACCAGGGACTTCACCTGACTACAATGACTTTTCAAATATCATGGAGACTGGCTTGACAACTACATCAGCTATTTCTCTGGGATGCATCTCATCAGGTCTCATAGACTTATGTATATTCATATTCTTCAGGTGGTCACAAACATGATCTTCTGTTACAGTGAGAGGGACTTTGCTCCCCCAGTCCCTCCATTGCGGTCCATCCACTCAAGAGGTGTGGGAAGAGAGGCTGCCAGTGAAGACTGAGGCAAAAAAGTTGTTGAGTACCTCAGCCTTCTCCTCGTCTGTTGTTTTGCTCATCAAGGGGGGTACACTTTCTTTGACCTTCCTTTTCTGGCTGACATACCTGTAGAAGCCCTTCTTACTATTCTTTGCATCCCTTGCCAAGTTCAGCTCCATCCTTATTGGTCAGCTAACTAAAATTGATTCTATCTAACTTGAAAGTTAAGTTTCTTTAGGGATCAGTAATTAAATTTGTGATTAGTTTATACCCTGGGGTGTCTGATATCACACTGTGTTAATATCTTCAAAGCTGCTGTTACTATCATGAACTTTTTCGAGTTCTTACCACAATCCCTTGTTTTCTTTCAACAGCTGTCAAAATATAGCTTCCTGATAATATAACTAAAGTTTAATTATCACAGCCTAGTCAGGCATGCATCCCTGTTCTAGGGTCACTGAATAGTTTGCCAAAATAGTGGACTGTTATTAGATAGATGGATTGCTTTGGTAACTACTTGCTATTAATATCTATTAATTGTAGCACTGCCAGGGGTATCTTGTCAAAATTGCTTTATGGGATCAACTCATACACAGTGCAGTCTTGTAAATCTTGTTTCCATAGGACACCAGCTGCCCTCTCGCCCCTGGAGTATTTCAGTATACATTGTTCATAATTCATTATGTGTTTAATAGTAACGGCCTTGATTGCAGATTGACCAGAAAGGATTAATACACAAACACCCTGAATTTCTTCCTCATTTTTTGATATACCAAACCAAGAAATTCTTTTGGCCATTTTGTGTACTTTGGAGCATAACAGTTACTGTTGGTTAAATGTTCTGTTGTCTGACATTTCAGAGATGTTGCTATAGTTTTTGGTGTTCCTACCTCAAAGGTATTCTTTGTTCACTGTTTTTTTCAGTATGAATAGACCAGGTATAAAAGAATGGTGTAAGAAGACCTTTACCTATTGTCAAATTAAATAGAAAAGTAACCTGATCCTACTAAAAGAGGTAAAAGAGCACTGAGATGGGTTGTTTGTCTCTAACCTATGCAGAAGGGATTTTTGTAGTTGGACATCTTACAATTGCTTTCTGTGAAAGGAAGAAAATAAATGTGCACCACTCCAGTGTAAAATGCATTTATACCTGTAACTCAGAAAATCAGTAAATAAAACTAATCAATTCTAGCTGTACTATCTAGACTCAGTGGTCGTGTTAGCTGTGTGGTTTAGAACAGGGTATCTGTTTTATGGCCCACTTGAATAGATGAACAATAGAGAACCGATCCACTACAGCTTTATAAGCTGCTTTCTTGGAGAAACACTTGCTGCATTTCACCAGTGCTATGCTGTATTGCTCAAAACCAGTTAAAATTAAGGTAGGAATCTGGTCTTCACTATGTTCTTAAGACTAAGTCCTGCTCTTCTTCTTGATTTACTACAGCTGTTTGCTGTTTGTTTCTTCAGCAATGGATGCAAATGTATACAGAGAAAATTCAGAAATTACATCAGTGTAGTGAGCAAATCATTGAAGGGAGAGATCCCATATACCTGAAGCTGAGTTGCCTCACTGCACTTCGCAACTCCTGTGGCAGTGAACCTCAGGAGAGAAGCTCTATTCTGCTGTCCTCACCCCTCTCCCTGCTGGCCAGCCGGGAGGCATGCAGTTTCCCCACTACTCCTGACTATCAATTAATTGTATTCCAGCTGAATGCCTCAGAAACACACTCTTTACTCAATCATCTGTAATTCCTAAGGGAGGTTTTTGTCAAAGCAGGAAGCATTTCTGTTGATTTTTCAGCTCTGAATTAACATCCACACCCACTTTTCTAAAGTCCTTGAATTTCAAACTATTTAGAGATATGGTGGAACAGAGGACCCCTAACAGATGTATGCCTAGACTTTCAATTGTGGGATCAGGTCTTCATGTATGGTAACTGAAACAGCTCTGAGCCTGTTTGCTGTAGCTGAGGGTGCAGGTTGATAGTTCTAGGCAGTGCTCCACTCTACATGCCCAACAGCATTGCTTGAATAATTTACAAATGAAACTCAAGAGGTTTCTAGAATTATTCTTTGGTGTAAATTGGAAAAATACTCAGAAACAATCACCTGTCTTTTCTATAATCAATTTGCTTTCCCCTGTTTTCCCTAGAGAATGCTCGGGCTGATGCTGCAGAGAAATTGCAATGACCTGGAAATTGAGTCTAAAATCACAGATGCACATCAGCATCGTACCCCTCTTGTTTTAGTAGGTCTTTGGACGACAGTAGGGGGTTTCTTCTGCTTTCAATCAGGTACATTTGTCATGGTTGGGGCTCATCAGTGTGGTGTAGAAACTTGACCGGTTTCAGGAAGAAAGAGATGTATGGTCAAATTCCATCTAAAAAGAGAAAGGGGAAAAAAAGAAGAGTCCGTATTTACTCCTAGTGAATATCTTTTTTGTTCATATCTAAAATAATTATTATTATCTGATATTAAACATAAAGGATCAGACATACTACAATACCCTTTCCTCGTGTTCTTTACTGGCAGCTCATAATTGAACGTGAACCAAAGTTGGTTTTTTTCAGTTATGAAAATAGTAAAGTAGAAGGATTTTTCAGTGTGTTTCATTTTTCATCTCAATTCTATTCCATCTTATAGGCAATAATGATGGCATGTACTGGAATGGTCCTAGAAAATAGAGGAGATTAAGATTGCCTTAACAACACTTCACTGAAATTGTCCACAACTACAATTTTTTCATTTTGAGTTGACTTTTCAGTACTCATGAGGCTTCTAACACTCTGAATTCTCTTTCAAAAATCTCAGTCCAGCACCCACTGAATTTATTCAAGTCAGAGTTACTTCGAACTTTACCAAAAGTAGAAATGTCTTAAAGCTCTTTCAACTAAATCTGATGTGGAGGAAGTCTGAAGGTAGTTTGAGTGAGTGAAAAAGCCTTATTCCTGTAGTAAGTATGAGTGAATATGCTGTTGACCTTTTGAGAAGTGGAAAGAGTTTTTCATAAGTTCAGTGGGTAGCATATAAGACATGAAATAAAACATTCAACTGTTGTGCTTAAAATTCTCTGTAGCTTTCTAATGTCCTGCTGTTACCAACGTGCTTAGATATGTACAGAGTATTGCAAATGTCTGAGCAGTTTATATGAAATATGTTCAGGGTTTGGTGTTAAAAACTTTTCAGAGAAAACATCAAACTCAGTACATCAAATCATTAACAATTTACAGAAGAAATGCCTTTTTTACTGCTGTGTGTGCTATTCAATTTTTCAATACACGTGACTATGTACATATGAACAACTTAAAAATACATGTCTTTTTTAGATAAGACTACGTGACTGGTTAATATAAATGAGGGACAATCAACAGTGTTATCCAGTATGAGGTTCCCCCACGCCATATGCGATAGGTACTGAGAAAGAGACCACAGTCTAGTATTTTCGTGGTACTACAAATTGGCACTGCAGTGCATGAAAAGGAAGAGGAATCTGCTGCAGTATGTACTCCCAGTGACATTTTGATTTTTGGCACTTGTTTGTGTATGTGCAAAAACATCATGTCTAGTGGCAAATAGAGTTTTGCTCATAATATGATGCTTGAGTGAATAGAGTGAGGATAAATAAGCTGAAGATCTTGGGTAACTTAGCTTCAACTCTGTGCTCTCCTTTAGAAAAAAATCTCTTATTTGTGGCTCCATGAATATCACTGGGCTGCCTACAGCAGTACCAACATCAATATATGTCAAAATTTTGAAGGATTTGGAGATTGTAACAATATCTGGATAAATAAGTGGATGGAAAAACAATTACAAATAGTTAAGATACCACAGTTCAGCAAGTTACCATTCATTAGCTGAAACACAGTGACATTATTTGTTTGGCTTTAATCCACTATGAATGTTATAGAAGAGTCTTACTTCAACAATCTTCAACTCAAGCTGAATAATTCAGTTTCAGTTTCTCAAATGTGTGGTGTAGACAGATAAGTTTGACTGTGTCTTGGGTTTGTTTCAGCTATTCTGTATTTCCCTAACAAAGGAATATCTTGCTGTAAATTTTCCTCTTCCTAATATTTCCTTCAGTTAATTACAGTGAAAAAAATAATTTACATAAATAGGAAAGACATGTAGAACAAAAATAAAAAACAAAACATATTTACAAAGAATACGCAAAACTAATGTATGAATAGATTGTATTCTTTACCTTAGAATGGTTAAATGGCTGGGAAAGCTAATAGAGGGGTTTTTTTTGTATCATTTTTTCTAAATAATCTATGGTGGAAAAAAAGAGTAAAAGAAAAAATAAAATAATAAAATACATACATTAGCTGCAGTATTCTGCAGCCTTTGTGTTGTTACTGCTCCTTTGCTATAGCATATGCTGCTCCCTTTTTTTACATTTTTGCTCTAAGCATTAGATTTCTCTTTTGGACCTTTTCGCTTACATTAAATTCAGAGTGGCCATGTTAAATCTTTGAATTTAAGTTTGAATCAGAAGACAATACATTTTGATAGTCATAGTTATCTTTAATAATACAAAGAGCTCAAGTCAAAATTGGAAATAGTCTAGTTTAAAAACACAATGAAAGGTAACTCCACCCATTTTTCATCAGTGTAAAAATACAGTAAATTGGTAGGAAAGATCCTTGATTACTTTTGTAACTTGGAGTGCAATTGTCTGTTAGAAATAAAGTTTTTCTCTCCTAGGTAGTATGTGTGGCAAAAGCAATGACAAAATGCTAATCCACGCTTCGGTCGCTACCTAGTGAAAAACTAGTGTAGGCATTGCCCGTCCATACAGTACTTATGCTTCCAGATGCCATATAAATATATCTTTAGATAAGTCCTGTCCTTGGTATGTCCTTTCAACAATGGTAATAAAAATTTGCATTAGAAACAAAGTCCTTCCCCACCCCCATCTGCTATGCAGCAGAAAACTGCTTGAGGCTGAAATACAACAAATAAATGCAAATACATTTTATTGGGACTGATCCTGCATATATTTTGAATAATTGAAAGTAATGGAACTGGCTGCATGATTAAAGATAGATACCTAGCAAGGTGCAGAATTGCATCTTGGGCTATCGGTGCCAGTGATAGGAAATTAATATGAAGGAGTTTGTATGCACTTTTTCACCTCCCCAATTGTAGGATTGGTTCAGTGCCTTTGGTGATTGCAGAAAAATACAGCATCACTGGAGATGGAGTGTTTATTTTCTTGCACATTACTTCTCTGTGTTCTTTCAGGACAGGGTTAAGGTCTTTAGCAATTGTTTTGATGGTATAAGAGTATCTTAGCAGACCTGAGATTCTGGACAATAATGTTTATCTACACAGCAGTTTCACTGTTATTAAGTTCTCCATGCATTTTGAGGATGATTCACAGTTCATTGATTTTGGTATTTAAAATGTATTCATTCATATAAATACTTTTTAGACAGTTCACATTGATCTTAATGCAAACTTTAAGTTCTGTTTAGGCAATAAGTAAATTCAGTATGTTCAAGGAACTTAGTAAACAGGAAGAAAAAAAAAAAAAAAAACCCAACAAAAACCCCAACAAAACCCAAGAAAAATTATTTACCTTGTTACTTCCACAGCCTCTCATGAAATCTCCTCTTCAACGCTTTGGTGGAGACAGAGTACTTTTGAAGTGTAAAGGTAAAGGCTGTCACATCAAAGTTTTGGCACATTGGCAGCTACAGTAACATACAGCCTTTTCATTTTCCTTTCCAAGCTATCTACTCCATCCAACTCAGGAGTGGCATATTAAACAAATTCCCAACCTTGAAGAGTCTGGGTTCTTTACAATACACCTTGTATTAAATATGCATATGCAAAACAAGTTATGATGCACCATTACAACCTGTTCTATTTCAGTAATATCTTTTCAACAATCATCGGGGCCAGCTATAATCTAAGTTTATATAACAATCTAGATATATCTAGAGGCTCAGATAATCAACCAAAGACCTGAAAGAGTCTCAGGAAGTGCCTTTCTCTTTTTATTCATTATCCAAAGAGATCAGTTTGGCACCTAACCAAAGACTGTCAGCTAAGTGGAGTGGAATTGGGTCTAAGCTTTTTTGGTCATAGTTTTATGTAGGAAAAATATCTGAAGTTGCTGAATCTATAGTAGGCTAAAGCATGTTGAATTACCTCACGGTTTCTATCGACTAAGAGTATGCATATGGACCTTGCCGTGCCAAGAATCTTAACTGATGGTAAATTGGTTGTGTATTTGATAACAAAGTCGTCAAAATAATTAAATAGTGTGGTATCTGGTGATTGAGTGCACTTAAAACTTGTGTTATTTCACAGATCCATGCTTATATGACGGCACTGAAATTCAGGCTTTAGCAAGTAATGTCTATTTCTTGCCACGTTTTAAAAATAAGCGTTGGGTAAAGTCACAGTATTTCTGATTTGTAGTGCTAAATTCAATTTTATCCAGATTGCATCTACCTTTGTAGAATTTGCTTATCTCTATGCTTATTTGACATAATTGGATGTACCCATGCTATAGGTACTCCCTGCTGAATTGTGAAAGTAGTATTGCTTTCTGGCTGCTATATATATGTGTGTATATATATATACAGGACTATATTTATGCAAGACTTGAAATATGCCACAGAAACTATTTAGATTAGGATTATACGTGATATGTAACTTTTTATTTTTAACCGGATAACTGTAATGCTCTTTTGATGCATATTTAATGTAGTCATAGATTACAGTTTGTACTCCCTCTGTATTGACAGTAACATCCAAAACAACTTACCGAACCCTAAATTACTTTACAAAAAATGAGAAGTTTTTTTCTGATTGTGTCTGTATCCTTCCTTGGAAAACCAGGACGCTTTACAATATCCAAATATCTGATCAGATTCTATTGAAAGAGTAATTCACAGAGACATAAAAGAAATAAGTTTTATTTTCACTGTTGTTTTTTTCTGCAAAGATCTCTTCCAAGAGAACTCAAAGACCTGCTTAATAGTTTGATTGCCATCTCATGACACCCAGCCCCTTTCAGTCACATATCTCACTGCTGTCTGAGAAAGAGTAAGTTATATGGTGCATCTTGAAGCCTTATGACAGATTTCCATCATGATAATCATAAAATGAAAAGGCAATCTGAAAAACCATGGCTTTAAAATACAGGAAGATGGTTTTTGCTGAACTTAATACCATTTACTAGTTTTTAAGTTCTGTAATTTCCACTCATGTTAATGCATTCTAATTATTATCCTGCTTAGCTTTTGTTTCTCATGAAGATTAAAGTGGTCTGTTTGATGTGTGCAAAGAAGTGACTACAGAAAATGGTAAATTAATTGGAAGATGTCAGCTTAGGAGGACGTTTTTGACATGAGCGCTGTAAGGCTGTTAACAAACAGACTAACTCATTTGTCTCACCATGAAATGAAAATAAAAATCACAACATTATGATAAAATTTTGACTAGGAAATGCCTGCAAGACTCTTTGAAGCCTTAGGTTCTCTTCTTCTCAGGGCTTTGGCACTGTGATATATGCAAACCACGTTCTATATAACTGTGAATTGAAATAGGTTCTATGCAGAACAGATGGACTAGGGCTAATGTGGCAATGTGCACTGGAGACAAGAACAGATTAATACCACAAGGGGAGACTGGAGGGAAATTGGAAAGATGGGGGTATTTGAACTAATTCATGAATCATTTCCAACTGATAGTTATGCCTTCAGGCACACTGAATAATATCAAGGAAGCATATTTAAAATTTTATAAGTTTGTTTTAATGTAGATTAGAAGTAAGAGCCATACTTTTGGATGATTAAAAAAAAAATCTTGTATTCCCCCATCCCAGAATGTACCTTTCTGATTTAAATATCACTGATGAGCTTAATTATGTGCACTGTGACACGAATTGCTGTTTGGAAAACCCATGGCAGATTCATGGACTTGGCACAAAGCTTTTGGGAATGGGTTTTTTTGCAAGCAGCACTGTATGAACTCTGCCACTTGCATCCAAGCCACAGAGATGCAGCTCTGCAGTGTCTGGAGGCATGGTCTGATTGCTAGATCTCATTTAGGTGTCTCTCTAAGTCTCTCCTGTCTTCATTTTATCCAAAGAGCCTTCAGTCTTGCAAGGTTCAGACTTTCCAAAGCTGTGTCAGAGCAAGCACGTGTAGATACCTACATCTCTGAATGAGATCTTCAGGCATGCATTACAGAATAAGGCTTTCAACAGAGACATTTCACATGACCAAGTTATGATACTCTTGCTAACAGACATTTTACTCTAGGGCAGATAATCACATAGAAGTAGAGGTCCACCTGAGAATTAAAAGGACTTTAATATGCATAAAATCATCAGGATCTGAAACAATGAAGATACTTGAGAAATAACTTCCCAGTGTCAGGGAAGGTATCAGAGTTTTGCTTATGGGTAGAAAAGCACAATTCCATGTGTTAGGACATCAAAGATTCTTCATTTTGCAAAGCTGAGAGTATATAGATGAGCCTAATTACTAGTATTCATAATGGACATGGTTAATAAAAGAAAAAAGAAACTGTGAGGAAAGGAAATGTATAGATAATTATCTGGATACTCTACATTCTCTATATAGCTTCTCAGGAGATTATCTTCAAGCTATAGAGAAGTATGTGAAACACTTGACAATGAGGGAAGATTTTGAGAAAAATCTAATGAAGATGGCTGGTTCAGTTTGCTAGTAAGGAAATAATCTACATGAGTTTCTGTTCACCAGCACAGAAGATGCCATATCATTCCTCCTGTATACAATTCTTTCATTCTAGGCAAGGCTCAATAAGGAGAGAGAAAGGTATACAATGCCCTGCTTGCCTAAAACTTGATTCTCATTCTGCCAATTTCATTGTAGGTTGCAAATCTGGCCTGTTCAATCTCGAATAATGAAGAAGGTGTGAAGTTAGTCCGTATGGCAGCAACACAGATTGATAGTCTGTGCCCACAGGTAAGATTCCTGCTAAAAAGCACTTCAGAACTCTGACATTAAAAAGCATCAGTAAACTGCGACAGGGAAAACGGCCTAGATGAAGATTATACCCTTACCTTTGTCATTACACTGTTGCCGGCTTTCCACAAACTGTGAAAAATACATGCATGTCTTGAGACCTGCATATTCAATGGAGTGTAATGCTGTGTTTTTAACTCAGTCCATATCTATTAGTTCTTTCCCTTGTGAAAAAATTTCGTCGCTCCTCATGACAAATGATTCTGAATAACAGGTAATAAATGCTGCGCTCACATTGGCCGCCAGACCCCAGAGCAAAGTAGCACAGGACAACATGGACGTCTTTAAAGATCAGTGGGAGAAACAAGTGCGAGTTCTTACTGAAGCTGTTGATGATATCACTTCGGTGGACGATTTCCTCTCTGTTTCAGGTACTGGGATCAAGGGACTCTTCTAAAAATATACTCCTAAATTAAAGTAATGGGTCACAGCAGAGAAAAGCTATAATTACCTAAGCATCATTAGTCCATTAGTCCGTCCCTATTGGAATGCTGATCTTCCACACTCAGTAGGAACAACCAAGGCATGCCAATTAATCCCTGGTAGCAATGGTTAGCTTTTCATCTCCCAGAAAATAGCATCCTATTTGTGCTTCTATTTCTAGATTTTTGTTTCAGCTCAGGCACGAAGTAGGATTTTGGCCACCTTTTAAAAACGTATTCCAGACCTGTGACAGGCTAACAGTATTGAAAAAAAATTTTTAGAGTCCTTGTGCATCTGTAGGCAAGAAGAGGAAAGATGAACTTTCCTTACTTTATTTTGTAGCTTTGCTCAGATCAGCTATGTCTAAACAGTGAGGCAGATGTACCATACAGTCCTGGCCCCCGATCATCTGTTCCAGGTTAGCAGACCCTGAAGAGGGATAGGAGGAAGGGAAATAGTCAGGTGCTGCATATCAGTCCCATCTACGTATGTTGTCAGGACATAACCAGTGTGTAGGTTTCCAGAGAGCTGGGAAGCACTTCTGGGTCCCAGATTTACTGGTGTAGCAATGCAACCAAACAGAGAGTATAAAGTAGTATAAGAAATAGCAAATCTTTGCAATTCTCTGATCTCACTAGGAAGGATTACAATGAAAAGCAAGTTCTTCTATGAAAACAATGTTTCTTAGTCCTCACATAAAGAAGGGATGGAGAAGAGAAGGACATTGACCCTTTGGGTCACAGTCTTTTTCTCCATCCTCATTGTAAAGTGCTGCAACTTGTGGCAGAGTGTATTGTTATAATATAGTTACACACAATGAGTACTGTAATTGACAAGTGCTGCATATCTTGTGTTAATTGTCTGCTGCAGAAAACTCATTTTCCTGTTATGGTTTGAAAAAGGTGAATTTCATTGTTGTGAATAAGGACATAGAACGTGCCAAGTGTGTGCTTAGCTTACTCTAATGTCACAGAAGAGTCAAACTTCAGGAGACAGCTTGGCCTTAATTTTCTGTTTCATTCTACATTCTTTTCTTTGATATTTCCTCATAAAAGCTTAAGCTGTTTGGAGAAAAAAAATATCCTTTAAAAAGTCCTTAATTTTCTTTTTTGTCCAGCCTTTTATTTTGTTTTGTATCCCACTATTATTAGTAATAGGGAAATGGTTTGATTTAGTATAATTCACACTCCACTGTTCAACGCCACTGCTAGAGTGTTTACTGCAAGCCATGACAAGAAAATGAACTCTTAGAATAAAAGGGTACTTCAGAATCTGGTAGCACATAGATTTTTTTATTTGAGATTTGAAGCTGCCAAACACTTTTCAACAGACCAAGCTCACAATGAAAGGGGCTGACCAAGCCATAAACTTCAGACCCGATCCACAAGCCAAAGAAATGGCAAACTTGCTTAAATGGCCATTTATTTATTTGTTTGAGGACTTTGTTCACTCCAAGCATTCGTATCCATAAAACCAGAAGTTATCTGAATGGGTGACATTTTTATTTTTTTTTCTCAAATCATATTTTCTTCTAACATAGACCTGACTTACATCCAAACTTTCCAAGACAGCTGAGAAGTAGTATTTCTGTTGGGTTTAGATTTTTTTTTCCTAATACTGTCCATAGACATCTCTATTAAAAATGAGAAAACATCTCATGTATGCAGAAAGCCTGTTGCTGCTAGCTGTAAGCTTGGAAGCCTCAGCTTACACAGGGTATTTTTATTTTTGGATGTTAAACCAGTGAAGCATTCAAAATGGGCTAGTGTCTGGTTAAACGTACCTCATGAAATGACACTTCCTCCTCTTCATATCAAGTGTCACATTTGGTGGCATGTTTTATTAATACGGTGGCTACCAAAGGAAGGCTGACTATACTTTTAATCAGTTACTTTATATTCCAAATGCACTGTCTGTTCAAATCCATATAGCACCACTTTTGGGGCAAAATTTGGCTATGCCATGGTAAAAAAATTGACAATGATGAGGAGGAAATAGTGAAGAAATATTTTAGCAAAGCACCGTTCTTTAAATGTGTATAGAGAGTTTTTTAAACAAAGAATTTTCCCTTGCAAGTTACTCTGATTCACAGCTCAGGGGACTTTTGGTTTTCATTCAGAGTTGTTACAGTTTAAAATTTGACATCATGTAAAACATTCCTGAAACCCTCAAATGATCCAACCTTGGGATTTTTAACAGTGAAGATTAGTGTGTTGTTCTATTTTTGTGGCCAAAGATAATTAAGAAAAAGCAGCTGGTAAACAGATTGATTCTGTTTTCTTTATTACTACTACAAAGAACAGCATTTCGTTTTCAGTTTAGTGGTATCTGTGGCAGAAAAGTAAGATGTTATTTAGAGTCACTGAGTTTCTCAGAGTGAGTTTACTCAAATATGAAACTCGGTCATAATTTTATTATTGAAATGATTTTTAACTATACTGTCTGTAGAGGAATAATGTCTGACCTAGTCAAAAATCTGCTTCATCCTTTCACATTGTATGTGAGAGCACTACATAAACTATGATACTGCAGCACGTCAGAGTAATGGCCTGATTCTGAGCTGAGAAAAAACAATGTAGCTCCCAAAATTTCAGGAAAGCTACTTGATATTACATCATCTGAGCAGACTCACTGTTGTCGACTCTTACTTCAGAATATGCAGTCACATATACTCTGTGTCATGAAAAATTCACAGCTTAATCTCTAGCATAGATGGAGTAAAGGAGATGAACTGCTCATGCACAGACTCCCTGCTATCTACAAAGGTCATTTACTGTTGTCTTTTTAAAATGATTTATTTTCTTTTCTAACTTATTTAGGCACAAATGAACCAAACATATTAAATGTTTATGGGAATGTGTAAATTCATCTTCAGAAAATTGCCCAACTGTTTATTAGAGCATCTACATAATATTTGACCACTTTCCTTTTTTGCACTGATTTTTATTACACTTTCATTGTAATAAAATTCAATGTGATGTTTGAAATTAGTGTGACTGTTTTTCAGAGAACTACAGGTTGGTACTCGCAGTAAAGGTGAGAGGACATAGCCTAGTCCCTTTTAAATATAAATATCACACTTGGAATTTTTACTGTTATGTGGCATAGTATCACAGAATGGTATTTGTTTTGCAGACCTGGATAAGGACAGATATCAATTTTTCAACATACTGACATTTGCAGTTTACCCAAATCAGTAATCTTTAATATGAGGAAGAATGAAATGAAATGAGCCTTTTTTTTTCTTTTTCCTACATTCCAGAAAACCATATTCTGGAAGATGTGAATAAGTGTGTGATTGCTCTCCAAGAGGGGGATGTCGATACACTGGACAGAACTGCAGGTGCCATCCGAGGCCGTGCAGCCAGAGTTATTCACATCATTAATGCAGAGATGGAAAATTATGAAACTGGAGTTTATACTGAGAAGGTGCTGGAAGCTACCAAGCTGCTCTCTGAAACTGGTAAGCTTACTTGAAATACTGTTCAATATTAAGTCACTTAAAACTTTCAGTTAGTTCTCTGAAATCTGTTACTTAGAGGGGAACCTGTGCTTGGAAACAAGATATAAACAAACAAATTAATGACCATGATTTTTTATTTATTCTCTATTCAATGCTACTGCAGACATCATACTGACAAGAGCCATATAAGAGAAGAGATTCAGTAACCCATCAAGACTAGTCAACTTGATCAGAATTTCAATGGTTTGAGCAAATAATACACAGGCTTTTCTTTAAGTTCTTTCTGAATCAGTTGATTATGTATTATGACTCTCTAGAAAATAATTACAAACATTACTCTGTGGTCTGTGCAGGTGAAAGTACTTGGTGATTGAAGTTGTATTTCTAAACAAAACAATTTTTCATTAATAATACATGTAACTGAAAATACATAACTTGATTGAAAAAATATAAAAGTCTGCTTATAAAATGTATTGGTTTTATAACATAAATAGATTATATACAAATATAAAATTCTACTAGATGGGTAGACCAGGAAAAAAAACAGTGATTTGATTTTTTTTGTTGTTTTTTTGGGGGGTTTTTTTGTTAATCTGTTTTTGCATTCACGGAGCAGGGATGGGATTCATCTAAGCGTAGGTGACTACATTTAAGCTGGTCATTTTAGACTCCTTTACACTCAGTATTATCTGTTGCTATGTGCATCTGAATTGTTCAGTGCAGGCAGTACTACCAAGCGCTGTCATCTTAAAGCAGTGGTCTGCATTTGTTTGGATGAATCATGCTTTGAATTTCATTGACTTGATGGACTAGGTCTTCACTCATTGTACAAGTGACCAGCTATGATATAAATGCACGTAGTGTTGTCTGAAAATGTCTGAGTTGATCCTCCTCTATCTGACTGCACTTGTTCATCTGGGCTTTAAAATCATCAAGATTATTTTAGAAGAGAATGAGAATGCACCAGTTCAGGACACAGCAAATGTAACATTCAGACAAAACAACCAAGCATCTCCCTATGAAATAGAAAAACAAAACCTGTTGTAGCTCTAGCAGCCTCTGTGTTCACTTTGAGAACAGGAATCAGCAAAAGGAGATAAAAAAAAATGTTGTGATGATGTAATATTACTTGTTGTGTTATTGTTGTCCCCAGTTTATCATTTAGCCCTAATAGAGACCCCAAGCCCTATTTGCACAGGTAAATTCCAATGACCAAAATCAAGAATTTCTTCTTTTTCTAACCTCTCATTGTGATTTATTGGAAATTATAACTCAAGTGTGGATTCTTGTGATTATTACTAGAAATTTGTGCCTTGAATGCCCACAGTGCATGTAGATTCACACCAACCTGTAGAAATTTGCTTTCACAGACTCCTTCTTGTGAGCTGTAGGGGGACATTTTTGGGGAGAGGTCACAAATCAGTAACATGATCTCCAGCCTATGGTACACACTCTGCCTCTGCACAACTGTGTCCCATGCAACATTCATGTTCACTTTACGTCTGGCTGAACTCAGAGGGTTGGCTTTTGGCCCTGTACAGCTTGCAGATAATGCTTCTTTGCTTCCTTGAAGTTTAGTGATTCTACTTAAGTGTCATGTGGTTTTTAGGTGGGAGAAGCATAAGTAGGTCTGAAAATTGTTTTTATTAGTCCCCCTATTTTTTACTACCCAACAATAGATCAGTGGAATGAGTATTGTAAATTTAGCTTATTTCAAAAAGTCTATGAACTGGTATTATGAATTCATAGAAAGAAAATAAGTTGCTCAGTTTGAGATGGTAAAATATTTTGTTATGCTTTTGTGTTAAAGTTTCCTTCTGGTAAAGGAGAAATTTTGAAGAATTCTTCATATCACTAAGATTCCTTTATTAAGCAAAACAAAACATGTCTTCAGGCTTTTTATTCAGCTGAAATTTCTGACCTAATGTTCTATAAAATTTTTTTTTAATAATTTTTCAACAGAGTAACTGACAGTTATAAAGCGCAGTTATATAGATCAATAATAGGCACAGTAAATACTTCCATATTTAATGCACTTTTTAATATAATTTTAATTATAACTAAGTGCTAGAAGCTCTGGACTAACTACATCTTGACAACATCAACTTGTTAGTGTTGGGAATCAATACCTAAGACTGAGTCCCTGTTCCTCAAAGTCAAGGTTATTACTTTGTATTTTGTAAAATTTAAGTACACTTGTGAGTATTAAAAAAAAATATATATTGAAATCTTCGTATTTTAAATGTTAAGAACTGTATGTCATGTACAAACTATGCAACAGAAGTTCAGAAGGCAGAATGGACCCAAATTCAGTGGAGCCAATATTACAGCACAATTTTTATCTGCAGCTTTTCAGGCCATTTACAAAGGCATTGATTAATATTATTATTATTATTATTTGTCTATGATTGTTGATTAAAAACGGTAGAATTTACTGACTTATTTTGTCACCCTAGAATAAAGTGGTGAATATGCTATTTCGACCACCCTATGCCATTCTGTGCCCTGCCTGTTTATACCCTGCCTTCTCCCCTAAAACTGCTCTGTCTACACATCCATCTGTGTAGCTATGGATATAGAGATATGGGTATCTATGAATACATACATAGGTTTATATGTTCATCCTATCATCACCTGGACATCCTGTGTAGATTTTTTTCAAATGCTCAGGAATGATGAGAATAATTTATTTAGTCAGACTCCACCCAAAAATGGGCATATCAAAATGTCTGCGAGAAACGCAGTGATGGATGCCTTTTCATTTTTGTTCGTCCTTATTTTTAACCGAATTTTTATTTATTTTTAAATGAAGTGCTTTTGAAAGCTGAAAAAAAAATAGATGAGAATACAAGGGAAATAAACACATTACATTTCTACTTATCATTTACTTTTAACTATCAGTTCAGGAAAGGAAAGCCTCTGTTAAGCTTCCTTGTCCACGGATTTTGAGTTATACGAGTTATATGAGTACTGGGTTTGATCCACAGATAGGGCAGAAATATGGATACACTCTTTTGAAAAGAGAAGCACTTTGCTAATGTGTTGGGGTTTTTTTTTGGTGGCGGGGGAATTAATCTTTAATGGAAGTGATATTGGTAGGTTCTGAGAAATTGAAGCTATGCAGACCTTACTTTAATAAGTGGTTTCAACTTCAAGTTTTATTTCTTTGTTGTTTAATTTACAGCCTTTGGAATATATGAGGTGGGGTTTTTTAGTGTTTTAGTGCTTTCTTGCCTGCACTTGACTAACTCACCGCCTTTATAGCAAAGTACTTGGTAGAGGCTAGATTCTTATCTCTGACAGCAGTATTAGGGAGTGACGTACTGGTTAATGTCTTTTTAAACTTGGGTACTTTTATTTCCCTTTAAAACCAAAATAAAAACTTGACTCTCACTTGCTGACTTCCTTATGAATCCAAGATGAAAACTATAAAACCACAGAGTCTACAAGGCTTGCTGGGAACAAACACAAAGCTCATAGATTTTAGTGGATGTTAATTGTGTGTGGGAGTAAACCAGAGCATCAGGCCAGGCTGGGATGTCAGCCCACAGATGGGAGTCAGGATCAGGCCCAGTGAGGGGAACCAGGGTCAGACACAGCCCAGGGACTGAGGCAGGGCCGTGCTGATGGCTCCTGTTAAATGTTATATTGGTTTTCGGCGTTTGTAGAAAACCATGAAATTGTCCTGCTACAGATGGTTCATGCAAAGAAAAAAGGAAGGAGAGGAGGGTGAAAAGGAAGACAGGAGAAAGAAAAGATTAAAAGAAAGGAAAAAGGCACAAAGCAAGGGGAGTACTAGAAAACAGAGCGCACAATTTCTGTTTGAATATTGAGATCTCTCACACTGCTCAGCCCTGTCCTAGCAGTGACCACGGCCAGCTGAGAGTGTGCCCTTGCCTTTAATAAGGAGCAGCTCGAAGTCTATTCAGCAATAGCTTGAGAAGCTGTAACAGCTGAAGGGAAGAAGCATGAGTTTCTAAACAAGCAAGAATAATTGTCTGTAGAAAGAAATCAGGTAACAGGCAATGAGGTTGAATATTATTTTTCAAGATTTCTGAGATGCAGGGAGGAGCAAAAGCATTCTTTAAAGGTCAGAGGGTTGAACCTAAATTGGGAAAACTGGAGTAGACTTTGCAGGGTTGTAATGAAAGGGAGTGAATGGGAAATGAAGGAGAAAAAAGTAGAACAAATGGGGCCAGAATGGCCTGGGAAGAGCTGTGAAAACTTCCTGATTTTTTTTAATTTTTTTTTTCCTTTAGTTTGCATTAGGATGTCTGGAAACCATCCTGGAAGAGCAAGTACTGTAGTACTTGGATTACTCATTCCTGTGAAGGACACGGGAAATTTGAAATAATCTGATTCAGACCAGAAATTTGAGTTTCAGCTTTTAGCGTTTTTTAAAAATATCCTAGTAACTTTGTAACTAGCTGGTTTTTAGGTCACTCTCTGACTTCTCTTTTGACTCAAATTTTTTATTTTGCCTTTATCAGAACGAACTAAAGTTGAAAATCAGCACTACTGGCAATTCAGCAATAAGCCTGTGAGAGTTTTATCAGTGCGAGTAGGACAAACTTTAAAGATATTTATCACTAGGAAAAGGCAGCTCAATGATATTATCAAAGCTAATACTAAAATGTGGTAAAGATGGATTTTTCAGCAGTGATATGAAGAAAAACAAAATGTGGAAGCAAGAAGATGAATTTAAGCATAGCTGTAATAAAAAAAACCCAACATATTGAAACTGAGGGAGAGCTAAAAATTGCAAAATGAAGCCTATTTAAAAAATAAATGATGTTAAATTCATGTTTTATGGGAGTTTCAGGTAGTTATAATACAACTTATGGATACCATCATCCTGAGAACATGAGATCGTTTATCCAGGAGTTTTGATGAAATTATGACTTTTATTCTGCAAAGCACTGTAGTATTTTATTTGAAGTTTTGCTAAACTGAAATCCAAAGGTCAAGGTACCACCAACAAAAAACATTTAATGCATTATTAAAAAAAAAAAAAAAAGTATTTTACAAAAGGCCCAGAGAATACCTAACATTATGTTCCACTAGCGCTTGGTTTGATCCAAAGAATTTTTAACCAGAGTGTGTTCAATGTGCAGAGGAATGCAGTAAGAAATCATGTAAAATATATTTTAAAATAAATGAGACGTGAGAGATTAATAAATCACTACAGCTTAAATATTATTTCTTGTTCTCTCCACTTTTAGAGTTTAAAAATAAAATACAGTACTAAAGGAGACTATAATAAAATTGATTTAGATTTTCAAAGGCTTTTCATAAAGTCCTGCACACACATCTGTTTGGAGAATGGGTAAACATGGAGTGAATGTTAAGGCCTTTGATGGGTTAAGAGCTGGTTACAAGGCACAAGCAAAGCATAAATGACCATTGCTCAGCAGGCAGTAAGATAAATTCTGTGATGCTCCAGGGGTCAGTGCTGTGGTTGGTGTATAATGTATTAATTAACAGGTGAATAGACAGAAGCGAAATTTGCCAAAAGGAAAATGGTGGTTTGGCTGGTAGGAGTGGGGGTTTTCCTTATCAGAAAGACAACACTAAAAGATAATTTTATTTAATTTCTCTAGGTTAATGGAACATTTTAAACTATATTATCTACACTGAGAGAAAGGCTTTGAGCTAATTCATCCTCTCAGAAAAAATATGGCATCGTTATGGGCAGCTGGGCAAAGATACCTTCTACATAAGTCTCAGTGTTTAAGATGTTAGCCTGTACTTTAAGGAGGATATTCACTGAATACCCCAAATAGTTGTTTCAGCTTTGATCTCCACAACCTAATAGTCTTCCAGAAATTAAAGGCCAAGATAAGGATGATAAAATTAAAGAAATGTGGGGATTTTGAGGCAAATTAAGTCCAGAAGAGTTTAAAAAGACTAGGATTATCTATTTTGAATGTGCCAGACACCTTAAATAATGGATAGTAGCTTACTGTAATAGAAGTGCCCATTTTCATAGACCATTATTACTTAGTTGCCGTTCAGATTTTTCCTCAAAAACATCTTGTGTTCTTAAAAGTCATTTTTTAAAATAAAGATGATGGTTGTGGGGGTAGAAAAAATTTTATACCAAGTCTAGAAAATATAGGCAGAAAAAATCAGTGAATATTGACTAGCTCCAACAGAATGTTTTGTGAATATAAGTGTGAATTGTACAATAATCTTTTAAAATAAAAACACTGGCATTCCTTGCATCCCCTTGCCTACACACACCTACGTACAGATATACACAAACTTATAACGAAAGCCAGAAAGGGTGTTTTGCTTTTGTTATATAAGCCATTTTGTGTCCAACAGCATGCAACTGCTTTCTTGAGGGGATTTTTTGAAGAGCTGCAGCTAGCTTTTATCTGAAATATTAACCTGAAGGGAGTTCCGTTTAGTAGTAATAATATTTTGGGGGTACTCACTGTATGAAGTCTTTGTTCGTACAAGTAGGCAGGAGAATGAGTGAGACATTTGAAATTGGTGAGACACATATGTCCCTGCAGCCATCATTTATTATCTTTTGTACGCTTTGTGATGTACCCTTTCATTACATGATTGTCTACTATGCTGGCCACGAGGCACCTCCCTGCAGACACCGCTTGCCTTGGTTCTCCCCTGACATTTTCTCTTTCTGCAAATGACAATTCAATCAGGACAAAGTTTGAAGGTTTGGGTTTTTTTCTTCTATGTGTGTCCATACCTCACAATACTTGGTAATGTAACTCCAGACATCCCATTAATTTCTCTTAAAGTACAGCTCACCTGTAGTGCACTTGAGCAAATCCAAAATTTCCTGAAAGTGCTGCATTACCATGTCTATACAGAATAGTTGTATATACCCACAGATAAAGTAGGAGCCTTCTGTGAAATGCCTAAAGAGTTACTTAACACGATTGGGCCAAAGGGTCAGGACTTGGCCATAAATTCAAGGCACCCTGAGAACATTGGGTTTACAGTCCATGGCTATATCAGTGATGCAGTGTATTGGCAGTGAAGGCTGATTCTTCCTGAAAGTCTCGTGTCTACTGCAAAATGCTGTAGGATATTCATTATTTTGCATCTATCCTTTAACCATTTCACTGGGGGAAAAGCGAATCAGTAAACATCAAGAACAGAAAACATGGTCTTGTGCTTTGGACAGTGATGTTTCATCCTTTCCTATACCACAGCACTTAAAGCAGCATGCTGCAAATTTTGCCCTCATTTTACTTTTCCTCTTTCCTGAGTGACCAATGTAGACACATAGGGTTTCATATCCAGAACTGATGAGGATTCACATTTTTACTGATGAGTATTTAGGTGTAACAAAAGTCAGTGACCACTCTCTGAGCACCCTGAAAACCCAATCCAGTGATGTGAAACACACACATAATTATGGGCATTTCTTCATCCATGACAACCAAAATATTATTAATATATGTATGTGTATGCATGATAAGTCTATGCACAATGTGTGTTACAGTGATACCTAGATGGAAGCATACATCAGGTCAAGCAACAAAATATTTAAATCAAATCTGCTTCTCAGAAAAGCAGTTGGTCTAATACTGTCACCTTAGATAACAAAGCTGGTGAAGGGTCTAGAGCACAAGTCCTGTGAGGAGCAGCTGAGGGAACTGGGGTTGTTTAGCCCGGAGAAAAGGAGGCTCAGAGGAGACCTTATCACTCTCTACAACTCCCTGGAAGGAGGTTGTAGCAAGGTGGGTGTTGGTCTCCTCTCCCAAGTTATAAGTGATAGGACAAGAGGAAATGGCCTCAAGTTGTGCCAGGGAAGGTTTAGATTGGGTATTAGGAAAAATTTCTTCACCGAAAGAGTTGTCAATCATTGGAACAGGTTGCCCAGGGAAGTGGTTGAGTCACCATCCCTGTGGCGCTTAGGGACATGGTTTAGTGGTGGCCTTGGCAGCGTTGGGTTAATGGTTGGACTTGATGATCTCAAAGGTCCTTTTCAGCATAAAGTATTCTATGATATATTGTATGGTATGTACATGGTTTATGTAATTTTTCAGTAGAGTTTTATAAAGCTTTTTCTTTTTAATTAGCAATATAATAATCATGACTGAAATGTTGTAAATTATGATATGAGACTAAAGCTTAAAAAACATTTTATTAAATAGAATCTTCTGGTAAGGCATTTAGAGTTCTTCTAGAAACAGACTTTGACAAACACTTCAAGCTGAATAAGGTGTTATGTTTGATTTGTTATTTATCTTTGAAACTAAATTGAGAAACTGTGCTGTCTTTGACAGAGTATGTCAGATATCCAGTAAGGAATAATTTTTAGATACCTCTTTAAAATACTTAAACTTTGCAGTAGACTATGTTTTTTCCTCAGTTAAGTAAATTAATGGATTAATAAAATAAATAAATAAACCCTAGAAAAATTTCATCCAGAATGTTTAATCTATAACTTTGTGATTTCCTATATTAAAACCTTTTAAATCTGGATAATAGCTGAGCTTTTTTCATAACAGAGCATAATTTTTTTTAATGTAGTGTATCATTCATGGATTTTTTTCTTTATTTCTCTTTCCTGATAACCTGTGGTTTACAATGTTGCCAATCATTCTGGATAATTTTGTTGATTTATGAGACATACATGACTGTGATGGTTAGAAGCACACATTCTCTGCGTGAGATCTTCAGGGATCCTTCCTTCAACTTCTAGCAGTGTAGTGGTCCAAACCTTTAGACTGCCATGTCATTCTTGAATGATCTTACCCAGATCAGACCAGATTTTTACAGCCACTTAAGGCCTATTTCGAACAGGTGATTGGCACATAAAATAACATGTCTAGTCTCTATGAACATGGCATAGGGAAGATCAAATTTCTGAAAGACAACTACAAATGCTTAAATGAATGCAGAGCAACCAAGTGCTAGACAGAGGGCAAAGCTGAATCCACCAGGGTATATGAGATCAGTCACTTCTCTGGAGCTCAAGCATCTGGTTTGTCTGAGGACAGTCTGGCTCCAGAGAAGAAGCTCTGGTCTTTTGAGAAGGGTAATTCCCTTGGATCCAAACCCCTGGATACCCCAACGTGAACTTTCTTAAAGTAGTGGTGATTAATTGTGTAATGGAAACATCTATTGCCTTCCATTTGGTATAGGGACATAGATGTCTAACTTTGAGATGTGTGAAGTAGGATGAAACCTGCCCAAGTTTCCTAACTCCCATTGATACCGCTAAGAACTGGAAACCTGTGCACCTGGAGGGACCTTGTCCTTTATTGCTTTTTTGTGTCTTAATTATCCCTTTCTAGATTTCTGAACATTCACATCTACTTAAGGTTATAAAGAATTCAAGTTCTTGAGTAATAAGGCCGTACAAGTGCATTAAATTAGCTAGGCATTCATTTAATCTTGCATGTTAGTGAAACTTAGTATTATATTGCTATGAACAGTAATGCCCAAATATTTTTAATTTTTTTATATCAATAATTTTATTATGTAACTTAACTTTTCGCTATCAGTGATCTTATTGTTCCTGTATCACTAAACAAAAATTGTAGCTGTTTTTAAGAACAAACATTGCAGTACAAATGGATTGCCATAGGAGAAAAAGTTAATAGAGAATATATTTTTTGAAAACAGATAATTACTTCTTAATTTTAGTATGTAGGAGATATGGGTGGTGTGGGAGAAAAACAAGAAAACCTTTAGATAAAGTATTATCTCTATGGAGCAGGGTAGTTCACAAAATAATAAAGGTCATATCAAGGCATGAATCCACCCATGGTGGTGTGCCAGTTTTCTGTTATGCTGATAATAGGAAAAAAAAAAAAAAATCAATAGATGAAATAGAAGTAATTTTTAACTTTGTTGTTTCCCAGTTTTTCTCCAGCAGCTGTTCAACCTAGATTTTGTTGGCAGTGATCTTACTTTCAGTGCTGTTGAAAACTCATCTACAGAAAGGCTTTAAAATCTTTATTTGTTAGAATGACAAAGTCAGTAAATTAGAAGTGTTGCTATTAACTTGGGACCTGATTCTGTCAACATTTATGCAGGTGCCTAATTAATTCATGTAGTTAGACTGAGAAATGTTAATGGATCACATTTTTCAGTCTTAAGTATATGCATAACTGTTTTCCAGACTCAGACTAAGAAACCAGTACTTAATTTTTCCCAAAAAATATTGATTTGTTTCCGAATCTGAAATTCATAGCCAATCTCTCTGTACATAATAAATAAAGCATCCTCTATCTGATGCATTTACAAGTTTCAACTCCAGATACAGATTTTATGCCTTTGCCTGAATTTTCCTTGTAACTCTTTCACTGTTGAAATAAGAATATCCTTCTTTGTACAGTAAATGACAGATAAGAAACACTGGAGGTTTTGTGGGTGCAACTGAGTTAGGTATTTCCCCATACATCACTGTCATGGAACTCCTCAAGTGTGGCCCAACAACCTTAACTGTTCTTAACTCAGTTTCTAAAAATTTTGCTGCATAAAATAACAACATATGCTTAGAGAAGTTGTAAGTAATAGCATCTTATTCATTTAAGATTTTTTCTTGCTTTTATAATCAAAAATGAGCACTGATGTAAAAAAATAAAATTGGCAAGCAAGCAATTCATAATATCATTTAATAGCTATTTCCATTTTGAAAGAGCAGATAATGTTCACGTGTAATAATGTAAATTAAGGACTAAATTATAGCCAGGTCTGCAAGGTCTAAATTGTTGAAAGAAGCTTTCAGATTCAGTTGGTAGTCACCGTGGTAATACATGTGGTCAAGAATGAGTACCTCATGTTCACCAAAACAAATAAAATGTAACTTTCAATCTCCTCCCTATGGCCTGATGCTTATGAATCTACTCCTCCTCCTTCTTGAATGAATGAATGCAATCATTCTGTTGGCATCACTGTTGGCATCTCTCCAGTGGCACAGTAAGAAAAATGACTTGTGGGTCTTCAATCCAGAACGTTATTGGTGTAAGGCTTCGCAGGCTGACCTGAAGGACTTTAAATTTTAGGTAGAAAGGGAGAAAAACCCATACAGAGAGAATATGGAAAAATATGGAAGATCCTGTCATCTTTTGACACAGTATTCAAGGTGCAGCCTTACTGGTGCCAAGTACAGAGGGACAATCCCTTCCCTAGTCCTGCTGGCCTCACTATTTCTGATACAAGCCAGGATGCTGTTGGCCTTCTTGGCCACCTAGGCACGCTGCCAGCTCATATTCAGCTGGCTGTCAACCAACACTCCCAAGTTCTTTTCTGCCAGGCAGCTTTCCAGCCACTCTTCCCCAAGTCTGTAGCATTGCAGGGGGTTGTTGTGATCCAAGTGCAGACCTGGTGCTCATCCTTGATGAATCTCATACAATTGGCCTTCCCCATTGATTCAGCCTCTGTAGAGCCTTCCTACCCTCAAGCAGATCATCACTCCCGCCCAACTGGGTGTCGTCTGCAAACTACCTGAGGGTGTACTCGTTCCCCTTGTCCAGATCATTGATAAAGATATTAAACAGAACTGGCCCCAGTAACTGAGCCCTGGGAAACACCACTTGTGATTGGCCACCAAGGGGATTTAACTCTATTCTCAACTCTTTGGGTCTGGACATCCAACCAGTTTTTTACCCAGCAAAGCATGTGCTCATCCAAGCCATCAGCAGACAGTTTCTCCAGGAGAATGCTGTGGGAATCAGTATCAAAGGCTTTACTAAGGTCTAGGTAGACGACATCCACATCCTTTCCGTCATCCACTAAGTGGGTCACCTTGTCATAGAAGGAGATCAGGTTTGTCAAGCAGGACCTGCTTTTCATAAACCCATGCTGACTGGGCCTGATCACCTGGTTGTCCTTTACGTGCCACGTGGTGGCACTCAAGATGATCTGCTCCATAACCTTCCCTGGCACCAAGGTCAGACTGACAGGCCTGTAGTTCCCCAGATCCCCATTCTTGTCCTTCCTGTAGGTGAGTGTCACATTTGCTACCTTCCAGTTAACCAGGACTGCTGGTAAATGATGGAAAGTGGCTTGGTGACCACTTCCACCAGCTCCCTGCTTGGGTGGTCTATAACAGACTTCCACCATGATATCTGCCTTGTTGGCCTTCCCCCTGTTTCTTACTCATAAATACTCAACCCTATTGTCACCATCATTAAGCTCTAGACAATCAAAACGCTCCCTAAAATACCAGGCTACCCCACCACTTCTCCTTCCTTGCCTATTCCCTTGGAAGATTTTAGAACCATCCATTGCAGCACCCTGGTTGTGTAAGTCATCCCACTATGTTTCCGTGATGGCAACTATATCGTAGTTTTCCCTCTGCATTTCCTTGACGCTGAGGGGAGTTCTGATTTAACAAGCAAACGATTTCTTAAAACCTTTCACTTCTATATGTCCCTTTTAGATCTCTGGGCCTAAGAGTAGAACTTCAGAAGGTCTGCTTGTGACCAGACTAGCATAGCAAATACAGCATGTATCCCTGCCTGCTTTTTCTGTATGGTTTCATATTCATAGTCAGCTAAAAAAAAAAAAGGAAAACAATAATTGTAGCCCAAATTAAATGTTTAGAAATTTATAAATATATATTATATATTTATATAAATATATTTATTGTTTTTATATTTTTTTAAAAGATGTATTTCAAGAATAAAAATTAATTGAAATGGTCAAGTAAAATAAACATCTTTATCTTCTTTGTTGGGAAAAGAAAACCTGAGCAGTAAACTCCATCAGGGTATGAATAATTTCCTTGAGGAGTTGGTGGAAATTCCTTCATTTGAGTATTTTAAACATGATTCAGAAATATCTTCTAGATAAAGAGTATAGAAGCATTTATGTTATTTGGATTAAATGATGTTAATGAAACATACAAATGTATGTCTGGATACAATCACAAAATACTTTTTTTTTTTAACAAAAACATTTTCACATGTTTCTTGTACACATGCTACAAAAATCTCGGTCAGGCACTTAAAAAATGGGCATACTACTCCAACTAGGGCCTCACTGTGCAACTTGGTAATATCTTCTCTCAAGTCTTTTTTTATGTATTGTAATAATTCTAGATTGATCTTTGCCATTTTTCACAATAGGATCACGTTGTTACACACATTGTAAGAATCTAGGTGATATATCTTTCTGGTTTGCAACATAACACAAGTAATTATTCCTTGAGATGCTTTTCTAATGAGTTCCACATCCACCTTATACTAATTTAATTTACGTTTCCCTTGTTTTGCTTCTAAGAATGTCATGTGTGGCCATGTCAAAAATCTCACCAAAGTCAAGCTTTATCATATCTAGTGCTTCCCCCAACCCGCTAAGTTAGCTGCCCTGTCAAGGAAAATGTGGTAATAGCTGAATGCAATGAACGTATTTTGACAAATCTATTTCATGTCTGACATCTGCTTATTATTTACAAGATAATTAAACATTAATTGTTTTACATCATGTTTCATTTTCTTTCTGGGTACTGAAATTATGCTGAATATCTTTTCCCTCTACCTTTATATAAATAGATATGTGCTTTTTCATTCTCTAAATCCCTGGAACTTTCACTGTTAATATTTTTCTTGAGCTCTCAGAGATGGTTCAGAAATTGCTTTGATTATTTTCTGAAGAACTGCAGGATAAATTTTACCATGCTCTGTTAACTTGAAGACATACATTTCCTTATGTTTAGGTAGATGTTCTCTAAACTGCCCTTTCCTAATTCAGGTCTATTGCACTTAATTATATTAAATACCTGACCACCTCTGCTGTTTAGGAAATTCTAGACAGAAATTTAAGGACCCTAAAAGTCCTCTTTTTTGTTGTCATTTTTGCATCTCTGGCATTACTTGTTTTATCCCTGTGACCCTAAAAAATTTTTCTTTTATTTTTTATTCTTTTATTCTTTATGTTTACTTGTTTGCATTGTATTTTTTTTAATGATTGCTTTTTGATTTTCAAGTTAAAGACTTCCTTATGCAATCATATTAGTCTCCTACTACACTTTCAAGAGTTCCATTAATTAAGATAATTTGATATATGCATTTATTAATACTCTTTCCAAAACTTCCAGCTCTCTCAAACTCCTTTTCTAATTAAAATGTTTCCCCTCTGCCTAGCAATGTTTTGTTAATGTTTACTTTTTTAAGTCTATTGTTGCTGTCACTTTTTCCTGTTTTCTCCAATATATCCCAAGCACTTATGGCACTTATTGAACATTATCTTCATGAAAGATACAATTCTATTCTTTCATTTGTGTACACACACAACATATATATGCATGTATGTGTGTATACGTAGGCAGAATAAACACAATTTGAATAGATATATCCCCTTAAAGGGTTCCCCATTAACATCCAGTGAGTGACACTTAAAATCCAGAAACAGAAAGGTTGAGCTTATAGTTGCTCCCACTTGTCGTTCAAAATGTAAACTAGTCTTGAATCATGTTTTTTTGTGTTTTTCCTTTATCAGATAGTAAGAAAGATGCATAAAACATAGTTTTTATTATGAGTAAAGGATATGTAGTCAAGAAGAAAATGTGTTTTTCTGCCACAGTGGAAGTTTACTTCCTAGGAAAGATTGTCGCTGCTCTTGGTGAAAATGACACTGGAAATTCCCCTTTGTATTCATCAGTTGAGATCAGGCTACCGAAAAGTGCATTAAAAATACGGTCTAGGGAAAAGTTGATAAAGAAAGATAATATTAAAACAAAAAAGGCACTGAGTTAGGGATCATCTTTTCCTGTTCTTCGAATTATTGTGCCAAAATAATAAAGACAACGTTAGGTGTTTTGGACACCTAGATTGTAGAAGGTGGCAAATGGAAAAAAAAATGTGAATATAATGAAAATATGGCTGCCTCTAAGTCTTAAATTTGACCCAAGTTCTGTAAAGTTATAAGAATTAATCCCAGTGGATTTTGTATCCAGGTTTTTAATGAAGAGTTGATTCTATTTGTCCTGTAAGATATCAGAGCCCAGTCCTCCGACATTAATGTTAAAATATTGAAGAATGAGAGTAACTAAGTACAGGAGTGTAGCTATATTGTAATTAGTGGGACCTGATGTTTATGTTCCTGTTTGTATTATTTGGGTTTAAGTTGTTAGAGGACTGATTTGGGGAACATTTATCTTTCTGCATACATGATATGCAGAAAGGGATTATACCTTCAAAGGAATCCTGTATAAAATTTGAGGAAAAGCCTGTTGATACTTCAAGGAATGCCTTTAAACTATTTACATAAGTAGCAAATAATTGCCTTAAGATATGTATTTAAAACGCTCATACCACAGTTTATAATAGCATTAGCTAATATCGGTGGCTATTTTTTGTGTTATATATGTGATAATAGTGAAGAAACAGAAGGTTCATTTATGTACCTTCACAAAAGTAATTTACTAGATTTTACATTTTGTCCTGTATACTATTATTATTATTCAATATGAGCTAGACTGCAGTTAGTTATCTAAATTAGTAGGCGTAATGGCTAAATTTTGCTTTGATCATTTGGTATAATGCGTACTGTGCTCATTACAAGTTGTAAAGGTTTTTAATGTACTTTACTGATAGCTCAGATATCTTGCAGTCTTTTAAAAGTTAGTAAATCACACTTTTTAAAGGAAGTTTTACATTCTTTGTTGTGCTATTGGGGGAGAGAACATGAAGATCGTTATGTTCATGCTGTCAGAAAATGTGCCAGAGCTCTGCATGTGTAGACTCAGTACAAACCCACACCATGAGCTTTCCTAGGTCTTGAAATTATAACAACAGTATGTACCATGTCTACTGGAAAGTATTTATGCCCAAGGGCAGGTGAAAAATGTTCACGAAATAAGGTGTCTAATCTTATTGCCTTTCATTTTGTTTAATCTAGTTATGCCACGTTTTGCTGAACAAGTTGAGGTTGCCATTGAAGCTTTAAGTGCGAATGTCCCACAGCCATTTGAAGAGAATGAGTTCATAGATGCCTCCCGCTTGGTTTATGATGGAGTTCGTGACATCAGGAAAGCTGTTCTGATGATAAGGGTATGTAAGGCACCTGGGAAATAAAAGTTGGGACTTACAGGGAAGTATCACATTGGATGAGAGGAATATAAAAGCTTCTTGGAATCAACTTTATTTCAAAATAAGCCAGAAAAGCTTGACATTGAAACAAGTGTGAAACAAAAGTATGTGCAGCAAAAAAGAATTTGTAAGTAAAGAGATGAGGGTATTTTAGGAGATGAACCACAATTAATTTGTAGGAGAAGATTTGATACCAACTGCCAATAGGTGCAAACTTCGTTACTGTTTCCGTAGTAAGATCATTAATTTGCTAAGATCTTCAAAGTTTGTTTAGATTGTTGTGGGTTTTTTTTTTCCTAATGTATGTGTGCTGCCTAGGATATGAGGTAAGTCTGGTTAAAATCTAAATGAATAAATAAATTATCTTGCTGCTCCAGTAAGCCTCTGCAGGGATGGTTTTGAATGTTTTCTGAGGTAAAGAATGTGTCATTTCAGCGTTGACTAACCAGTTGATTCAATTTGCTTAGGCATCTTTTAAAAAAAACCCAACCAAATAAATTTGAAAAAAACCCAGAACAACATAATTATTGTGAGAGTAGATGTGTGTCTTGCTTTTCAGTGTAGTCCACAGTCAAAAAGTCCACTTAAAAAAAAAACCCCAAATAACAAACCAAACCTAGTTTGGACATCTCTTCAGCAATTGAAACTTTTATTTGAAACCCAAATTGCCTTGAATCCACCCCAGTGAAAGCCACGTACAAATAAAGCTATGGTGAAAATCACAGAGAAAACTTATGAAGTAAATAATAGTGCTAAAACAACACCTCATCCCTTTGACTGAACAGGTAGCGTACACTTGTGGTTGTGAGTATATTATGGCACTGATGTAAGACTTCAGGCAGTTGGAGCACTCCAGAATAGCTTCATTTTAGTCATCTGTCACTATGGATTAACATTTACAGAAAAAGCTTTTGACAGGCTTAATTTTATAACTGCAAAACATAAATTCCATTCCCGTACCCAGTGCTAACCTCAGGTAGCCTGAATTATAGTCATGACTGATGACAGGGGCAAACCCATCCTGTTTTCTGGGTCTGCATCACTGGGGTATTTGCAGCTCTTCTGGACTGGGATGGAAATGAAAGATCTGCATAGTAAAGGATCTCCATTTTTCCTTTGATTATTCACCTCCTTAGGCTGTAACAGCAGTTCCCAAATTTCTCTTAGGACAAGAACTACTTTTAAGCACATTTTAATCTTTTATAGTTTCTCATGAGTCATTTTAAATTGCTTCATGAGACACAATCATCAGGTGGGATCTGCTATAGACCCACGCTTTCCCATCCCCTACACAGAGTTCTGGCTTCCAGCACCCCCCTGTACATCCCAGTTGTCCCAGAGGGGTTGCCATGAGACTGTTCATACTAGGTGAGATGTTTCTGCTAAGCACAAAATACCATTTAAAATTCTGGAGTCACATTCACTTATTTCATTGCTGTCTTACTGTTAACTACTGGCTTGGAAAGCTGATCAGCATGCAGGCTTTGCAGTCTCCTTAGAAACATTCCAGGATACTTTTGCAATTGTATTACTACTACTTTCCGCTCCTTGTATGATATGATTTAATGAATTCTGCTTACCCAGATTAGGAAGAGGTATTTTTGAATTCAGACAATTAACTTATTTATGGAGCTAAATGTAGTATTCCTTACCCAGGCAGAGAACTAAAGCACATAAATGGACTCATTATCCTTGCAAGTTAACTGGGAAAATCCACATATATAAATTTATGTAGACCAGAGTTTGCTGAATCAGAACCTTATTTTCTGTAGAAAACAAAATTAGTTTCAGTTTGAGACACTCTTTAGCATTCCCATCCAAACATCTCACATTTAAATGGAATGTATAATTAAAAGGTGAGGCATTAAGCTATAAAAGATAGTCTTTAGAATATTTTTATCTAATAATCTATCAAATTCTCATGCACCCCTTTAATGCAGGCTGTAAAACTTCTTGTAGAATTAAAAAAAAAAAAATAATTGCAAACTTTTTAGAGGATCTGACACAATTATTTTCAGGCAGTAATTGTTCATGTGCCTGCCATGAAAGACTGAATTTATCTGAGATGATTCTCTCATTCTATAGAGGAAATAAAACCACTTTTTAAATTAATTTTTGTTGGTATTATTACTTCTAGTAAGCTGAAGGGAAGGGGGATAATCTGTTCTTCTCTTTTCCCAAGAAAAGGAGATTTTATTATTCCCTATTGGAGGAGAAAGAAGACTCATTTTTGCATTGAGGACTATTATTGTGATCTATACAGAAGAAAAGAACTCTTTCACAACTTAAGAAATAGTATAAATAAATTTAGGAGTATAATTATAGAACCTAAAAATAAGATAGAAAATAATAACGGAGTTCCAACATCTTTTCTATTACTGCGTAGGGATCAAATCACACTTCTTTTTTTTTTCATAGCTACTTATGAAATTCCCTCAGTTATTAGACAGAAACCCTCTCTACAGCGAGAAAGAATCACAACGGCACTTCTTCTCATTTTTATCTACCTCTAAGGCCAGTCTTCTCTTTTCACACATGGCCTTTGCTGTTGGCAACCTTGCCGTTAGTTGCATCTGCGTTAGCTTTAGTGTTACATCTTTTTGGATCAGGAGTGCGCTTTTGGAGCCAGTCTCCAGTTCTTCCCTCTTGCTGTGTTTTAGTTCAAATTCCAGAGTAGTCTTAGAGCACATAAACTTGATTGTTTGGGGTAATTCTGGAAGATGTGCTCTAGGAGCATCTTAAATGCACTTCTATTCTATTCTAGCAGTAAGGGACTTCCAGTCCATGGGAGAAGGCTACAGAGAGTCTGAATAAAAATGAAATGAAGGTAGTGCATATGTGGGGTCCTGAACCCCAACTGTTTGGAAGGCTCTTGTACTCTTCCACACTTGTCAATGTAGGCTTAGCCGTGATCACCTATGGGGTAGCCACTGTGGTGAAATCCAAAACGCTGCCACGTCTCAGATCCTCTGGGAAACTAGACTTGGTGCAGAATCCCGTCATATTTTTAAATAGACTATTGCCGAAGGGTGTTATGGGGTCCATTGTCTACACTGACTGCATATTTCTTCTCAAGTTGAGTTCAAAGTGTTAGATTTTACTGTAAGTCGTTAAACAGCTGAAGGCCTGCTGTGAGAGAGGTTCTCTGACTTTGCCACTCAGATGCTGCTTGCAGCACCTGTGTCACTCAGGCTGCCACTGCCTTTGTACAAAAACAAATGTAGAGAATAGCATGGAACTGAATAGAAAAGCATATTACAAAGGCTTTTTTTTTTCTCCTTAGCTTTTAGAATTAGAGGGTATTTTCATAGTAAAAAATGGGGGAATATCTTTTCAGTCTTTCCTGTCATTACAAGGCTAGCTTGACTTGGTGCTCACAGTGCTTAAATTCTTATAATTGCATCTTACAATTTTTAAGTGCATACAACACTATAGCATAGTGAGTCTTCTGTCTTCATCAAGTATATTTGAATTGGTGAAATATTAAACAAATAGCATTTATAAATCTATATGCCATTTTACAACATACATGCATAATTCACATTTTTATACTGCAGTTACAAAAGATAAAATTGTATTGATGGAAGATAATTTGTTTACAGCAAGATCTTCAGTCTATCAGTCAGATATTTAAAAAAAATATTCCAATGACTGAGAGCTGAAAGTCACCAAATTCGTATTAGAAATAAAGCATTTATCTCAAAAGAGAAAGTATATATTTACTGGGTGATTTATCTGGGATTGTGGAAGATTCTTCACTGAGAGAATTCATCTGAATTGGATGAATGAAATGAAGAATATGCTCTATGTGTAGTGGAGATACTGTATTTGAAAAAAATTAGTCCTGGGAAGTCTTATGGCCTGTGCTACAGAACAGACAGACTAAGAATTATGAAAATTGTCTATTTTTCTGCTGAAATAAATGAGTTCATAAAATCTGTTAGTTTTAAAAATTACTCTAGCACCTTCTGCCACTGGTGGTTGTCAGAGTTTTGTTTGGAAGCTGTCTCCAGTCTCAGATCCATAATTCCTACATTCTGTGACCACAGGTTCAGGTGTCTGCAAGACTGATTCAGTCTTCTGTCTTCCAAAGCAGATAAATTAAGTTCCAGACTTTGTTGTCTTGGAAACTAGGTTTTAAACACTGAGCTCCTGTTAGTTGTGCAGAAAAATTAGAGTTGTTGTGGTATGTCTAGAAGGCCCTGTTAAGAGTGAAAATCAAGGTACTTCAATATATTATTTCTCTTTTATACATTTGTATCTAAATAAATAGGAGACCCTATTATACATGGGCTACATCTCCAAGATAAAACAAAGCAATGTTGCAAGAGTGAAAAGCATGCAACATGTTTGAAATAGCAGCATACAGATAACAGTTAACTACTGTTCTTAATCTTAATGAAAACTATAGCTATTTTTGGAAAATGAGGGTGTTAAGTTCACCACACTTGGAAAACTTTAAGAGAGAGAATCTGAAAGTTAGTTTTGAATTAAACCTCACTTATACAGTGGGGAAATACTGAGATTTTTTGTGCTTATAGTATACTATTAACAGTTATATTAACTTGTTCTTTGGGTTTGCACTATATTTTCTCCAAGTTCAACATCTATATCCATTAAGTTTCAATCGTTTTAAGACCACAAATTTTAAGATTATGAATCTCAGGCAGTAACAGCAATACTTTTTTTTTCTGAATGTTTCTTTAAGAATAAATCCCTGAAACATAGAATTTTCAGAATATTTTAGCTTTTTAAGAGGCATCCTCATGTCCTTGCTGGTTACAGTATTGAGGTGTAATATTTTTAATATTATGCCCTTCCTTTACTGCAACTCTATGAAAGCCTGGGAAAGGCCTGCACGTTATCTTTTATAGTCTTATTTATAAAAGTGGAGACAGAAGAAACTAAGAAGACTATACTTGTGGAGAGAAGGGGTACTGGTTTTACAATGACTGGTGCAACTGGCTAGTTGAATGGCCTTGGAGGATGGGGGAGAGCCAGCAGGTCTATGAAGAAGGGATTGAAACTCTCCACACTGCTCCTGTTCTTCACAGTAAAGCCTAGGCAGATGAAAAGCAGAGCCCTATGATAGGAAATACTCTCTTTTGCTCAGGGAGTTGTATGATTCTCTTAGTAGCTGGTTTGCTTATGGCAGATTTTAAAGTCACATCCTGCCCTCAGGCAGCTGAGCAGAGAGAATAAAGTGATTGAAGGCCATTGGAAAGCAAAACCATTGGACATTATAATGATGGGTATCAATCTTTCTTTTTTTTCCTGTGGCAGTAAAGAAAAGATAAATTAATTTTTTCACCTCAACTTCATCTCCTGCCTATCCTGTTATATACACTATTTGTACATGCATCTCTTCAGAGATGCAGCCTGAGTTTCATTACCATACTGTCATACTTGTTATTTCTTCCTCCAGCGCTCAGCATCAAAACACATATTTAATTCATACTCTAAGCCAAATGAAGATGGCTGTGTTTTACTCTCCCCATCATGTGCACTTCACCATGTAGCTAGCAAAGCAGCTGATTTTCCGTTACAAACAGTGATGTGCACTTCATGTTGGAAACCAGGCTGTAATATAAATATCACCAAAAGACTTCTCTACATTATGTTAGAGGGTTTGGACCAGTTCCTAGTGACTGAGCATCTTCACGACAGAGCTGTAATGACAACTGGCAATGATTAGCACCTCTGCTAGCAAACTTGACGTTGCCTCCAAGCATGAAATGCCAGCATGGATGATTTCTTCTGTAATGGTTGGCCCTCTAGGTTAACACTGATGCATATGGGTATCCAGTAAGGTGAGGATTTCTCTGAACAGTTACTGTTATGTTCTTTTTCTATTACCACTATAATGCATTGTACCTACAGAAGTTACTCGTGGCCAGATTGTTGTACTAGATGTTATTCAAGCACAAAATGGAATATAATCTTCCTTCTAAAGACTATTTTTGATTTTGCAGCATCTATATTAAATATAGTATTAATGATTTAAATTAGGCTGTCTCTCTGTGTATATTTTGCTCCTAATTTTTTGCTGGAAGGTGAAAAAAACAAACAGATCCATCAGTTACCTTTTTTCTTCCTCCCTCCAACATTTTAAACAACCTGAAGCCAGCATATACATAACTACATTTAATCAATCTGCCCAGAGACCCTCACACCATTTGTAGCACCAGCAATGGGGATAACATGGTTTCAGTTTATGGGATGAGGCAAATTCTGAAGCTCTGTATCTGAAAAGAATCATGTGACCCAACAAGATATAGCAGATTATAAACTTTACATTACTGATTTCAAAACCAGTTGACGTCATTTATGTTTTCTTTCAAGGGGAAGTCTCTTATTTGCTTTGATAACTTTTTCTTCCAGGATGTTAGTTACTTTTTCCCAGGTATTTACTTTCTCTTTTCAAGATTACATGGAGATTCCAGTAATATAATAGTATTAGTGTCCACTTATATATGAAATAACATTGTTTTGAATTACTGCATTCCGGTTGTTAGTGTTTCCAAAGGATACTTGTTCCTGGAACTGTATTCATCATGTTAACAGAGTTAAGAAAAGTTGCAGTAAGGTAATAATGAATGCCATTATTAAAGAAAACTGGAGTTGAAACAACTTAATTTTTAAGACAATTCAATTTCAGTTCTTGACTGCTTGGGCAGACAAGTTAATTTAAAAGGAAAGAGAAACAGCATTTCCTGGGCAGGTAGTCGATGAAATAAGAGCTTAGGGTACACAGGACTTGGTCTGTATCCTTTATAAGCTTGTCATCTCCTCTCTTTTGCTTTCTCTCCCTGTCTCTCTCTCTAGACCCCTGAAGAGCTAGAGGATGATTCAGACTTTGAGCAGGAAGATTATGACGTTCGCAGCCGAACAAGTGTTCAGACTGAAGATGACCAGCTTATTGCTGGCCAGAGTGCAAGAGTGAGTATAAAACCCACGTACTATGTTAAGTGTCTGTATAGCTACCAATAAAAAGAAATGCAGTGATTTCAAATCTTCAGGGTACTTAAGAACGGACGGGAGTAAGGTGACCTAGGTGTTTTTTCATATCTCACCTATTTATTTTTCATATCTCACCTATTTGAAAAGCACTGACTTTATTGAATGATCTTCCCTAGGCTTATGCGATGCCTGTATGAGCTGTTTGCTCCAGCTAGTGCTGTAGGAGAAGGCCTTGCAGGTTTGGAGTGTGCTGTCACCGTGGGAGTAGTCAGCAAATTATAAAAAAAAAAAAAAAAATCCCGTCAGGGCACCATGTGCTGTATCCAGAGAAATCATACATTAGTCATGTTACCCAGTGTGCAAACCTGTCAAGGAGATCTGTCTAAGCTACTGAGTAGTCCCTGTAATTTAATTGTAATTGAAGACACTTGTTACTGAGTCAATGTAATTTTACCAGGGTAATTACATCATGATAAACTCGAGTCATTGTGATTTGTGACCTTAGCTTGTGCACGGGGAATGCAAATTAAGCTGATGAGTGCTTCAGGGGTCACAGGTGCTGGAAAAGTGAAGTTTGTTAACATTCAGGATTATGCCACCCTCTGATGAATGTTTACCTTTTACTAAATAGGCTGCTCAGCCCAGATTATTAAAAAAAAAAAAATCAGAATATAATTTTGTGGGCAAATGACTTCCTGAGGGTGTTTGCAGATGATAGCAAGGTGAATTGTGCAGTTGACACGCCTGAGGGATGGGATGCCATCCAGAGAGACCTGCGACAAGCTCAAGATATGGGCCCATATGAGCCTCATGAGGTTCAACAAGAGAAAGTGCAAGGTCCTGCATATGGGTCGGGGGAACCCCCAGTATCAATACAGGCTGAGGGATGGAGGGGTTGAGAGCATCCCTGCAGGGAAGAACTTGGTGGTAATGGTGGATGAAAAGCTGGACATGACCCAGCAATGTGCGCTCGCAGCCCAGAAAGCCAACCGTGTGCTGGGCTGCATCAAGAGAAGTGTGGCCAGCAGGTCGAGGGAGAGGATTCTCCCCCTCTGCTCCACTCTCATGAGATCCCCCCATTGCAGTGTTGTGTCCAGCTCTGGGACTCCCAACATAAGGAGGAGATAGACCTGTTGGAGCAGGCCCAGAGGAGCCCATGAAGATGCTCGGGGGGCTGGGGCACCTCCCCTATGAGGACAGGCTGAGAGAGTTGGTGTTGTTTCAGCCTGGAGAAGAGAATGTTCCAGGGAGACCTCATTGTGGCCTTTCAGTACTTAAAGGGGGCTTATAAGAAAGATGGGGACAAACGTTTTAGCAGGGCCTGTTGCTATAGGACAAGGGGTAATGGTTTTAAACTAAAAGAGCATAGATTCAGACTAGATATAAAGAAGAAATTTTTTATCATGAGGGTGGTGAAACACTGAAACAGATTGCAGAGAGGGATGGTAGACGCCCCCTCCCTGAAAACCTTCAAGATAAGGTTGGATGGGGCTTTGAACAGCCTGATTTAGTTGAAGATGTCCCTGCTCATAGCAGGGGGGTTGACCTAGATGACATCTAAAAGTTCCCTCCAACCCAAACTATTCTATGATTCCATAATTCTATGAAAATATATTTAACTGGGAAGAGAGTTTAATAAAAAGTCTTAAAATTTTCCAGCAGAGAACCAGTGGGGAACTGGGAATTGCCTGAATGATTTTCATGGCTGCGGTTTCTTCTGACAAGTGCTAAAATTGAAGTAATGGACTAAATGAGAAGCATTCTCCACACACACACTCAAACACTGTAGCAAAAGCTGGTAAATGGAATGGTGACTTCTTACCTTGAATTCTGGAAGAGGATTTGTGGGGCTGAAGACCAAAAGACAATGATGCTTTGACAGATCAATTCAGAGGACCAGGAAGGAGGAGTTTTCAGCTGCTGTAGGAAGACCCACAGTATGTTAGGGCTTGACACAAACATCTTACACCCTGAAAAGAAACAGTAATGCGAACCTAAAAGAAGTTTACTTAGACGTGTGGGAGGAATGCAAGACAAAGATACAGTGGAATGGGTAGAAGTTTATTTTTTTCTTAAATTCATTTCCTTGGATGTTGAATACAGATGGTAAATAAACCATACCACATATTCGGAAACCTGGGTTTCTATCACTACATCCCAAAGACAAAAAATTTTGTCCTTGCTTTTCAAGGATATGTCACATATATCATTATCACCTAGGTGGAGGGCAGATGGATTGTAGGTTCCATCCCAGAGAGCTGGGTGACCAGGAACTGGCACTGAAAACCATGCAGTCAGGAGAATTGCAGAATGATTCCTGGATATCTTAACCTGAGAACGATGACAGAACTATGTTCTGGATGCAGTCGACTGTCTCTGGGGCAGTTTTATATTTTAAAGATCATAAAGTCCTGTTTGATATATTCAAAGAATTGACTACTAAAGTAAGTCTCAGGTACAAAACTACTGAGATACAATACAGTTATTTCACAGTTTTGGGGGTTTTTTTTGTTACATCTAGGATTGGGTAGCATATGATCACTTCTTGATCTGAAAACCAAGTAAAGACTGCAGTAATATTTTTACTAAGAATCTAGTTCACCTAGGGACTTAGGAGTCTTAAATTCTATTACATTTATTGTGGTTATTATCACTGCTGCACTTAAAACCTTCTACTTTGATCAGCTACACACTGTATAAACATAATATTTTATAAAGACAGTCCCATTCCTGAATAACGTAGAATGCAATATGTCATGGGAAGCAACAAACGACAAAAACCTAAAATGAAAACATGCTAAGCAGAAGCTGCCCAGTCCACAGTCTTGAGTGACTCATTGAAATGAGTCTGCTAAACAGAATAGGGTCTTACTTGAACCTTTTCTGTAGAAAAGCTGGATTTTTATTTGTGGAATGAATGGATTTGTTTAGTAAGCTTACTCCATAAAGCTATTAGTATTTCAGTAGAAAGACTTGTGTTGGTCTTCAATAGAAATAAAACTTGAATATATGAGCCGCATTTGCTATAGGATATAGCTTCTTTGAAAACACATCATCAGCTGGAATAGAAACATTAACACACTGTATACCCGTTTAAAGGTGAAGCTGCCCACAGAGAGAAACCACATGCAAGACACACAGATTTTTTTTCCAAATGTTACTACTCCTATCACATTATCTTAATTTCAGTTAATTCATCCGTTCTAGTGTTTTATGTGTATTTTATATATTTATTTAATAGCTTGACTTACACTGCATTTTTCTGTGGAAAGACTAATATGCTAACATTTGAAACTGCTGAGTTGCATTGATAAGGCCTAATTAAAACTCATGTGTTGAATTTTAATTTGATTAAGTTGCAAATTTCTCATTTTCTGATCTACTGTTTTATAACCTTTTTTAATTTCAGTTTTGGAAAAGGTCAATTATAAATTTTTAAAAGCCAAGAGCATTTTAAGAATATGTAGAGAAAGACTTCAGCTGATTGAAAGTGACATAAACAAGAAAAAATGTAATGACACTTAAATATGTGTCACACCCCATTAAATGCATAATGTGGTCTTCAGAACCCCTAAAGCCAAATAGTAGCTCAACTTGGAAATCATTATTGGAAGCGTCCATTTGATCTTCAAAAGTATTATAATTTTGTAGAGTTCTTTTTTTTCTGTCTTTTTGTGGGGGATGAACTCTCCACTTTGTTGATAATGTCGAGGCAGATTAGTATCGACCTGTTTAGGGCCTTTTTGCATATCTTCCAAGAGACAATTAGACCACTAAATATTATTGAAAGGTACATTCGTTACAATTCACTTCACATGTATTATCTTGCATGTCATAGCTTATTTTAGTGTCAGGTTAAGCAGAAAATGTCTATTTCTGACAGAGAATGAGACTGAGGGATATACTGGTGATTTAGTCTGCCTTTTCATGAAGTCTATGAAATTCATAGATTTTATTCATTTTGTTCTTCCTGAAAGTGAAGATTTAACAGGAATTTTCTTAAATCGTCCTGGTGAATAAGCAAAGCATTTGACACTCTCCCCCATGATATCCTTGTCTCTAAATTGGAGAGACATGGATTTGATGGGTGGACCACTTGGTGGATAAGGAATTGGCTGGATGGTCGCACTCAAAGAGTTGCAGTCAATGGCTCGATGTCCAAGTGGAGAGCAGTGACGAGTGGTGTTCCTCAGGGGTTGGTTTCGGGACCAGCGCTGTTTAACATCTTTGTTGGAGAAATGAACAGTGGGATCGAGTGCACCCTCAGCAAGCTTGCCAATAACACCAAGCTGAGTGGTGCAGTCGACACACTGGAGGGAAAGGATGTGTCATCCAGAGGGACCTGGACAGGCTGGAGAGGTAGGTCTATGCAAACCTCATGAAGTTCAACAAGGCCAAGTGCAAGGTCCTGCACATGGGTTGGGGCAATCCCAAGCACAAATACAGGCTGGGCAGAGAATGGATTGAGAGCAGCCCTGAGGAGAAGGGCTTGCTGGTTGACAAGAAGCTCAACATGACCCAGCAATGTGCACTCACAGCCCAGAAAACCAACAATATCCTGGGCTGCATCAAGAGAAGTGTGGCCAGCAGGTCAAGGGAGAGGATTCTCCCGCTCCGCTCTCGTGAGAGCCCTGGCTGCAGCGCTGTGTCCAGCTCTGGGGCCCCCAACATAAGGAGGCGATAGACCTGTTGGAGCAGGTCCAGAGGAGCCCATGAAGATGCTGGGGGAGCTGGAGCACCTCTCCTAAGAAGACAGGTTGAGAGATTTGGGGTTGTTCAGCCTGGGGAAGGTCTCTGGGGAGACCTTATAGAGGCCTTCCAGTACCCAAAGGGCACCTACAAGAAAGCTAGAGAATGACTTTTAAAAGAGCATGTAGTGACAAGACAAGGGGTAATGGCTTTGAACTGAAAGAGGGTAGATTTAGATTAAATAGAGGGAAGAAGTTCTTCACTGTGAGGGTGGTGAGACACTGGAACAGGTTGCCCAGAGAAGTTGTGTCTTCCCACTCCCTGGAAAGGTTCAAGGCCAGGTTGGACGGGACTTTGAGCAACCTGGTCTAGTGGAAGGTGACCCTGCCCATGGCAGGGGGGGTTGGAAATGGATGACCTTTAAGGTCCCTTCCAACCCAAACCATTTTATGATTCTATATCATGGCATCACATATATAATTTTTAAATTCTTGAAGGTATAAGACAAGCTTATAAGCATCCTGTGAATCTGGTTTTGACCATCCTAACAGAAATCTAATGTCTCCTGGATTTTGCTTGGCATCTTTGACTCTCATAAAAAGTTGAGCATGCTGTTTGAACCACTGGAAATAGATATAGTTTCTAGCTTCCTTTTTTCATAACAACTTCTTCCATTTTTTCTCCAGGCTATCATGGCTCAACTTCCCCAGGAGGAGAAGGCTAAGATTGCCGAGCAGGTAGAGATATTCCACCAAGAAAAGAGCAAACTCGATGCGGAGGTGGCCAAGTGGGATGACAGTGGTAATGACATCATTGTGTTGGCAAAGCAGATGTGCATGATTATGATGGAAATGACAGACTTTACGAGGTAAGGACAAAATAACCTGTTCTGTGGACTTCTTCAGACATCCCACATCTTTCCTTTTTGTTGCAATTTATAGACTATTGAGATTACGTTCTATGTTTTTGGGTATCAAAGCCAGGTAACACACATTATACAGAGTGGAATGGGTTCTACAGTTCTCTACACATGACTGCTCTGGATATTTCTCCAAATGGGATTAATCCCATGAAGTTTTTGTCCTATTTGTGAATCTGTTTTATTTGTAGATCATCTTGAATTTCAGTAGCAAAGATAGTCTGTGACCTTACAGACGTTCAGCTGACATTTCGTTTAGTACCCATCTAAATGCATGTGCCTCTCTGAACTTTCAACATTTTGACACAATTTGTGTCAATCAAAAATAATGGCAAAACTATTTATATAATTTTGAACACTGAACTTCTTTCCAAAAAAATCCCAAATGAAATGAAACTGTTTTGATCTAACACTTTATTGGACCCTGTCAGTAGAGATTACTTTTGCTTTCATCACTTTTTTCTTATTGATGTCTTGTTCTTTTCTAATTGCAAAGCATCAAAAGGCCATTCATTAATGGTATCATATAAACAGGGTTATTTTGTTTAAATATAGTCATATTGTTAATCACACCAGGAAAACATTTTTACAAGATTCTTTGAATTACAGGTCACCATAATAAATGTTTTTCAGTGTTTATTTTTAATAGGAGTTCAAAAGTTTAAACAGTATTTATCAAAATGTGATTAGACAAAACTCGACAAAAAACTTCAAGTTTTTCGTAATTAAAATAAGGCATCCATTTATTCATCTCACTTAGATGCTCAAATAGATTTCCTAATCTCCAGCTGATCCCATGCCTTGTGTCTGGAGCCTTCAACCCATTTTGGGGGATGCAGTCCCTGCATTGACAGTATACAGTTCAAACATACCTTATATGTAGATACATAGATAGATAGATAGATGGGGGGGTGTATAAATACCATTAATTTGCAAATAACTTGACAATTTGCACTTGCATAGTTAATTGGTAATGGGCAACAGCAAACATTTTTATCCATTTTAAATTTAATTACGCATATATAAAGTTTGCTTACTTTATTAGATTACTATTATACTTCTTTCCAAGTAATTATTCTCTCAGCTTATTTGTTTTATCTCTCAGTTTGTGCTTTTACAACTATTCTTTTGCAGTAGACTCATCACTCCTGTATACCAAATGACAGTGTAGAACCTCCTGTGAAGGGTGATATTTTACATGAATCTTAATTACTTTTGCATTTCTGTTGTCTTTGGGTCTCTGATTCTTCTGCCCAAAAACAGAGTGAAAAACTGTCCAAACAGTGCCATCATTTCATGGAAGGAAGAAATATTGTTCTAAAGCAACAGCCCAGAATATGAATGCTTTCTGCCACTTCCCAGACAATCTTTGATGCATTAAACAGCAAATTGAAAGTTTTGTAATTACATTTTCTACCATCAAAAGAACAGAACTAATATGAGAATGAGAGAAAACGACTGTCACATTTGAAGTAAATAAAAAAAAAATTCAAAGTGCACCTCTGTCTACATCAGATTCAATAAAAACTTGTTTAATATATTCCATTAAAGCAGAACAAAGCCTTTCACACCTTTTTGGCTGACTATAACCTCAGCAGTGTTAAAATAGAATAATTTTTCAAATGCATGGAGTTTGTGACAGTCAGATATGCTGATGTAATTAATGTAGAAGCATATGAGGTCACTATGAAGGATATTTGCTACAGTTTAAATTCAACAAAAGTGGGATACTTGTATTTCAATATCTGTTTAAGGTGGAAATGACAGTATGGAAAGTAGATGAAAATAGAAATAAGTTTCATTATGTTATTCTTGGCATTATAGGTGAAAAAATGCAAAAATAATACTACGTTGTGCTTAGAAAAAATGCCTTCAGTTTTAGTTGAAAAGAAACTAAGTTTGATCATATTATAATTTTTCATCAGTCTTGTCTGAAGCTATATTTCTCCAAATAGTATAAAAAAACCAAAAAACGGGAAAATCAGCTCACTTCCAACTGAGCCATTCTCAGGAGCAGTAGCAAATTTATTATTATAAACTGGATTAAAGTTTTGAGTCTGAGGCAAACTCAGAAGAGTCTGCAGTGACTTTTTACTTTTTGTCCATATATATTTTGGTAACTTTAATGACTAAAATCAGAGTTTTGTGCATCTTCTTAAAAGTATGCTGAAAGATCAATCTTAGAGCTAATTATAAATGTTTTAAGCATAACATTTAAGTGTAACATAAGGATTATGCTTCACGTATCTTTCTTTTCTGACAAAAATCTACTAAAAAAGGTTTTCTAAGTTGTGACTTTCTTGCTTTAGAAATGACAGGCTTAACATTTAGCACTGGCTTGGGAATAACAGAAGTTTGAAATAGTTGTGTATTCCAGAGAGAATGTTGGCTTAATGAGCACTTCAAAATGCATATACTATTAAGTATAGCTCGTGTGCTTGAAGGCACTATCAGACTAAATTACTAGTGAGGCATTTTGAAATAGAGAGGAAATATAGCAGACCTATTTCTTAATCAAGCTGTGCTATAAAGTAGTTAAAAGGTGAAATTGTGATAAATTAAGAAGTCATTGATGTTACTATTTTAAAATCAAACACTAAACAGGGTCACTAAAACTGTTGCCTTTTATGATTTATTTAGATTGTGCATAAATGTATTGTATTTCACAGAGGTAAAGGGCCCCTGAAGAATACATCAGATGTCATTAATGCGGCCAAGAAGATTGCAGAGGCAGGATCAAGGATGGACAAATTGGCACGGGCGGTAGCTGATCAGGTAACAGCAAAAATGAGCAGAAATATAATGTAACCTGTATCAATGCGTTGCCTTTTTCAGGCAAAGGTTATCTTTACTTGGCAAAAAATCACCTGTTGAAAGTCACTGCCTAGACACTGATCTACCCATTGAATAGAAGTTGTTTCTTCTATACCAATCAGCTTGGGTTTTGCAGTACAGAAAAGTCATAAATGAGTCTCTCTAAACCTCAGAAATGCCTGACTTGTTCCACAGCCTCAGTTCTGGACCCAGGTGATTGCATTAGATTTAGACTGATATATTTGCTGTCATGAAAGCAGTAGAGACTTGGATGCTCTGTTACCCTTGTGTATGCCTAGAAACCCTTACATTATTTTCAGCTTATTCTTCCAGAAATTTCCCTTGATATGGCACTTTTTCAAGATGTGCTTTGCATCAGGGTATTGTGCTCTCACCTTACAGCCCCCCGCTCCATGTTCTAGGGTCTGTGTCCTCAGTCCCATTATCAAATTCATGTCACAACTGGAAAGATGAACTTGCTATATTCAGCCTCTTTCTTTCAGATTGGAATACCTATTCATCTGGAGAGCAAGAAGAAGCATCATATTAAAAGTCAAGACCCAAATTTCAAATCTGGTTTCTAGGTAGCTAATTTTAGATTTAGACAAATTAAATTTGACTACTTTTTCCCTTGTAAACTTCCTACAGTTTCTTTCCTTTCATTGGCATAAGGAGAAATTTTGCTGTAAGTGGAAACTGATAACTTCCTTGCTTCTAGTCTTTCTCTTCAAAATAAGTATTTCTTTTTCTTCTTCAAGTAAGCATGTAATAGTGTGTAACACATCCTGCCAAGGAATATGGTCCAAAGTAGCAAGAAAACTGAAGCTGCCCATTTTTCTACAACCTCAGAAATTTTGGGTTTAGATTTTCTTCATTACCAGCAAGTATTTTTCCTGTAGTTAACCCATTTCAGTCCTTCAAATGCAGCATCTGTTCATTTTAGTGTAAGAAAGAAGAAATCCATCTGTCAGCTGATGAAATTCCTAGTCAACGATATTTGCAGAGATGGGGTATTTTCAAGAAAGAAACACAAAGAGACTTGCTATGCTTAGAGTGCATTGACTTCAGTCACATTTTAAATTTCAAAAGACTGTAATATGCACACTTTAATAATAAGCAGTAAAAGCACTATGAGAATGAAGTGTTTGTTTTAATGCTTGTGCTTTAATGATATTTCACAGAACTTTGGAGACACTTATGCAATATAAACTTTTTATGGACAGTTGCATTTTTAATTACTGTTCCAATGAGAGACATCTTACATTTTCATTCACTCCAAGGTACTTGTATTTGAAGCCTTGTCAGCTCTCTAGAAGTATTGCTTTAAAGTGCACCCTCAGTAAGTTTGCAGATGACACCAAGTTGGGTGGGAGTGTTCATCTGCTCGAGGGTAGGGAGGCTCTGCAGAGAGATCTGGACAGGCTGGAGTGATGGGCTGAGGCCAACTGGAGGAGTTTCACTAAGGCCAAATACCGGGTTCTGCACTTGGGCCACAACAACCCCCAGCAGCGCTACAGGCTTGGGGAGGAGTGGCTGGAGAGCTGCCAGTCAGAGAGGGACCTGGGGGGGTTGACTGACAGCCGGCTGAACATGAGCCAGCAGTGTGCCCAGGTGGCCAAGAAGGCCAATGGCATCCTGGCTTGTATCAGAAACAGCGTGGCCAGCAGGGACAGGGAAGGGATCTTACCCCTGTACTCGGCACTGCTGAGGCCGCCCCTCGATGAGCGGGTTCGGTTTTGGGCCCCTCACTCCAAAAAGGCCATTGAATGACTCGAGCGTGTCCAGAGAAGGGCAACGGAGCTGGTGCAGGGTCTGGAGCACAGGTCTGACGGGGAGCGGCTCCGGGAACTGGGGGGGTTTAGTCTGGAGAAAAGGAGGCTGAGGGGAGACCTCATGGCCCTCTGCAACTCCCTGAAAGGAGGTTGCAGAGAGCTGGGGATGAGTCTCTTTAACCAAGTAACAAGTGATAGAACAAGAGGGAATGGCCTCAAGTTGCACCAGGGAAGGTTTAGACTGGATATTAGGAAGCATTTCTTTGCAGAAGGGGTTGTCGGGCGTTGGAATGGGCTGCCCAGGGAGGTGGTGGAGTCCCCATCCCTGGAGGTGTTCAAGAGTAGGATCAACATAGCGCTGAGGGATATGGTGTAGTTGGGAACTGTCATTGTTAGGTTAATGGTTGGACTGGATGATCTTCAAGGCCTTTTGCAACCTAGCCGATTTTGTGATTCTTGCAGTTCACAGACTTCAAGAGTAGGGTAAATATTTCTGTATTAAATTGTCACCAGTAGGGAGAAGGGGTCTCTTAGGGATTCATGCCTGAAAGATGTGGCAACTGAGAAAGAGAGGCATTATAGTATTGCCATAAGTATAGAGCAGATTAAACCTAACAGCCTCAATGAATCCCCAGCTTTGTTTATTGTTAGTTTTAAAGGGAAAGAAAAAAGCAAAGTGACTGCCCTCAGGGTTATAGATTACAGTATATGCAACTACTTCACCACAAACATATTCCTTGCCAACATTAGCTGTTGGGGCTAGAGCAGTCATCTGAAGTCAGAGGTTGTGATGCTGTTGACTCGTGTGTGTTTAATTCTATCAGTTTTTCTTGAAGTGCTCTGATAATATTTTACAAAAATTGAGCATAAACTTTGTAAGATGCTAAAAAGAGATATTCAGAATCTTTGTTCCCCAAGCTATACATTCAAAGAACATTGTTAGTCAGACTTTGTTGGGTAGCCTCAAGAAGTATTTATTGAAGACATGCTGTTAGCAATGGACCCTTTTAGCAATGTTTCATTAGATTGAATTACTGAGGTCCCTTCTCTTGAGGGAAGACTTTGAATATTAACTACAAGAGTGTTGTTTATTATGCTGTTGATATTGTGGAGGATGATGCTGTTTCTATTACTAGTCCCAAAGACTATGAATAAATTGTACTTGGGCCTTTTCTAGTTATAGTGATTATAAAAACTTCACTGAGTCTACCACATTTGACCTAATGCAATTTGTTCAAAACAGATTTGAGATGCACAGCATCCAAAATGGTACAGGACTGTAGAATGCCCTCCCTTTAGTATGAAGAGGTATCCCTTAGACAGGGAGAGGGACCAACTTATCTCATTGTGTTCTTGAGAAGGGCTGCAATAATGTTGTCATTGGCTAAGAGACTCTGTAATATGTCACTTACACTTTAGTAAATAATTTCCTTCTGGCATAGATTAAGTTATTTATTCATTAACAATAACCTTGCCAAATCTGTCAATACCAAACCCAAGCAACTTCACCTCTGCCTCTCAAGTCCTGAGCGTGTCAGTAAGGGACCTAGCTTCTGCCAAGTCTGGAGCAGAGCTGTGTCCTCTGAAGGTCTGCACAAATGCCAGGGAAGCTGGCAAGACAGTCAAGAGTTGGCATTAGAGTGGATGTAATCAGTTGGAACTGGGTTTATCTGGACTTTAACTGGTCCGTGTTGTATCTTAACCTGGACATCCAGCAGGCAACCTGGAGTTTCAGGTCAAACTTGGTCTTTTGGCTGCTCAATAGATTTCTCTGTTCTGTACAAACTGATATTATAACTGAACCTCCCCCACAAACATAGCAATCATATTATTTTCATTGTCTTTCATTAGTGGCTGACAGAGAGGTTTCTACTTCTTATAAAAGGTATAGTGCATCTTCAGGTTACAATTCATAAGTCTTGAGTTTGAACTTTCACATTTCATCAAGTGTCTCATGTAAAGACAAAGTGAAATGGATCCACCTAATACACAAACATTGCCACTATCTCCTCTGATTACCTCTCTATAATTGTATGAACTCAGCTACATCTAATCAAATATTTCTTCTGTCTGTAGTGCCCGGACTCAGCCTGCAAACAGGATCTGCTAGCCTACCTGCAGCGCATTGCCCTCTACTGCCACCAACTCAATATCTGCAGCAAAGTGAAGGCAGAAGTTCAGAACCTGGGAGGAGAACTTATTGTATCAGGGGTAAGCTGGTATTTGTATTTAGCCACTTATGTTTCCCATGTAGCACTTGAAAGGGAGCATTTTTGATGGCCATAATATACAAAACAAAAATACAGTAATTCATAAGCAAGCTTTTTAAAATGTTACTGCCATTATTCCAGACCTTACATAAACTTGCGTAGAGCAATTTGATTTTCCAATTACCCTTTGTTTATACTAACCTTGTAAAATCTTCATTCTTGCAAGAGAAAAGTAATTTCATAGCCTAGAAAGCCATTGCCAAGCTGTGAATATTATAATTATTCAGAGCTTTTGTATATTTGCTCATTATAAATCTTCTTTCCTTTGTTAGTACTGGTAATTTCCTTCCTCTGTGCAGAAGCCAGCTCTGTATGAAGTGCATATTGTTAAGATGGTGATGACTAATGGGATTTCATTCACTCAGGTTCCAATGCACACTAGGTTTAGCAAAAACTCTGGAAGGCCAGCAAAATATTTTAAGTTTTGATGCACGTGCTGTTTTCAAATACTATTGGCAAGCACAATGATTATATACTCTAATTCCTGTCCAGTTATTTCAGTTATTTTCAATGAACACTACAAACTTTTTGCACACAGTCTTTTTTAGAAATAAAGGCAGGAATGTGCAGCAGCAGTAATATTATAAATAATGAGTTTTATGCATTTTTAAAGTATTTTTTCTTTCCTTCTCCTAATGTTGGACTCTGTGCCTCTGGGAGATTACTAAAACCAAGCAGTAGCAATTGCCACTCCTCATGATTTTCTTGTTTTGTTCTGTTAACTAATCACCCTAGTATTAGCCCCATGACACATTTGTTATCTTCTAACTCAAACACAGACCACATGTATGTGATATGTTTCACTCTCCTGAGTGCATTTTCAAAATGATGGTGATTTGTGAGACCCAAGAGACTTGAAACAAGATTGTTTTCAAGTGCAGTTTTGAAAAAGCACCCTTTCATTGTTTAAGCCCAATCAAGTATGAAGATTGTTAGGACAACTAACTTGTGCACTTCATTTCATCCATAAGATTCCCCAGTGAAATCACTGGCCTTCCTCAGGCATATCAGAAGTCAGAGCGAATGTTCTCAGCTATATAACATTTTGATTTTTTACAAAGCACTATAGAAGGTCTTAAGCATTTGCCAGGCTTTCTTGGATCAAACATTCTGAAGTCATACATGCAATCCTAAGAGGAGCTGCTTAAATGTTCCTGTGTCTGTCCTGCAATTGGTCTTCACTTCTTGACGTATGTACATATGTAATTTTAATACCTTGATCTTCCCACAGCAATGAAAAGATCCTCTTCCATTTTCCTGATATTAATGGATTGATCTGTCCTTGTATCACTGACAGCTATGCTGCATAGTAAATGCTATGATCTTTTCTTACCTACTGCCATCTGGGTCCAGCTTTTCATACCCATTGAGTTGTCATATTCATCTATCTATAACAATTACCCAAATCAGTGCTTCTACCAGCTTGGCTTTTGTGGTTGTGTGTGTTTCTTTTTCAAGTCTCTTTATTCAGTGTATGTGGATGCTGAATAAGCCATTGTGAATCTCTAGCATCTATTCGTTACTGGAACATCACCATTCATTGTGAAATTTAAGTGGCCGAACCGCTTGACTTCATCATTTCCAGTCTGGCATTGTTAGCATCTGCTGCTTACCAGGCTTCATCACCATTGTGTGTGTTTGGTTGGGTTTTTACAGTCAGTTGCAGACGAAGGCAAAACTAGCTTCAACCACAGAAATTATTTGGGTCTGTTCCAAAGACTCAGTAGTACTGACATACAGAAAATTTTAAGATTGCCCCGCTTGCTTCTTCTGCTGTTGCTCTGAACAGGAGGTGATATAGAGAATTGAACTCCTGTGCATCCCTTTTTGAGAGCATTGTCTTGTTATCTAGTATAACGCGGTTGGTACAAGTGCTTTCCTGATAGTGTTTTCCAAGCTGTTTATCTTCAAGGTGCTGGGTACTGTATGCTCCTTTGCTATCCAGAGATCTGGTATCCAAGTGCACATCTACATCTGCTTGTCTACTTGCTGCTTCTGCTTCCATCTTCTTCTTCATTCTCTCTTGGATAGCCAATTACAAATAAACAGTATTTTATTTACATTAAAATGAAATACCATTATTTGGCAACTTGCATACAGTACAATGTTAGAAGTACAATAGAAATCCAGAATTCAAGCTTCCCACCCCTATGACTACAGGAGTAAGTTTATGTGAATGTGAAGTGTTGAAGTGTTTTGATGTAAATATCAATTACAATATTGTAATTTGCTATTTTGTTTGCAAAGAACCACAACATAATTCAGATTGATCCAAAAGATATGATTCAGAACTATTATGGGGAGTACAATCTCTGCTTGAGTTTTTGCATTATTAAGAATATTAATCAATATTTATAAATGAAAAGAATGTATGCATGTGTGTGTATGAATCTATGTGTGGGCATATGTATATTTATGTAAAAAGGAAAGAGACATAAACCCAATTAAAACCTAAAAGACAGATGAAAGCCACCCCACAGTTCTTATAGTTCTGTTAGAGAAAAATGTGTTGCAACAACTTCAAAAATACTGTGTACATAACATATAATGTGCTATGTATCTTTTGATGAAACTACTATTTCTTTTTCTCCCACAAGATTCGGTAGTTCAGTATGGTTTATCTCTGAAAATAAGCATAAAGCTGATCTTGTTTGCTTTTTCCTCTATAGATTGATATGATACTAGCATAGCATATGAAGGGGTTCTTTTTGGCATCGGCTTTGCTGCAAATAGAAAAACAGATCAAAAAGTAAGAAAATGTCACACTCCTGAAGTGTAAATTATTTCAGTTAAGGAAAGAACCCACTGCTGTTTCTCCTGTTCTTTCTTCCATTCCTTTTCCCCGAGGTCTTTCTCTCCTTTGATCTTTCCCATCAAATTCCCTGCATGCAGATAGCAAAATTATTTTCACCAGATAAGTAAGATCTGGCAATTGAGAGTCAGCATACATCCACCTAACCTCATTAATATCAATGGAGCAAGGCCAATTTAGACTGTCTGTTGACTTGGCCCTTTATGTTGCAAGGTGAGACTCTTAATTCCTGATACCAATTGAGTTTTGGAAAGTAAAATAAGGAAAAACTATGTGATACCTGTTCTTCAGTGAGGAGTCTTGTAAACTTGAAGAAGATTATGGGGAAGAAAGTAAAGAAAAGGGGTGAGGAGCAAGTTAGATAAAAGCAAAAAAGCATTAATATTTAAAAAATATTTCTAATCCATGTAGATGATATCCTTGTTCCTGAAAAAAGTCTCTAACCTTGGTCCATAAGCAAGTATATGTTTCTGTAATTTTAAATTTGAATATTGGATTTCCAATTTCTCTCTAAGAATAAACAACCTCCTTTAACAAAATCACAGACTAAAAGCACTTGAAAATCATTTTCTTTGTCTCTTGCCTTAGTTTATTTAATGTAATGTGTATTTGCTTCATAATCAGTTGCACCATTGTATTGGAATGAACCCTCTGAGGTGCTGAGCATATGCTGCTCTCAGTGAAGTAAATATCATCTACATATACTGAGCTCATGCTGATAGATAGCCTTTTTGTGATAGCTACTTTTGTTGAATAGAGTTGGTTTCAACCATGAAGTTTGTTACTTGGATAAAAATTCAGACTTCTTCTAACTCTAGGGCTGCTTCATTTTTTTAGTATTCCTGTCTGACTCTTGTTAGCTACACATTACAATAAAACAGATCTATATATTTATTTCTTACCCTAGGATAAATATCCACTTGTTCTGTTTACTGCTGTTTTGAAGCTGATCAGCTCGTTTACCTACTCTCCATTTAGGCTATGAGCTTGCATTTTTTTAAATTCTTATTTATGTTAGTATCTTTGCTACAGTTTTTCCTGCAGGATTATATTGAACAGAATCTAAGAAAATCCCTTATCCAAGGCAGCCCCCTATTGTGTTCAGGTTTGATTTAGAACTCTAGAGATATAATCAGCTCTATTATCAGAAAATTTGCCGAAAGAGTCTTAAACTTCTGAGCCAGATAGATAGGCAGTGTCATACAGAGTAACAACCATGAACACTGTCCAAAAATATTGAATCAATAGCCAGAGCACACTCCAAACATATACTTTAGCTGGGTCCAGTTCCCAGTTATTTTCAAAGGCCTATTTTTCTTAGCATAATAGGCTCAGCTACAATACTGGGAGAAGGATTCTTATAATATGTTGAAGGTACAAGACAGTTTAGTTAAGATTGTGACTTTATCTAGGAGTTCTTGCTTGCTGAATGTAAGTGAGGACTTTGGGGGAAAAAGGAAGATAAAAGGGCTGGAGCCACCCAACTTTGGGTAGGACATTATGAAAATTTCTGTAACACCTAGACTGGGAGGTTGGACACATAAAAATGTTAACAGATATGGGACATACTGCAAAATAATTGTATGTTTATTCTTGATCAGTGATAAGAAACTTCCAGTGAACTGGAAATAGCTAGTCCTCGTCAAAAAAGAATGAGCCTCATTATTTATCACAGAATAACAGTGTGTATCCAGCCGTTATTTCAGATGAGCTGGCAAACAGTTACCCTATCAATTCTGCCTATGGATCTTACATGTATTAAAACAAAATGGTTAAAAGTTCTACTTTTCTTTCATGTAAGGCCAAATCACCCTAAACTACCTTGTGCTGTAAAAGCAAGTTGGTATGCATATGGGCAGTGAAGTATCAAGTTGCTGCTTATGAATTCTATAAACTCAAAGAAAAGTCAGGTAATTTGAAGTTCACCTGCTATTAAAAGTGAGTAAGGCCATCTTTCATTGAATTTGAGTTATGAGCCTGTGCATAAGCAGTTACTTAAGAGACAGTGATGTGGTATTTAATTTCCCTGCATCAGAAAGTCTTTCTGGGGTTTTTCCTTTGTTTGTTTTCAAGTAGGCAATCAGAGGGAACTTTTGCATTTAAAATGCTTAAGAGTATGGAGAAAATGGTTTTTTTGGAGTTTGGTAAATAAAGTAATTTAATTCTTCCTGAATCAGGCAAGAATTTAGCATTATGTAAAAGAAAGATTGCTGAAGGGATTTGGCAAATTGACAAAACTGTCAGGTTCCTTTTCTTCGAGATTCTCAGGAGTGCAAAAAGGTTATTCCTGTTACCTAGCTATCAACCAAATAAGTTTTACTATTAATTTATAACAGAAATGGAAGAATGCTACATGAAGTATACTCACAAAAACATCCTGACAAACCAGGGTTTGTAGATATTTCTGGGATGGGCTGCTTGGACTGGCAAGCTGTCAGTGTTTTCAGTAGAAAACACCTGAGATAAGACCTATCTGTATTTAATGATTAACAGATATCACTAACAGAAATTTTGTGTTTTGTCTGCTAGTGATTCAATTTACTTGGACCCAAGGGTAAGAGCAGTTATTGCTAAATAATTGCTGTGATCATGTTTGTTGGACAATGAGTGCTCAAAGAGTTACACACCGCAAAAAAGATATAGTCCTACGTCTAAGCTGACATCATTGCAAGATGAGGGTTTGGGTAATGGTAATGTCGCGGATGAAAGTATTAACACTGTAAAGATTTAGCAGCAAATCAAGATTTATTAATGACTAGCAGCACTTAATCATTAACCAATTTAAAGATTTACAAAGTAATTCAATAAAATATATTATGGTTAAAACAGCAATTTAACTACAGATTCAAAAATTACAAGATTCACACTAACTTACTATACGGTACCTAAATCAATACATATATACATGCACATTCACAGACCCAAGACGTACAAACACACAGACAGATGAAAATATTTGGATCCAGTGAAATAAGTATGTACCCACACTCGTGAAAATAACTGTGTATGCCTAAACAGATCAGTAGGTAGAGAGACTAGGTAAAAGAGAAACTAGCTCAAATTTAAAATTTCCCTTTTCTTGAGATTAGAGTAAATACATACGGTGCATTGGCATTCCTCAACAGGTGATAATTGAGACTTGAGAGGGTCGACTTTTCCCCGGTCTTCCGTTGGCTCTAACAATGAACAGTACCTTAAGGTTTTTGGTACCTGAGAGGCATCCCAGCTCAGGGGAGATGCTGGCCACAGGCCTGCTGTGATCCAGGAGAGCTCAGAGGGTCTCACTTGGGGTGGCTATTTATAGGGTCCAAGATAACTGACTTTCGTCAGCTATTTTTCCATTCTGGCCCAGTTCAAGTGATGAAATATTCTGGTATTTTCCATCAGTTGCACAGGCCAAGAGCTTGATGGATGTGGAGTTCTGTTATTGTTCTCCCTTAGCCATGTCCCAAGTACAAGTGTCCCGAGCTGTCAGGAGGTGATGGGCTGTTATAACTCTCCCTGCGCAATAGGGGCAGCAGGAGACAGGCATGCCAAGGGGCTGTCTTAACGCTCTGGTTCACTGCCATTCACAGTCCATACCACCTTAGGTTGGTATGTGGCCCAGGAGGGGGTTCGGAATCACTCCAAGCACCGAGCTGCCTAGCAAGGAGAAGGGGTGGAGGAATTGCACCACCACAGGTAATACATGACAAATGGATATTACACAGGTGAATATACTCAAATTGGTAAAGGGAAGTGAAAGATGGACCCAGGGACCCTATAGATAATTACTAAATTACTTAAGAATATATTTTGACTTTTGTGATTTTCTTTTATAATTTAGGATTTTTTCTTTTGCAAGTTACTTTTCAGTTAATCCACTGTTTCACCCACAAGATTGTGGTAAGAATTTAGAATGGCCAAAAAGGGAGTTTACAAATATGAACAGCGTATCGTAGGTACCAATGCTGTGAAAATAAACTGGGACTCATGGAAAGATATTTGTTTAGGATGGGGTTGGTGGAAAGGAGTTCTGTTTTGAGACTTGGAATGAAAGCAGTGGGTAAAGGAGAGGACTTTGGAAATAATAAGGAAGTAAGCCAAAGAACTTGAAATATGAGATATGAAAGGGAAAGAAAAAGCCAAACCAAAAGCAAGATAGGAATATGAAATCAAAGAATTGCAATGGTGGGATGGTGGGAAAAGACTAAGATAAAGTCAGGACCATAAAGTTGGTCGGATCCCACAATAATCTCTACTCTCCTAGTAAAACAAGCAAGGAGAGAAAATAAAAAATTAGGGTATTTATTTTGGCAGAGCCAAAGTTACCACCATAAGAAGACAGCTTCCAGCACAGGAAGGCTGGGACTAGGTGGGGAGAGTGAGAGACATTGATTTACACTGTATAGTCAACTAGCTTGTGTCATCTGCTTTGGGAGAAATGGAAGAAATGAAAAATACAGGGAGATGTTTCAGCTGTGCCTTTTGGGATGGAGATATATTTAAGTCACCTCTACATACGTGTTGGAATGTATGCAGACATATTGATATATGTGAGGGTGAAGTAAAGCCGTAACAAGTGTACTCTGTTCCAAAACACGTGGCGATATGAAGCACGTGATGCTTATAAATATACAAGTTTTGATAAGCCTTTATCTGGAACAAATTGTTTGAGCTTTTCTATTTGTGACTAATACAGGAGTCTCCCAACTCCTGCTGGCACGGGCTGTATCCCTCCATACACTGTCCAAGAAAGGGACTACCTGATGATATGGAAACATAAAAAATTTATCATCCTGACACTGAGTCGATTTACTACTCCTAAAGGATAAAGGCATCAGTGAGTTATGCAGGTTAATCAAAATGAGTGCTGATAAAATCCCTCATGGTCATATATTCATTATATGTGATGTATTTTATGGAAATGCTGTCTTAGGGCTTTCTGAAAGTTAAAACAGTGAAGAATTCCCAATTATCCTATGAAATAGCTCTAAGACAAATAGAAAAAAAGACATAAATAGATGTATCTGTAGTGGTTCTAAAGCCATTTACAATACCTCTTCCAAATATGTAACAATAATAAAGATTTATTTCATTAGATGAAGCTTACCTATTGCTTCCCAGTAACGGTAGTGCGGACCAGGAGCCCAGAGAGTTTATGCAATTGGCATCCTTGGAGGGATTCAAGCCCCAGATAGACAGTGCAGCATCTGAGCAGATCTAATGTTGGTAATCAACTCATTTCAAGTCGAAAGGTGTACAAGAGATCTCCAGAGGTCTTTTTCAAATGACATTTGTAGAGTATTTTGATTCAGCTAAGTGAAGGATCCCACAGGATCTCACTTCCACGTTTGTGACTTCACATGGTTTTGCTTTTATAACTGTTGCTGGATTGGACAATAGTATATATCCTCATCTTTGGGCATCTGGGGGATCATAAGTATGATCCACACAAAGAATAGCGCAGAAGGCTTTGGAAAGGTTGATTTATTTTTATTAGTGTTATGGTTATTTCTTCAAAGCAGCTGAGTGAAGGTGGATCGGTTGTGGGCAGACTTTACATTATGTAAGGAAAAGTAGATGAATGAAGCTTAAGACATAACTGCAAAATTCAACAAGAAAATATTTATTATTAAATAATCTCAGTTCTTTTGAAGCTACAATGTTTTGATATAAGGCTGTTTTCAGGACTAAGAAAATATCTCGTTGTATATAAAAGCACATGTACACACACATACACGTAAATATGAAACGATATATCCTGCATAAATGGGAAGATGTTATCTAGAATTTCATTTGCAAAGCGAAATCACATTGCACTTGTCTTCATTAGAATGTATTCATAGAAGCAAGAGGCATGCACACCATCTATATGTCTACATTTAGTAGGATAAAATTTAGACATGTCAGACTTTTATCCTTATTAAGAAGCATTTTGGCTACAGGGAACACGCTGTTGTGCTTTATCAGGTAACAAATATTCATGAATTGCTGAAGATTACATTTATTGAAATTTCTCATTAGAAGAGTTTTCTGCAAAGTGAAGCATTTCTGATACCAAATAATGTTAAGCCATTTAATTCCATGAGAACAAAGCAAAGTGTTGCAGATTCAAGATTGAGGCTTGAAACAAATATGATCATAGAAAAAGATTAGAGAATTGAAGGAAATACTAATGTATATGCTTCATTACATCCTACTTTTGTTTTAAAAATAGTAACCACTCTAAAATCCAAAGCTTGCCTGCTACAGTAGTTATGGCTTCAGTCCAGCTTGTTTTCCTATTCCAGGCCATGCTGAATGAGATGGGAAGAAAATGGGAATATTATGGTTTTCTGATACACAAACTGCATCAGCCCTGCAATACTTAGCAAGGCCTAGAGACCATTCTAACATACCATAAGGTTTGGTCCTGAAGTACTGTTCCTATAAAAATTACTACAAAGAATGAGAGGATTTCAGTACTGTCTCATGTTCACTTCTTTTCCAGTCTTACTGCCTTTAAAGAGGTGGTTTGGGACCAAGCTTCACCAATTTGTATTAAATAAGAATTTCTTTCCCCTGGGGCATTCTCACCTGGCCTCCTTAATGCACAGCACAGATTTGCTAGTAGGTACATCCCGAGGCTTTAAATAAAAATTAGGTTTGTTTCTTGCACATGGAATTGTGGGGAACTGAATTTACATAACGACAGATTTAATACACAATAAGAGATTCTGGGCTGTGTTTCTTATACAGAAGTACATCTTTTAGCTCTTGCAATTATTTAACTTCCTGATTTGGATAGTGGTAAGACTTAATCTCACTTCTAAAATACTATCAAATGATGCTTTTGCAGATATTAAAAGAATAACAACTTCAGACTCATCAGTTCCTTTGACTTTAATTATAGTTTTTGACAACCTGCGTTGCAGGTGAGTAACACACACATAGAAACACTGCCAGGCAAGAAGACATACCCTCAAGGCAAAACATCCACAGGTTTTCCCAGCCTGAGCAGAATCAATTGCAAATACTGAACAAAACAGCTTACAACAGAGTGTTTAATAAAACTCACAATCGGAATGTATCTCCATTAAATGTAGGAGGTAATAATAGTCTTTAGGAAGAGATCAAACTGAGTGAGGAAGGTTAAAAGTTGCCTTATATCTTTTACCTCTGGAATATTTTCTTCCGCACTTGGAATATAATATTATTACTACTACCATTATCAGTTATGATCTTCATAGGAGCAAAGGAAAAATGTCTATTCTCACACCACATCATTAATTTTACATAACTGATAAGCAGCTGCATCAACAAAAAGGGTTTGTTTTGTAGAATGTATTCAAGACATTGATATGGAGTCAAAATAAAAAAATATCCAGGATCAGAAAAATCAGTCCTAACCTCTTACTGTTAGATATTCTCAAATGCTTTCTGTTAACATTAATTCTTTCTAATTCTGACAAATACACCATCAAAATACTTTGTGAACTTGGTTGCCAGGTAGGTAATAGTATCGCTAGAAAAGGAGACAAGGCATACAAGTGATGTGTCCTAAATCATATCAAAGACCAAATTAGAACTCTATAAAGCTGGATTAGAGCAGCAATATCTGATCTAAAAGACTGCAGAGACATTTTCATCCTTTTTTATACCTGCAACTAGATTCAACCTTCCCACTGTCAAAAAATTAGAGAAGTTGCAGCTTTATTCAGTCCAAATGGGATGTTACATATTTCGTAATTCCTTAGCTATGACAGATAATGAACAAAAAAGACTTTTCCATTCATCCATCAAGCTGAGCCACTACAGCAACAGGACTTCTTTGGGTCAGAGGCATGTCTGTGTTTGGGTCTCAAACTTTTATGATAAGTGTCAGCTTGACATTTTTACATGGCCTTTTCAAGCTGTTTCAATTTCTTAAAATATATCTATTTTACCTCCTGTAGGTATACCAGTAGTGCATATAATGTTTCTGCATGGTCGGTTCTCCTCAGCTTTTCACAGTCTTGCTATACTCAAACTTTATAGAAAGTAGCCACTGGTACCTTAGTGGTGCCTGCCCGTTCCTCATCATCTGTCTGTCTTTTAAAGCAAGAAATAAAGCGCTTTGGTGTTTTTTCCAACAGATATTTGTTGTCAAACTGAACATGAACCCTTTTTTAAACTTGATTTCTAGTGCCTTGGTGCAAGTGATTAAATCTATTACTTGATCTGCGTTCACACAGTTTTCTTATGCTGTTAGGTTTAAGTTACATTCCTTAAGAAAATATTTTACAGTATTAAAGTCTGCATTTACTGTCTCTTTGCATTTCCATGCATTCATTTACTAAATCTTAGTTGTACACTTGGAAGATTTCCCTCTCTTCTTGAATGTATATAAATTTTTTAAATGTTTTCAGTTAGGTATATTCTTTCTCTGCTTTTGTTCACTGTTTTGACAAGTAACGTGTTCTACTATATGTTCACAAATCAGTCTTATCTTTTTTGCTCTTCCCCTAATTTTCCGTTTGTCAACTACAGATATCATACTAAGCAGGTCAAAACAAGATTTCAGATTTGAGCAGTGCTAGCCCAAAATACCATCTGGGGTATTATCTGCTACCTAATCTATTGAACTGTTTATGTCACATTATCATGATGTAATTTATCATATTTCTGCATATTTCTCATCTTGTGTTGTTACTGGAGATTATTCTTGGCCATACTCAGTCTTCTGGAATTTAATTGTGCTACTTCCATAGGTTTCTATTCCAATAAAAGTCAGTTTATTTATTTTTAGGAGATATTAGGACTGCTACTACAAGTGTAACATTCCTCATATTTCAGGATATATCCTCTGATCATCCTTCTCATTATCAGAATGAGCAAGCTTGCTCAGGCTTCATAAGGTCTCGTGGTCCCAGGAGTTTGAAATGTATTCCTACTTTATTTGGCAAAAACAACTGTGGTGCAATAGTCAAGTCATAGATTACCTAAGTTATGAATTAACTGAATTCTACATGGTACTTTTTACCATAAAAGCCTTTAAAAGTTCAATTTTTATTTTCTCTTTGGCAGACTAGTAGACATACATGTTAATAAGGAGTAGATTCAATACAGGGTACCAGAGGTGGTTTTTCTCCTCTCTATCTTCATACATGCAAACAGCTCAAAACCAAGATGATGTAATACGAAATCAGACAGATATATGTTTAATTCAATTATGAACTGAAATTCACAGCACTATCATCACTTTACATTACTCAGATGCAGCCTAGTTTTGCATTGTGTTCCTGAAGTTATATATCATCTCTAACATTCCCAATAGCTCTTCATTTAGTCAACTGGACTAGCCAATTTGTTGAGTTTTTAAATCCACAAATGTACTGGTCTAAAGTAGCATCTGCAGGATTAGATTATGATAAAAGCTTTGAAGGTTAAGAAGAAAAATACTTGACTTCTGTTATTGGGTGAAGTGATTGGTACTAGACAGTCACACTCTTTTTTCAATAGAAGGAAAGGAGAGAAAAACAAAGAGTGCACAAACAGAGCAGGGAATACACATTAATCATTACTAAGACTGAAAAAATAATCATGGTTAGATTACAATTTACATGATCCTTGTAGCAACAAAAAACCTAAGGGAAAATGTCAATATTAACTCTGTGTGCTTATAACACATACTCTTAAAAAAGATTAAGCAGCATTCATTTTCCATCTTCCAAAAAGCAGGATCTTATGCTTGCACTCTTTACTGGCACTGAATAGTCCCCCATTCTTTGAGCAGTTTTATTTAAAGGAGTTAGGTTTAGCAGCATATACTATTTTTTTCAATTTTAGTATACAACTAGGTTATTAAGAAAATCTCAGTGAATAATATAAGCAATTATGTTTACTCTTGAACCTGTTTTGCAGAATTTGGATGATAAAAATTCCATTTAGAATAAATTAGAATGAATATCCCATTTTAAGCCCTCCAGTTTCAGTTCTTGGGATTTTTTTTTAAAAAAAAATGTGCTTCAGCTTGTAAGGTTGTCATTGTCCAAAAATATACAGTCTTTAAAAGCATCACCTCTTTGCACTTTTGTTGATATTTTCTAGAACTTTAAAGTGTGCTCTGTAAATAAATGTATGCCCAGAATTTTTATACTTCCCTCACTTATTCTTTCAGCACAGTTTGTTCTCATTGTCCATGTGAGAAAAACATAATTCTTTGTTGACCTCCTTCATATAATGGTGTAGATGGCCTACCCTCTTGTTTCCAAAGGTGATCTCAGGGGGCTGGATTGTGTAATGTTTATTCAGCACTAGTGGACCAAAGTATAATTCCAGTTGTAGTCACTGGAATTTCAGCTGCTTGCATCAGTGTTTATGGTTTTGTGCAGTTCGGCTGTTCAAAACCATACACAAAATATTGTTACTCCTAAGTCTACCAACTAAATTCATGTCTGATCTGATGTCAATCAGCTTTTAATGGGGATAGAGCTTTCTATCCTTCTGGTTTTCATCAAAAGGTGCCAAAATTTATCCCCTTTCCCAATCAGCAAACCCTTTAGGGCTTGCATGCTTAACCTGTGCTATGGGAACAAGTGAGAGGAACCACCAGACAGCGGGGTTACTCATCGTGGAAGGGTCCCTGTTTCCTTGACCAAGCATAGCTCCTTCAGCACACGTTTTCCTCTCTCCTCACCTCTACGCTACGGCACAATATTTCTCTTGCTCTCTCTCTCACTATCTCTTTTCTGTATCTCTCGGAAATCAGACTGGAGTTCAGAGCACTTTCACTACCTTTTATGAGGTAGAGTGTGATGTCATAGATGGGGGCAGGGCTAGTCAACTTTCTACCCACCCACCCACCTGTGCTGAGGGAGCTACGCTTGAGACCGGAAGCAGTGACTCCTCGACGGTGAGTAACCTCCTGTCTCATCTATATCTTTAACTCTATAGATCTGGGGGTGGAGGGAAAAGACATGAGAATGGGGGATTTTTTTGTTAGCTTCTTTTCCTTTTTGTAATTAACCCTAGGGCTCACAGAATGAATTGCATGTGTTGTCTTAGCTACCTGTGAAAAATGATTTTCTTCCTGTTCTGAAGTCCTAGAGTTAATGTCATCTCTAAAACAATGACCACGTTTCTTTGCAGAGGTGGTCCATTTACTGGTGGTTAAACTCATCCTTCACTGTTTATCTTGCATTATGAAAAGGCAGGCTCTGGTCCCCTTGAACTCAGTTGCTAAACTTCCATTAATTTAATTACAGTAGTGCTGGACCATAATTTTTCTAAAGTGCTTTGTGATTAAAGATAGATCGTGTTATTTATATATTTATCTCTATTGACTGTGAATAATGCCTGTTTATAGAGGACAGGATTTTTATTTTCTATGTTCTCTGTTACTGTTTTTATTTGCTTTATACAGAATGTTTATGAAGCTCTGTATTGACAATAAGCCAATTATAACACCTATTTTATAGAAGAAATAATATCAAAAGTAAATTGTGGAAGATGTGATATTAAGCAGGAAATCGAATCCCAGGAGATGTAACCGAGATTTAACCTTTCAAATTATAAATCAAAGCATTGGATTTTTTCTGTAATAAGAGCTTGAGACGGGCAGGGATATTGCTAACTGAATTTCTTGGTGTTTTTCTTGTGTCACTACCTAAACATTACTATTTTACTTTAAAACACTGTCTTGTTACCTATTTCCCGTGGCCCCAAGTATTACTGCTTCACTGTTTTAATATCCCTCAGCATTTTAAAAAAGACAAGATGGACTGCGAAGATCTTCCTTTCTTGTTCTGCCTCTTGGGTATCTATTAAAGCTGTCAAGATGCCAGAGCTCTCATCCTAAAGGGCAGAATAAGGATCATATGAAGATTTTGACCCCTAGGGATACCACAAATATTGCTGTTCTTGTTCATGTAAAGGTCTTTACCAGCTCCGTGTGGGGTCTTGTCATATCTCCATGAAAAGCACTAAAAGGCAGCGCTGCATACTCTATAAATCAAAGACAAAGAGAGTGCAATCACAGCCTTTTCAGCAGAGGTGGTCCGTAGTCTGATTGATGAAGTACTTCTATTTTCAGGTGACTAGGTGGCTTTGAGGAATTGGGTATGAGATGCAGACCATTCCATCTTCTGGTCAGTGGCATGTATTGGGAATTGGTCAGCAGTGATGGATAGATATTCCTCCCTGATGACTCAGTGATGCTCTTTGTATCAGTGCATGGGAGATCTGAATGAAATTCCGGGAGGATGAAAGTGTTGTTTACAATGCTCCCAAAACTTTCACTGATGACTGTTTCCTTTCCTGTCAGAGAGAAAAATAAGGACAAAGAATATAAAAATTGGCTCCCTGTCAGGTGGTAGCTTTTCTAGCTTTGAATAATGTGTGCAAAGAGTTTTATTACTACTGCTTATTCCTTAAGTGAACCAAACACTGAAGTCTCCAAATCTTCCTTTGCAAAGCCAAGAACTTGTCTAGCAAATTCAGCTTCCCTAGCAAACTTTGATCTTTTCAGTAGGAAAGGAGAAGCAGGTTAGTCAATCTCTAATGTTTCATTGGGAAAACTTTATAGGAATTGCTGCTGTTAAAGATGATTTGAGGTTTGTTCTTTTCAAAGGGAAATGCTTTGAGGTAAAATTTAATTTAGATCCTAAGCACATCCTTTGCTGATGATTTTATAAAATTGTCTTTGCACATAATTATTCTTGCATAACGCAGAAGACTAATTTTTGCACAGAATTGGTAAAACATAAGGACCAACTGTACAGTGCCCCTAATCTCACTTCAGTGATATGAAAGCATTTTGGTGGCACAGAGAGGGAAATTCTTTTTAAAAGTGGTATAAGGATTGGGAAGAGGAAATCAGAATTTGTATCATTCAGTAATTATGGTGAATTAGAGGTAGTGATCAGCACTGAGGGGATATTGTGAAAGAGATGTCAGTGGATTGCTTTAAATCCAGAGAAATTCACTCTCTAAATTTGTCTTGTAAGATGAGCAAATTAGCAGTTGGCTGATTTATGTATAGGGGGAGTTTGTAGAGGGAATGATATTCAAAATGACACAAACTGTTGCGATAATTAACCTGGAATCTGCCTGTGCCAAATTTAATGACAAATTTTTGTCCATGCAACCCCAGGATGTGAGTTTTCCTGAGTAACTTAACATTGGGAGAATAAATAGCCTAATTTTACATTTACTGAGCTAACTCCCCTGTTAAATTATTTTATTGGCAGCTATGATTAAAAAAAAAGAAAAATTAAAACATCTAAAGTGCACAGATTCCTGTATTTTACAGTTTTGGCCTAAATGTGTATTCAGTCAGTTGCGATGTTTGTTTTAACTGAATATTATTTACATGTACATAACTTAAAAGAAAATATAATAAGGGCTAGTTTTCAGCTGATTTTATTTAGCATGTAATATGAAAACTTATCTGAGCATCTTCCTCAATATATACTAAATTAAATGAGTTAAATCTTCATGAGTATTTTGCAAACTGAAAGTTACTTTACGATAAGGCATTCTTAAAAATAGTGTTATGTTTTCAAGCACATTGTTTATTACTGACTCAAAGCAAAACTAGTACCTAGTATATTTATACCTATATATTTAAGGAGGTCAGCATTTAAATTACAGATTTGTTCCTCAGCATACTGGCAAGGGGTGAGCAATACTTTATTGATGTAAGATCATATATAGGGATCAAACATTTTTTCAGTATGATTAAGATGGCTATGTAAAATTCCCAAATTTTCTGTATTTGCCAGGCTGATTTCTCTTACAAGTTGAATTAAAACTTTGTGGGTTGCTTCTTACCTTCTTTTTCTATATGAGAAGTGAGGGAGAGCTGTGAAACGCACCATCTGTTCGCAAACCGTGTCAGCTGGCAGATAGATGCTTATCACCCTGCCCTCTCTTACTGCAGTTTTAGGCTGGTATAACACCATTGACTCAAAATGAATTACTTCTGATTTAATCTTGTTTAAGCAAAAGAAGTCACAATGATAGTGCACAACATTCTAGAGGACTCTTTGTGTTGATTTAAATTGCAATCCTTTTAAACTTCGACCTCAGCTCATTTGAATTGTCAACAAAATTGCTCAATAGCACTTGGACTGAGTATAGTGGTTGCAGGAAACTAGGACTGCCTTTACACCCAGGACTTTCTGTTTCTGGGACAATTGGATCTCAAAGGCATTACACATGATTCTGTTCAGTCATAATCCTTTGGATTTCTACCAGTCCCATCTGAGTGTCTCAGAGCAAACATGGTGGTGTACCCTCGTAAAACTGAAAACAAAAGGAAATATTGCCATTATTTCCCTTCTGCAAATGAGAATACTGAGCCCCACTCAAGGCAGAAAAGATCTGTAGAATCACGATGAGTTTCAAACACGATGTCCGCCTTCAAGATTCAGATAATTTTCAAGACCAGCATTTCTCTGTCTTCCATTCTATATTCCAGTTTCCACTCTGGATGGCCAAATAAAAATAAAAATGAAAATAGGAGAAAGAGTTCACTGTAAAGAAGTACGATTTGAGAAAGAGTTGGAAAGAAATCTTGAAGTAACAGGGGGAGGGTACCCCACTCAAGAGAGTAGGCCTATAGTGTAAGGAAATTGGAGTATTTTATTATTCAGAAAGATTTCACTTGAATTTTGAAGAGTTTTTGACTATTATCTCCATTGCTATGTGGAGAGTGATTCATCTAGCCAGGTGTAAACATCTGCATCTGAGATGCTCACTCCAGGCTTCCTTTATAATTAGTGGAGATCAATAGCCATTTCTAGAGAGCAGATATTCTTGTTTCAGGTACATGCTGACAACTGGTTAGGTTAGTAACATCTTTAAAAAGTTGCAGAGGCATGGGCAGGTGAATTGAACCATGTATTCAGACAAGCATAGAGTCAGAGGATTTAGCCTTGGGGGTCTTTTGAGGGTATATATTCATATGTATGTGATGAAAACTTTCTGTAAGCTTAGCTGCTGGAGAAAGGAAACTGCCTAATTTTTTCTGGACAGAAATATTTAAGTTGTTTTGTAGGGAGCATTTATCTATATAAAGTAGATCTCTTGGGGTCCCAGTTTCATTAGTTTCTGTAGTTGGAGAGATTGATAAGTTTTCTGGTATGTAATTTTCCCCCATTTGACACTTTTGGGGATCAAAAGAGAAGAATTAAGGAAAACAATCTCAAAAATATTAATTGTTTGTTTGAATTCTTGGACTCCTCAGACAAATCCAAGGACAATTTTTTTGCAGATGTTGAGCATCTTGGCCCAGATTCACTGTACTGTCGTTAGGATTCTAATGAAATTTAGGAACCCTAAATATAATTAAAAACGTGAGGTATTCTGGCCCATCTCCATAGAAAATGAACCCATGAAGGACCTCAGGTTCTCCATGGTTCCTGGTCTTCTGCAACAAGCACAGAAGGAGCCTGGAATGCCTTGGTCAAGCACCTGGAATTAAGATGAGCACAGGATAAGACTAAAAACCTTACCTAGGTCACCGAAAAAATCATCTCAATGGTTTTTATGAGCAGCCCTATTTTTCTTGCCTGCATTCTTAAGAGAAATTGTTACATTACAGACATCTGAAAACCTGGTGCTGAAGGTTCTAGTGCCACCCAGTTATGAACAGTTCTTGGATCCTCAGTCACAATTTTTCTGATGCTAAGTGCAGACAAGTCTATAGATAATCATGACTAATGTACAATATTTAAGTTAGGTAGGAGCCTTATAAGAAAAGAGCCAGTGCAAATGCTTTTTCATTTCACCATTCTTCTAAAGAATAGCTGAGTTTATACCTTCATCTCCTTTACATAAATTCTGGATTAGAGGGAAGATTTGGAGATGTGGTTGAATTAATTTGTTTTTGTGTAGGGAAGATTGTCCTGAGGTGAAGAGCACAAAAACCATTTGGGTAATGTGAGCCATTGAGGCTATAAGTACTTCTGCATTTGTTGTTCAGGCAAAATGCTATCTAAAATACTGAATCACAAAAGAAGATGGAGACCAGGTAAATTAGGATTTCCTAACATGAATATTTTCTGAAGAGAGTAGTACAGGACTTATCGAGCCTGAGCAAGCTATTAAATATTTGTCAATAATTGGTGATATTTTTTCCTCCCTTCTACAGTTACTCAGTTTTTTCCTTTGGATAAGACACTTGTTCTTCTTACAGCAAAAATAAGATCGCCAACATCATCTACACTACTCTCTTAGATACATTTGCATGTATACAGAAGAGAAGGCTAAGGGGAGATACTGTTATCTACAACTACCTGACTGGATGATCTAGAAAAGCCAGATCCAGACTTGTCAGAGGTACATAGTGACAGGAAAAGGGGCAACAAACACAAGTTTTAACATGGGAAATTCCAATTAGATATAAGGAACCAAAGTTTTACCTTGAGCGTAGTGAAATTTAAGTGCAGGGTGGAGGTCTTCAGTCCAGAGATGTGGGAGACTATCTATCCTTGGACATACTCAAAATTTGAGCAAAATCCTGAGCAACCTCATCAAATTCAATTTGTTTTGAACAGGGCATTGGACTGGATGACCTCAAAAGTTTCTTTTCATCCTAAAATTTTCTATGATTATATGAATATTTGCGTAATAATATGTGAATAATAAAAAGTCAGCCTTTACAATTCAGAGCAAGATTTTACTCATTCCGATTTATTCTTAATTTGCTGTTGTCTTTGCTTATTCTTTCCTTGTGAACTGCAATGGCCTTTACAGTTTTTTCTGTTTTGTTCTGGTTTCATTTGCAGTCTCCAGTTATTATTACCTGTTTTGCTTTTTTAAATAACATTTAGTGTTAGCTGAAGTTAAAAATGTAATGAACAAATGCATTCACAAATTGTATATTCAGTAATAGACCAGCAAAAGACTAGTAAGGAACACTTACTGAATTTTACTTAACCACTGATTGAGTTGCTCAAACAAATGGAACAGTTAATTGTGAATAAGGTATTTGGAATAAATTGTTTGAATTTCCTTTACAAATTATTTGCCATATATTATTAAGCTAGCTCTATCAGTGCTGAGACTTCTCTGAAAATCTGAAATGGGGATCTCTCTTGAAGACTACTGTGGAGATTCAATTTTGTTTCTTTATTTCATTGCATACTGTTGTAAAGTCCTGGAAAGTGCTCAGGGAATCAAAGTAATATTTTCACTGATGAGTGAAACAGGAGTTGACCAACACTGCAAGGACCCTCAACTCCAAGGAAGTAAAAGCCTTTTAGCAACTCAGAAGTGATCAATACCTTGAATGGTCAAGCCCTTTATCTGCTTCTATGAGACATAAAATATACATAAACAACAGCAGGCAAATTTTGGGAAGCAAGGAACAATTGTCCTGGTACTATCTTCCATTCTGCAAGAGGATTTAGTTTTATTCATTTTGACTCTGATGCATTGTTTCCAAGCCCTTCCCTGAGAAAAGCCAGCTATGCCTGTAGAGCAGCTATCTTCAAAGTGTCTCTGTGCTGACCTGGGCAAGCCTAACTTTAGAGATGTGAAGCTGGCTGAAGGAGAAAATTTGCTTCAAAATGTGACAGATCTTCACAGTTGAAGACACGGAGATAACTTGCATACAGATACGATTCTGACAGTTTTACAAATTAAAAAAGAAGTTGGGAAAATATCACTTTTCTCAGCATTGCAGTCTGAAATCCTGCATTATGCTGCCTTTTTTTTTTCTTTTCATTGTGACAAAATTGGGAGGAATAGCAGGAGATAACATATTCTCATGTAAAGAATATAGTGTTTCTATGCTTTATTGATTCTTTTTACCCCAAGTCTCCTGCATTTTATCACTGAGTACAATTTCCAGCCATCCAGACATGATTTGGACTCCCTTCAGGTAAGAATGTAAGAAAGACGTGCTTTTCTTGTTATTATATCTGCTGTCTACATAAAGAACAAAACGTTTACTTCCAAAATTCAGTTTCAAAGAGCACTAGATTATTTTGGGCTTTTAAAATTATATCTATCTACAAATTACATATAAGTCAGAACTCAAGTCAGGAGGAGGGAGATCAGTAGCACAGACTAATTATGTATCCTATATTTCCTCTTCCAGATTTAATTGCAATTGAATATGAAAGTGTAAATTTGTACTGAGATGCTTTTGACAGAGTCCTGTCAGCACTTTTCTATCTGTGACATCAGGATCAGACAATGTCGTATCTTGTGTAAACTTCTGGCATCTGAATCCATGTGTAAAATGGTGTATACAATCCTGGTGATACACAGACCACTTACATAAAGTTTTGCATTAATGACTTTTTTATTGGACCTGATACTGAGCTTTGACAGACTTCTCACTCTAATTTTCTTCAGTAAGCCTCCTCGACACGTTAAAAAATTTTAGTTATAGTTTGAGTTACCCTATCCTGTCAAACTTAGTTTGTACTTCCTTCATTTCTGTGAGAGATGTTTTACCTTCTCCTTGAAGATTAAGTAGGAGCCTATCTTCAAATCAGTCACATGAAAGTCTGTTTCCTGTTAATCATTCAAGGATTCAGATCAAAACATTCCGTGCGACAGAATGATTTTAAAGTTGTAAATGTGGTTGTATTAATTTTGCTGCAATTAGTAATACAAGTGCGATGGCCGTTAGACAATCATGGTTTTTGTCCGTGACACTCCATCTTAAGCATCATTCTCCAGGCATTAGTTCTATGCAGAATGAGGCAAATTCAGAAGAAAAAACTCTCAGCCATCATGGCAGAAGACTCATTCCCATGTTTGTCAATTGTAAATTGATGTAAAAAGTATTTCTTTCTCTACATTCAACCTTAGCAAAGAAAATGTGTAGCATTTGCCAGCGTTGCCAGCTACACAACTGTAGCACTGGCAAAGTTGTGGGGTGAAACCTTGTTCCCATCTACAAAACTCCTTTGACTTCATTGACTGAGGATTTCTTCCTTGGTCTGTGGAATTGTTCCAGATGTTTGGGCATTCAGACTGATATCAAATATCCTAACTCAGTAACAGATTCTGGAAGTTTTGAGGCAGCATTGTAGCATGAAAATGATTGATAAAGCGAGCTTATTTAAAAGATTGAGTGCTATGTATGATTGTTTGTCCTTACATTGTTTCTGGTATATGTTATGAATTGTACTGATTTAGCATTTTTTCCTGATGTGCAAGGGCAGATAATGAGCAGAAGAAAAAAAACTGGGTTCTGAGAATTTTTTTATTATGAGTCAAAATATTTTCCTCCATTAAATTCTGAAAAGAATGCAACAATATATTAATTAAATATTAAATATTGAGGAGATAACCTACATTAGGTTTGGCATCTACAAGAAAAATTGTAAATTTTTTGTTATAGCAGTAATGTCATATTGGATAAATAATTTATTGCCCGTAAATATGGTTAATGCTTATAAAAACTTTAATATCTATCAGAAATTCCAAAATATATTTTTCACCTTTGGGACCTGCCAGGCTGGAAAGAAATCAGTAATATTTCACAAAAAGAATCAGGTAACTTTAACTTTCAGTTGTTTCCAACTGTCTTATTTTTCATTTCAACATTTCAGTTGTTAAAATATGAGCTTTCATGCTGACAGTATGCAACATCAGCCACTGATATAAAAATGACATTTTGATTAAGTCTAAATCAGAAGGGCATTTAGTGATTTCCACTTGTAAAACTAGATGGACTAAAGTAAAAGAAGATAAGTACCTGAGTTCTGCCTAAAACTTATACTAGCTTTCTCATCCCTGAGCTGTGACCCTCAAACTCCAGCCTCATAAAGCATCTGCATTTCCAGCATTAATGTTCCCCGTGTGTGTGTTTTGCTCCAGAACATGCACACTAATATGTTAGAACCGTTCTTGGAAGCCTACCACACTTAGCAAAAACCTAAACAATTACAATTACAATTGGGTGCTTCACTATGTTATTAGATGACCCAGTAAGCAATTTCAGTGCATACATAACTTATTAGGGCAGGCTGGACAGCAGAGTTGGAGATGTGTAATATCTCCAGTGGTGTACTCTTGCCTCTGGGCCCAAAGAGAACAGGATTCAGTATCCGTCAGACTCTAACCTGTGAGTCAGGCTTTTTGCAAGGCTTCCTGTTAAAGATCCATCTGCTTGTGGCTATTTATGAGGGGAGAAAAGAGGACAAAGCAAAGATGAGTAAACAGGCAAATAATCATGAAATGATCTTGACACCTCAATAAGAGAGAGATCTCGAGATGCTGGAGCGAGTGCAGAGGAGGGCAACAAAGCTGGTGAAGGGCCTGGAGAACAAATCTTATGAGGAGCGATTGAAGGAGCTGGGACTGCTTAGTGTGAGGAGGAGAAGGCTGAGGGGAGACCTCATCACTCTCTACAGCTCCCTGAAAGGACATTGTAGAGAGGTTGGTGCTGGTCTCTTCTCCCAGGGAATTAGTGACAGAACAAGAGGGAACGGCTTTAAACTGCAACAGGGAAGGTTTAGACTGAACATTAGGAAAAAATGTTTCACAGAAAGAGTGGTCAGAGAGTGGAATAGGCTGCCCAGGGAGGGGGTGGAGTCACCATCTCTGGGTGTGTTTAAGGGTCGTTTAGATGAGATGTTGGGGGATGTGGGGTAGGGGAGAACTTTGTAGAGTAGGGCTGATGGTTGGACTCGATGATCCCAAGGGTCTTTTCCAACCTGAATGATTCTGTGATTCTGTGACATTGAAGCCCATGTTTCAGTCTCCCACCTGAGAAGGCAAAAAGATATTTTTTTCCCTCAAAAAAATATTTGTAAGCTTTCTGACACCACTATGAAATTTAAGTGCAGTCTCCACTAGATGAGCATTTCAGAGTTGGTGCATGGCTTACTATTTCTGATATTTTTTGAGAAACAAAAGATATGCAGGGCTCCTGATGTTTCAGTGAAGTAGCCTTTATGTCTTCACAATAAAATTAAAGGACTGCTGAATACATTTGAGGGCATTTAGGTGGTATTCCTTAACTTTACAGGGTTAGTATTCTTATTTTATCATAAACTTAGGTTATTTATGCAAACCTCTTTGTTTAGTGAATGAAGTATAACCCCCTAATTTTAGTGATATTCAGTGTTAAATCATATTTTATGATTATATATTGGTTTTAGTTTCATATTAAGTATTCTCCTCAAAGCAAATGAATTGGGATATCATTTTTTCTTTTATCCTCTTTTAAAATAGCCTGAAGTAAGCAAATCAACTGTATAAATGCAGTTTATCTGTTTATCTTTTATTGGAAATGCCAGTATTGGGAGTATTTTTATATGCTTATGCTTTTTACACTGGCATAAAGCAGTTGGTAACCTGTTGAGCTTGTAAATTAAACGTGTTTTAAAATAGCAATAGCCCATAGAAGACAGAAGATACTTGGTACACTTGTGTGCTTTGTGTTGTCAGCCTTTGAGATGGCAGCCTTTGTTAAATGCAACCAAACAGGCTTGGAAATGCCTATGGATTTCTTACCTGTAATTGAAAAAATGCAGAGGACAGTTATTCAGTGGATTGGCCACCTATAAAACACAGCTACCTGCAGAATGAATTAAATATTCAACACGTAAAAAGGAGCAAGTTAATTGCAATCAAATGTGAAAATAAACAGCTAGGAAAAGAGGAATATATACTATTTTCTCTGTGTAGCCAGAGATCCCTTTCTAACACCATTGTGGCCACGTTACATTCCAAATAATGACATTCTGTCATAGAATTTCACATATATAGGATAGTTTTCTCACAATGGACCCATATCTAGAAAAACCTTACGAGCATTTTCAAGTGACTGACTTCAGCTATCGCATAGTAGTGCTGATAAATAGCAGATGTCTCCTACCATAGGGATGAGTGCATCTGAATAGCAAATAGGCCATTCTTGCATTGGCTGTCACTAGTAGTATCATGTTTTATGCATGAATTGTGCCACAGAAATGTAAGACATAAGTATTATGAAGGAGATCTTTTTCTTATATATATCTTACATGCGTCTGTAGGACTGGATCTACTATTAAGCACAGCTGAGACGAAAATGTTCTATTATATAAGAATGTAATCTGGGACAATGATATTCCTGATTCATGCTCCAGATTCATAATTGCTTCCTGTAACCTTAGGTGCTCTAGAGGCTGTTAATTGACTTTTTGGTTTGTGTTAACAGCAACTGTACCTGTCCATGAAAGTATGAACTTGCTTAGAAAAGCAGGAGAAGCAGGGAATGCACCCAGAATTCACATAGCCTTACGGGCTTGGCAAAGCCTGTATTGCCTGCTAAAGGCGTACAAATCAAGTCTTTGCCAAGAGTATTTGAAAGGTTACACATTCTTTTTCAACACGTTAAATAAATGACAATTGCTCTTCCTGATCTGTACAAACTAAAACAGACTAGACTCTGTTTATCAATAATTACTAACACTAATTTTTTGCATGATACATTTCAAGGACAATATGGGCCATTGTTATCATCTAAACTGTCTTCCTCCATGACTGATGCGTAGGCTCCCTGAATTAATGTGCATTAAAAATGTCCAGTAGTTATGCTTAAGCTGGAGTGTACATAATAAGCAAAACCATCCATACTGATTTCACAATCTCTAGAGATAGAATCGCTTTCATTAGCTCCTGTGATTAATTAATATCACTGCTAAAAATTTTCAGCTAATTAATAACTAAAAGGACCTTCTTCACCTTTCAGCCTTTAAGTTCCGTTTTATCTTTGTCTAATCTGTTGAACTTGAAATATTATCAGCTTTCTGTTACTATGTACTTGCTGATTTTGATCAACTCATTTTTTTAATCGTGCACTTGCTTAATGGAAAAACCAGCGCTGACTGAATCTTTCCCATAAAAGATGTTTGTTGTTCTTGAGGTTCTTTACGTTCTTTCCAGTTCCTCAGTGTTGGTCTTGCATCGAGGACTCAGTGCTCCTTAATTGGAGACAGATGATAATCTGAATATGGTAATTTAACCTCTTTCATCCATGTCCTCCTTTTTGTATTCTCAGGGAGTATTTCCTAGGATCATGCATAGGATAAAGTTCCTTATTGTATAAGTAGATATCATCTGCTATAAAGTTGGTTAAACTGAAATCTGTATTTCTGACTTTTACCAGCTTATTAGATATCAATCACTTCCCCTCTGTGTGAGTTACTACTTTCCCAATTGTTATGTTATCTGCAGATTTCATCAGTTAAGTGACTTTTTTCCAAGTTTTTAACAGAAATATTAGTATTGTAAAGCTGGCAAATGGTTTCTCCAAGAGTCCACTGCAAAAGTCACTGTTTAGAAATTATTTTTTTGTGTATACATGCTTTTGGAAACTTAGAGAATGTGAAATCATTCTGTATGTGCCTTGTTAATTTTGTATCAACTGAGTTTTTAATCAAACTGCCATGTAGCACCAAGATTTAGGTTACTTTGAAAATATTTTTACCCACAAAAACATTTGGTTGCCATTAACTGTATTTCTTTCCTCTCCCTTTATTTATGAAGTCCCTTATAGACATTTCATTATTTTATTTCAGAGTGCTGTCAGCTGAACTGGCCTATAATTTCACAGGTCATTCTATTTGCGCTGCTCAAGTATTTCCAGACTAGGAACTATCTGCAATTCTTTTGATGTCTTCCCCCACTTTTCAAGGTTTATTAAAATCAACAATAATGATATAGAACATTCTTAAGCAACCATCTCTTTTAAAACTACCTATACTATATCCTTGCTCACTGGAAATACAGATTTTTTTTCTCTATTTCCCTGACATTTTGTGGTATATTTCTGATTATGAAGATATCTCTGGAAATTAAATTTTGACCTTTCTAAAAACTGTGGTATAATTCTTCGCCATTACAGTGGTGTGACAATGCAGGGAGAACATCTCTTTTCATTTGCTGTACTGTTAAGGAGAAAATTTTCCAGCTTTATCCTCTGCCATTTCTTCAGCTATTTTGGTATTGTAATTGCTGGTTATTTTACTTCGATTATGTGTATATGTAAAAGAAGCAAGAAATCTTGATTGTCACAAGATTCTGGAAAATTCCACATATAGTGCAGGAAAAATGCAGCCCAGTTTATAAGCAGATCAAAAACTCCTCAAAGCCTTAAGCATTTTTGGGGGGGGAAAAAACCCCAAAATTTTCTTCATGGCTGATAGTAGAGTCTGCTGCTCCAGTGTCATAGCCTTGCATTTATTAATTGCAAAGTTAGCTTGTAGCAAAACTTTTTTTTTTTTTTTTTTCTTCAGAATGATTTATGCCTTCCCTGGGTAGATGACAGTTTTAACCTGGATAAGTGGCAGGTTCCAGTGCGGTGATTCTTAGGTTCTTTATGAATTTTGAATTTTCCCAGCATTCTCTGTTCTTGGAGTTTTATGGACCAATAACCTAAATTTCTCTCTTATGTTTAAGAGAGCTTTTTTTCCTAAATGGAGGCAAATGTATTTGTAAAAAGATCTAAGTAGCAGAACACTATTTGTGTAGCAAGTCAAAGGCGCTGTTAGCTGTTAGCACGGAAAGTTATCATTATATTCATAATTCCCTAACCATTGCTAGGGAATGAAGTTTGCCTTCTGTGCTGTGCAATAATTTCCTAGTGTTACTTTTATTTGTAATGTTAATTTTCCTTCTTATTTTTTTTATTATTAACACTATCTGTTTGGAAATGTGCATATGTTTCTCTGCCCGGATTTTGTAAGGAATTAACACACTAAGGGCTTGATTCACTGCTGCCTCGTTCCAGCTTTATGCCACTGTAGCTCTGCTGATGCCAAAGCACAGCTTAAAACTGAAGTAACACAGTAGTGTAGTGAGATCTAAATGTTAATTGAAATGATGTTCATTCAGTTTAATTCTTCTTTACTGAGCCATAATACAAGCAAGGAGCTGGAGGCAATAAGAAAATCACTGGAAGTGCTTAGGTAGCCAAATTGGGTACATGGGATGGCTACCAGCAGATTTTGGAGAACACTCATAGCCTGATACTATTATAGGGGTTTTATGTCTCTTTTCTGATTCCAAGACTTGAAAGCATTTTACAATATGAATGGATATTAAGGGCAAAGACTAAGTATCTGCATGTTAAAATGTGATTAATAATGGTGAAAATAGAGAGCGCTTATTTACTACAACAGCAGATTGAAACTAGAGATAATTAAAATGGCATCAGAATATGTAACGTGGTTTTCTAAAAGATATCCTTGCAATCTGCATTTGATCCTGCAGAAGTACATGCTTCTGCACACCCTTATCGATATACTCCATAAAATTACTAATGTGTTTAAAGATGGCGATTGCATCCTTTGTATGGTTTTAAGCATCTAATTTAGGTGCCTCCTCAAATGCTTCCTTGAATCATTCTGTTCCTTAATATACGCCCCATGTAAAACAGCTACCAGAACTCTTTTCATAAAGAAACGCTGGAAAATGTGAGGCTATTAGAAACCTTCAACAAATAGAATTCATTCAGGAATGTGCAATATAGTCTTGATCCAGTCAGTTTATCCACATTGATTATGAAGTAAACACTATTTGACGGTATCACTTTATATTCAATATCAATCCACCAGTGTTTCAAAAAGAATCATTTAACAATGAATAATGCCTGATTGTAGATCTCTGCAGTAAATTAGAATATCCTGATTTAATAGAGTATGATCTGTTATTTGCCAACAAACATACAGATTGCCTTATAAATCATGCAGTAGTGTGGTTACAGAATAACACTATACTGAATTATATTTCATTACTCCCTATTGAACAGTCATGTTTCTGCCATATAATGTAATTTTCCATCTTTTAACTTAGTTTCTTTTACTAACAGAAAATACAAATTAGACCTGAGGAAAAATATTTACTGGGGGCAGGCAATCAACTATGCGTTTCAGGGAAAGGCACCAAGTATGTGAAAATCATTAAAATGCTTCTTTGTTTTTCACCTCACTGTATGTAGCTGTTTATGTATTTAATGAATCATAATGAATATAAGGCGACAGCTGAGGAAATAAAAAATGATAGGTAAGTCTATAGATTAATGTGGTTCCAGACACAGGCTTTCTGTAATGTCTATTCTTGTTCACATCAGTCACTGACACTTCAGAAAGAGGGTTTCTCCTGAACTCTTCTTCTGTTAGTGATTCAAAATATTTGAGGTGAAGTATAATAAATGTGTTTTTTGTTATTGCCTTATGAGTGTTTATCCTGGTTACCTTGCTTAGAATTCATGTTAAGCAATCATATGCTCCCCAAATATGGAGCAGGAAAGGTTTGGAGGGAGACAGACCTTTTATACCCATTAAAAATAGCTAAGAACTTACTGAGCAAGTGGGGTGGAATTAGAGTTAAAATAATATTACAACCAAAATCGTTCCTACAAACTGGGAAAGACTTATAAAAAAATTGAGGCAGCTTCCATGGCAGAACTGAAAGGCTTAATCGCAAAGAATATATCTCCCTTTTTCAGTATTTTGGGAAAGGGATAATTGAACATCCTAAATAGTAACCTGGGTTGCTACAGTACTTAAGAGCATATTTTTAGCACCTACTAATTTGAGCATGTCCAGTTGGATTTAACAAGTGCTAATTCATGTTTTGGAACATTGAGACATTGCTTTGAAGTCCTATTATCTGCTTAAATTCGTTTTTAAAAATTTGGCCAGGAATATGTACTTGATTTCAGTGTATAATGGAAGCTTGCCGACTGGAAGTCCCAATGGTATGAAGTTCAACAAGTTCTTAAGGCCTCTCACATCCAGAGGTCCCAGGAATCTCAGACAGACTCGTTCATGGGAGAAACACAAGGGTATATGTATGAAAAGCCTGCTAATCATAAAGTAAGATTCCTTGTGAACATAAGTAGCTCACATATTACAGTAGCTACAAAAACCTGCAGTTAACTGTTTCATCTTTTTATTTCTTTAGGGGTTTCAAAATCTCCTTTCATCTTTTCAGATGGGATTCTCTAACAACCTCAGCACTGGCCTCATGTTGTTCCTGTAGACATCATTGGGGGTGTTATCCTGGGCTTAATAGGAATAATTAGAACAAATCTGAACACTTGGGAAAAATCCCTGTTGACCTGTTTTGCGGTTTCTGACATGTAAAAGTAAATTTTAAAAGGTTTAAGCGAGAAGTAACTTTTTTTTGTGAAAAAAAGAGGCAACTTCTTCACCCATAGAAAAAGAATCAACAAAAAAACCCCAGAAAACACAAGCTTTTCCTTTGAATTATTAAAAAATTTAATGTGAGGTACCACAGTCTTACCTTTACAGTTCGGTGCATGTTGTTGCCGGTGGTTGTTACTACAAGCTACTTGATTAATCCTGAGGGATAGGATTCATTTCATCTTTAATGAGATCTGAGAGTATCCAGACTTCAGTCAGGAAATGGTCCAGTGATCCAGTCATGGAGTAACCTTGCTGTATTTCATTTTTTTTTCTATTTGTAGCTGGACAGTGCCACTTCTCTCATCCAGGCAGCTAAAAATCTGATGAACGCTGTGGTCCTTACAGTGAAAGCATCATATGTGGCTTCCACTAAATATCAGAAGGTCTATGGTACTGCTGCAGTGAACTCACCAGTTGTATCTTGGAAGATGAAGGCCCCTGAGAAGAAACCTCTAGTAAAGAGAGAAAAACCAGAAGAATATCAGACAAGAGTGAGAAGAGGGTCCCAGAAGAAACATATTTCCCCTGTACAGGCCTTAAGTGAATTTAAAGCTATGGATTCATTCTAAAACACTAAGCTTTACCAGGAGGGTTTTATATTCTTTTTGTATGCATACCTGCCGACTTGTATGCGTCTGGCATGGGGTGGGGGGAAGCAGTGTCAATTTGCATGCAACCTGAGACTCTATTGAAGTAACTAACTTTCTGCAATGCCAAAATTTAGGGCATTCTCTTCTGATGTTAAATGGACTTATTCCAAGCTTCCTTTTTAAACTAAACTATAGCATTAAATTGGCCAAAGAATTTGCATCACAGGGGTATGTGTGGATTAAAAAACAAATTCAAGTCTAAACCCAAAAATTTTTATGCATGCAAGAAACATTAGGTTGGCAGGTATATTAAGTGAAAAAAATGGAATTGTAATGGTAGACCATAAAGCTTGTATTGCTTCTGTTCCAGTGCAAAAATGTACTAGCCAATATGCTTAAATGTGTGGCCCAATAATTAAATGATATAACTTTTATGTCATCTTCATTATAGTATGTGAATTTTTAAAACAGATACAAACTAATTCATCTTAAAAATGCTTCTTTTAAAACATATTTTGTTCTTTATATTCTAGTAGTGTTATGATTGCTCACATTTCAATTAATCCCATTAATATGACCAGAGGTTTACTTTTGCCAATTGAATTCCTTATGGTGGAGTATGAAGCACAATATGGTGATTGACATTGCCTTTTATATTATGATTATTATGATGATTATTATTATAATATTAGTAATAGAAGACCTGGTGGTGGAATGTTTAGAGACACGGAAACTGACAGTGTGAGAATTTAGAGGCAAATATGTAGGTGTAGCTTGGATTACAGGTATCTGACATACCATTGTAACCACTAACTCAATAAACTCATTTAACCTTGGAATCCTCAATTTGGCTTGTCTCTTTTAATGCATAGATCTCCCCTGCATCATAGTTGATTTAAACAGTGGTTAATTTTGTCTCATGCTGCTGCTTTTTTTTTTTTTTTTTTTTTTTTTGGTGAAAGGAAGATAGCATTATATTAATTTTCTCTTCTTTTATAACCTGGATAACTTGGTCAGTGGGTCTAAACCAGAGTTTAAATCTGAGACAGATCTAAGCCTCAATACATGAGAGACATCTGTGTCAGGTGTGGCATGAAATTATTTGTTTAAAAACAACACCTCAGAAAGATAGTTTAATTTATTAAGTTTATAAGGTTAGCATCTTAGAACCTTGGAAATCATCTGTTGTGCCACACTGTAGAGACCTCTACAAAGACTATTGCATGAAGAAATGCAGTATTTACTTTTATTCCCTTTTAGCCCCAACAGTTGGCTCAACTACAGAGATTGTATTATTGTTATGAAAAGATCTTGGTATATGAAAATAAAACAATGAGCATGTATTTAATTTTCTTCCAATTAAATACTAACAAGAGAACATTCATGACCTCATAAGGGATTTGAAACACTGTGATAAACAGTGAGGTATACCATTAGTGACATGCATAACCCTCAGAGTTTTTGAGAGATGTTTGGATGCTTGTCTCAGATACGCTGATCATTCCTCAGAATAGCAAAGCACCAAATTTTGTTCTATTGCCCTCCTACACAATCTATATAAAGAAATGTACTCTCAGAGGCCTTTTAGGATATTACTATTTTTGCTTTGTTTAGTTGTACTGTATAATAAAAAGGTTCCCCAGTCAGAACTGGAGACTCTACACGTGATCAAAATACATTAAATAGAAGATGTGGGGAAGTCCTTGAAGAGCTTTTCCTATAATGCCCTGTAGTCTGACGTAGACTGGCATTGCTTGTGGTACCAATAAACTACCTAAAACCAACTGGGAACTTTACAAATTAAATACAAAGATGGACACTGAGTTTAAAGAAAAAAATAACAAATAACAGACAAATAAAAATGTCCCAGCATGGTGCATGAAAAAAAAAAACAACAAACCCCAGACAATTGGCCACAAATAAAAGTAATAGCACCTCTTCAGCAGTGTTTTGCGCTAAAACTGTGATGGATTAACTGAACAGATGTTTTAAAATTATATTGTTGCTATAAGAGGCATCTCAAATTTAGATATAATTAGAAGAAAGCATGTAGACAATGAGCTATATGAACACCTTGTAGAGTCTCCATTGATTAAGGCTCCATGGCTAAAGAGAAAGACTCTAATAGAATGAATCAATTATCAGTCACTCAGTCAAAATAGCGATGGTGCTGCAAAATGCTAAGGGAAACTACAGTCTGTGAAGGTAAAACCCAGAATGATATTGGGCAACTTAGTTCATGTGAATTAGAGTCCTACTTTAGGATGGATTATTTGCCTTTTGAAGGGGTCAATCTATGCTCTAAATATCTTACGGTAACATGATGAAATTTAGCGTTGATAAATGAAAAGTAATGCACATGAAAACAAGAAGCAAAAACCAACCAGAACATACCAGTTCAGTGCTCAGCTCATGTAGTAAATCCAACAGAATGTTAAGATTGATCAGAGGTTTAATAGAGAAAGAGTAAAATATTGGATGATACTATACATCAGGGATGTGCCTAAGTTCGAATACTTCATACAGTTTTAATCAATTCATCTGAAAGAAGCAATGGCATAGGATGGTAACGTACATGGAAACATGAGAAGGATTACTAAATCCGGGATTACTTTCATATAAGGGGAGACTAAAGAAGGTAAGAGTCTCCAGTTTCTTTAGGGTCATCAATAGTAAGTCTATGAAATGTCTAAATAAGGAAAAGTAATCACTGGGCCTTATAACTCAAAAATTAGGGGTGACACAATGAATTATCAAACAACAAGTTCAATATTTTAAAAAATACATTTTTTTTCTTAAGTAAATTGTGGAATTCATTTTCACAATGTCACAGTTGCCACAATAACAATTCTGTTGACTGCACCAACCAAGAATTCATCCCACAGACTTTCCATCTTGAAATCTTGCAGATCTTAAAGATCTAGAAGACTTTTAAGTCTAATATAAAGTGTAGGCATACAATAATGTGTGTGGGTGTTGGAAATGTTCACTACAGACAGTCCTCCACTTAGATAAGGGAACTGATATCACCAGCATAGTGTAATGAAGGACTGCTGGACCTCGCCAGCCTTCGATCAGAAATCTGCATCTGTTTGTCATGACTATCACCTTGGCTCACAAGCCAAATGTATGGGTACCATACATATTCCTGTATATGTACAACCTTGAAAATTTTCTGCTCAAATTGTACCTACAATGCAAGAGAAGCAATTACACTGCTGTTTCTGGAAATTACGATTATATATTTCTTGATGACAGAATTTAGTTATTTTTAAATAATTATTTGCTTCCATCAAATGATTGTACAGCAAATGGCTGGTTTGAAGATCAGCATGGAGGTCAGACAGGCACCCCTGAGCTAGGGGCAGTTTCTACCCTAGTGTGGTTTTTCACGCTGTGGTCACTCTTACTGTTATTCACATGCCAAGAATTGTTTCTTCTCTAGAAGCCCACGTTACAAGAGTGAGTTATATGCTTCTTCCAGAAATGGCTGTATCATTTGACCCGTGGCCATGAGGAAGAAGGCTAGAGAAAGGCATTTGGCTTACTTCTCATCTTAATAAAATATGGAAAAATAGCTAACAGAATATTTCCGTTTATAATACACTTCTTCAGCAGGAACGGGAGCCAATTTCTGAATTAAGTCAGAGAAAACAGAAAGCCCGAGAACTTTTAGATAACTTTCTAAATAATTTTCCTAAGATTCATTACTGGTTTATTTATTAAACTAAGAATTTGAAAGAAGAGTTAAAACAGCTAAATATGTATTCTAGGCCAAGGAGTAGTAGAGGAGCTCCTGATCAAGGCATATTACTACAAAGGAGTAGAGGTTTTGGATGGGTCAAAGAAATGAAACCTGAGTGTAAGTCACTTAGTACATTACTCATAAATAGCACTCTTATCCTTAATCCCCAGTGATCTCAATTACATCATTAAACTTATACATGAGTTTAAGTGCTTGGCTGCATATAAATGATAGTATTCATATGCTTAAAGTTGAACAAATGCTTTGATAATAAGGAAGCAGGGGATAAAGCTCAGCACAGATTCACTTTGATCCAGTATTTTCTTGCTACTCTGTCCTCAGAGTGTGAAATACCGATCAATAGTTCAGTTCTTCTACATTTTAAAAGGAGGTGGACTAAGGTGTGAAAATGCAGCGGGAAACAATCCCACAAAGTCAAAAATACTGAGTGGATGTTTTTATATCTAGGGCATTATTTTATATCTCCACATGAAAGTTGGCCAAAACAAGTTTCCTGTGTCTCTGTGAAACTGGAGTTTAATACAGAAGATGTGTATTTATAGGCTTAAAATAACATTTCTGCATATAAAAATGTAGATTTCAATGGGATTTTCAAGCAAAAACCGAGTTTGTTTTTTTTTTTTTTTTAAATGAGCCCCCCTACTGTGAATCCAAATTAAAGACTTATAATGGAAATAAGGCAATGTATCTCCTTTCACTCTGTTTATAAATATGCCGTCAAACAACCTTTCAGATCAGACTTGGTTGTTCAGTTATTTTTACATGACAGAGGATAAATACGTGTGTGGAAAAGGAAGGAAGCTGGAATATAGAAAGAGGAGAAGTTGTTTGCTTTGTACCTCATCAGTAGTTTGTCCAGAAGAGAAAGGTCACAGCTGAAGCTGTGTCCAAGGACAGACACATTATTCCATGTCATCTTAGCAGTGAATTCAAGCGTCTATTTGGAAATTAAGCATATACGGAGCTTGCTGCTGAATTGCATCTGCAGAGATCAGGAATAGTCAAGAATTTTTCTGTTTTCTCGCTGAATGACCAAGTGCATCCTCAAGCAAGGGTTCACACATTTCTCCTGCTTTAGGTATTTTTCCCTTTATGACTCAGTTAACACCAAGCTACGGAGAATTTGACAGCTTGATAAAAGGTGTGGGAGGTAGAAATGTATTTTCGTGCTCTAGTTATACCTTTAAAGGAATAAATATTTAATTACATGAGCAATGTTTCCTTCTTTTGATAATGTTAAGTTAGGTGTCATAGGTGAGTAGCTGTTACTCAATATTAGCCTCTCCCTTTGGTTAAAATTTCAGAGCTCCAGTGTTTGGTAATTTCTGCATAATAATGGACTTGAAAAGAGATGCCTCTTTGCAGAATGTGAAATGTTTATACTTACCTGTTTTATTCCAGCTCGCTAAAAATTAAATAGAAGGAAGAAAGAGAAATAAGTAATGTTTCTAAAGCCTCCTAGAATATTCAGAGGTAATGACTTTGCTAGAAGGATGTATTTGATCTATTACTTTTTTCCTGAGACATTTCATGCAGAAATTATTAAAAAAGGGTTCTTTGGCCTGCATTTGGTCATATTAAATTACCTTAATGACTCTATTGAAGTCATTAGATGACTGAACCATAGATTTACCTGCTAACAGGAGTATAAATGGAAAAAAAAAATCTTAATTTCTCTTAATCTATTTGATGATTTTTCTTTAACTGTGTCTGTTTTTATTTATGTGTATTTTGTGTATGAGTTCATGCACACACAAAAATTCCCAGGATATACAGAGATTTAGATGGCCAAAAATGTACCAAGCAGCAATCTACTCCCCAGGAAGCAGGTGTTGCTTTTATTTAGCTGGAATATCACAAGGATGTCACAAGACCTTCTGTTTAGGTTGTAGTGAGGTTTTAAGATCTCTAAGGACCCCAATGCCTGACTTTTCAAATGTATTTATGTATATATGCATATATATATGTCACAATATATATGGGGTGGGGGGGGTGGTTTCTTCTTTTTTGGCTATATGGAAGATAAGCCTGGTTCAGTTAAACCATAGGCTCCTTGTTTTCATCAGCTTGCCAGCAGCATTACTGCCCAGCATTATTCAGTATTATGCAGCCCAGTGTCTGGAACCTGCAGGAGCTAACAGAGACCCTGCTAGTTGTCATATACAATTTTCATTATTAATTAGACCCCGGTCTACAAGTGAGACCATAAGGAAGATCCATTATTTGGGCCATAATTGTGGAATAAATTAAGATCATTAGACTTTGTCATAGAGCTATGTGAAGCTTATGTACCTCTTAGTTCCATTTGTCCCTTAAGACAGGGTTTTAATTCTGTGGTATGCACAGCTAAAAGCTTGGAGAATGGTATTTCAGTGAGGCATTTATTTGCCCTGTGAAGAAAAGCTCCTCCAGTTTTCCCTAGTTTCCTGATCTTAGCTGATTTGGGTGCTCACACAATTGTGTATGTTGTGTGGGGCAGCGGGGAGGACATTTATGATCTCTCTTCACTGGCAACGATATCTCAAAAATCACATTAGCTGGGTCTCACACACTGTGGGAGATCCCTTTCACTGGGAGCAGTTTAAGCTACAGATTTATGTTTGTGTGGATTGGTGGAAACATTCACTGCCTGAGATCACAGGGTGTGCTACACGTATCTTACACAGCAGCTGTGTTGCAGATTGAATATTAGTCACCATTTCATAGGAAAAGATTTTAGCTTTTCTCAGGGTGTACGTCTTCAAGTGCTTCTATTGCTCATAGAAATCATCTTTATTTTTCTTATAGCTACAACAGTGACTTGTCAAATGATTAATTGGGAAAAAAACCCAACTTACATCTCAGCACCTATTTTGCATGTACAGAATATGAAAGAGTTATCTATGGGAAGGGGAAGGAATGATATAAATTCATAAATCATAGGCAATTTTTACCCAATCCTGAGATAAAATAGTAAATGGACGGGTATAGTCATCTCAAGGTTCTGTCAGGGTCATGTAAAAAAAGCCTATTTCCTTGGAAATAAGTGAAGTATAAGGCTAAAATAACTTCAGAGAAGTATTTATTTGAATGTAGCTTATTTGATGTTAAATTTTAAAGAGAATTAAAGGTGCATGCAGGCTTTATCATTTAAAATTTAATAAAGCTCAAGGAAGAATATAGGAAACACAACATTTTAATCACTCTTCAGTGTCTCTCTCCACCCCTTTTCATTGTCCTAAGGACTTGAGTTTAGAGCTGGACCAACCTTGTTCAGTGTAGACATCTACAGCCTTGACTCCTATAGCTGGTGTGGCTGTGCAGGGTCAAAGCAGGCAGAAGGCTGTAACCCCTGCAGAGACCTGGACTCTAGCAGGCATAGCATTGCTCAGTCTGTGATCCACAGGCAGGGCAAATATGTTTTACCATATATTCAAGAAGAAAATCAAAGTAAAAAAAAAAAAAAAAAAGTCTGCAAAAGTTTTACACTAATTTATATAAATCACCAGACTAAAAAGTCCTAGATCACTATGGCTGCTGTCTCCCCTGAATAAGAAATAGATAATGGAAACTCCCACTTAACCCCATAACCCAGCTGATGGTAAGAAAAACAAAACTGAGTGTCAAGTATTAATCTAAATCTACACCCACACAGATGCTCACATGTAAACCAGTAATCTGTGTTAATTTGATATACATATTTCATCAGTGAAAACAATATTTTTTTTGCACTGCTGTGGGTTAGATTTTCAGACACACTTTGTTATTGCATCCTACTTTATCTCCATTGATTTCCTCAACAAATTTTTAATTACCTAGTGTGATTTCTAAGAATCTTTTAAAAAATTCATTTGTGTTTTTTTCCTGTCAAGCACAAGTCAGTAAAAAACACTCAAAAAAAAAAAAAAAGAAAAACTAAAATAAAACAAAAAAGAACACCCTGATATATATTTAGTTGTCTCTTTATTCTTCCAGATACCAGATCTACCAATATTATACCATAAACCAAACACACAACACCTACGACTCATCTCCTTAAAGAGCTACACTCTGTAGTCACTATCTTTCAAATTCAAACTATTTAAAAAATTTCCAGATACAAATATTGTGGATTACGGAAAATTTTCAAGTCTAGGTTTGAAATTACATGGTACATACAAATTGGCTTCATGGATAAAGGTTTTCACATTAGGAGTTTTATTGGCCAGGTTGAATGTAGGTGAAGATATGAATTAGACTGAAAAAAAAAAAAAAAAGGTCTGATTCATGTTCCCATATCATGTAGTTATGTATAACTAGTCACAATGATTTTTAAGTTCTTTCCTTCAGCTGCAGAAAGATAAAGCAGAAAGCTGCTTCCAGACTCAAATATAACTGTAAAAGACTGACATTTGTCTCCATTTCAGAAACTACTGCCTTGCCTTAATGAAGATGTGAAGAAATCACTCCTTAAATTACTTTTTTTTTCCTTAATCTCCTTCTCAAATGCTTTTCAGACGTAAAGAAAAAGAAAATTACTAGGGCAGTTCCAAAGCCTGTTAATTTATACTGTTCTTACTACCAAAAACGTCTGACTGAGAATATGGTTTGTTAATTGACCTTATAATTGACCTGTAGAGCATCATGTGTTGGGCATACTAAATTTTCTCATGATAATGCCCTCCTCATCAAGGCTTATTGCTTTAGTGCAGCTCATTAGGAAATGAGGACATAAATTAAACTTGAAAAGAGAATGGAAATGCTAAAGTTGATGTGGGAATGTCTCAGAGTATCCCGCATGCTGCAGAAGGTAAGCTGGCCTTTGCTTCCTGATGCCTTGGCTAAGAGATGCATTTATTTAGGAGTTACACCTCCCATTAAATTTAATTGCTTCCCCTGAGGCTCCTGGTAAAAGCTACTTAGCTGAATAAAAGGTGCTTCCCGTCTGAGAGTATGTGGTAAAGGTATTGCTGTTGGCAAGGGAGACTTTCACATTAATCTATTTGGTACCTGGACTCCTTTGCTGCAAAGGTGATGGTAGGGGCTTCAAATGCTCATAGTCAGATTGTTAGATATAGCTGAGCTGGAAAGCAGAACACATCTTTTGTGATATGGCAGAGGTTACTCGTGATGGGTAGCCTGTATTCACAGCATTTCTACAGGCAACAATGAGCTAACAGAACTCATTCAAAACAGAATTTCATTTATTATTGATGAACTATTTTACATTGCAGAGAAGTTTTATTTTTCCTTTCAGGATTGGTGTTTCTTACTCAGGAAGACTTTTCTACATTATTAACTCAATCATACAGAGTCCTTTGCTTTTTAACTTTTTGCTTTGAGATTCTTCTCAATTCTTCCAAAGCCATGGGATTTTAGGTTTGCAGTCAAGCTACTGAAAGCTCTGTTCTTGCTTAAATAAATGCTTGATTACTGATGATTTTATGGGTTTAAAACTCTTTAGCATTGTGTCTCAAGCACAGTCACTTTGACTTTTTACCCTTCCCCCCACCCTGGTTTTTGTGTTCAGGAGGAAGCATCATCATTTACGTTAACCTAATAGGGTGGGCATCTTGGAATACCCCCTTGTGATAGCACCAGGAAGCTTTTTCAGTAGCCTGGGATGAAGGAAATGTTGTTGTCAAACAGCTTTATCCTTTATCACACATTTCTGCAGAGAAAGCTTGGACCAAGTACCTCTATAGCACAAAGGTTTCCATGACACAGGAAGCTCTCATGGATCTCCATCTTACATTATTCAGATGGGTCCAGGCTCTAGCCTGGTGTCTCTTTATTGTTTTCTGAGATTGTGTCTATCTTGTGTCACAGAGCCTGACTTGGAGACAACCAAACTGGTTATCCTTGAGTGGCATCTGCAACCAGAAGCAGTATGACTGCATCACAACCATATTCTATGCAAATAAAACCCTGATAAGCAGCATTATTACAGTGGCTGAAAGAAATGCAAGTTATTCAGAATTTGAACACAGGAAAGACATGTCTTTTCTCTATAGTAATCTTTCCAAAGAAAGTCAAAACAACTGTAAAAGTCAAGCTTCATTAGAACATATGCCATAATATTTCTTAACTAAAATGCAAAAATGAGCAAGCAGGATAGCCATAAAGAAACTCCAACAATATAAAAAACTTTACCTTTGTCCACTGCACTATTGCAGCTAGTTCCTTTCATTCAGGCTTAGTTTCCATCAGTCACTGGCTTTCTGACTGCCAGCAAACACAGTCTTCAAAGAATCTCCCTTCCCATCTGCTTCAATGCCTGGACTGCATATCTGCTACCTGCATCACACAGATGACTTTCTCTGAACTACACGCTCCCTTGTCTTTTCCCTTTCTTCTAGCCCCATTTTGGAGCCTGATGTCTCCCCCTTTCTTCAGGGAGGTTCTACTTCTCCCCATCACTTTTCCCAGCATTTCTCTGCATGTTCAAAGCTGGCTTGAGGGTCTCTGCCCCATGATCTGTTGCAGGGTGAAGATGTGCTCTCTGGTGCAGGTATATGAATTATGATTGTGTAAAGCAAGGCTATCCCAGACCATCTTCAAAGCCTTGTCAGAAGCAAAATGTTCCTTCTAGACTATACACTCTATGGTGATCATATTGAGAAAAGGACTAATAGCTTCCTCTGTGTCATCGTTATAACGCACTCAATAGTGACCCTTGAGATCCTCTTTGCTAAACCACCTTGTTCAATTTGCTGCTCAAGTGCCCTAGAGTAACTTGAACAGGATAACCCAGAAAAATATTTAAGGGGCTCCCCACTGTGGGCCAGCAACTTAAAGTCAGGATAGGAGCTTACTGTTTCTCTGCAGCAATTCCATACACTTTTAGGACAACCTTCACTTCTCAGCTACTTCAGGCTTGAAACTGGACTGTGTTTTCCATCACTTTGGCTCTGCTGGGTTTTTTGGGGTTTGGATTTATTTTTTCTTTTGCACATGGTTGATGTCCTGTCAAGGTGCAATTTCTCTAAACAGGCTTTGATGTGAGAGATTAGCTTCTATGTTTTATATGACAGGGATGTGTTTGTCCTACTGAACTGAAATTGTGCCTTGCATGTCACAACTCTTACTGTGGGAACCAACTATTCATTGTTGGTCCCCTTAGCAAGAGCTTCCTTTGCCTGTAAATCTTTTTTTTCTAGGCTTTTAGTTTCTCATAAGGACAGACAGACCCTGAAATGCTGGTATATTTGTTATAGTCACCTGATTGGCTCCATTTCTAGGCTAGTGCCTTTGTAAGACTCACAAAACTTGCTTGCAGTCTGCAGTGTAGAAACATGTATGCTGAATAACAGTAAACTGTTGGGTTGTTTTTTGCAAGTAGGGCATAAAAGACAGTATTGGGGCATCTAACATAATTATTTGGGTTAGGTTGGATTTGGAGGTGCAACTAAGCTTTCCTAAAATGTCAGATTGCTTAAAAAATAAACAGAAGTCTGTCAGACGTGGGAACTGGTGGTGGAGGTGGTGACAAAAACCAGGCCATCATTGGAAAGTAGGGGTGGGAGATAAGTTTATCTGATTTCTTCAAAATACTCAGAACTTCTAATCTAAATAGAGGTGTCTTGTGTTGCCTTTTGTGATCAAGTTTGGTGTGGAAGTTTTTCGTGCTGCCTGGTCTGCGTGTTCAGAATAAATCCATGACAGCAGCGCAGCGAGCGTCAGAGTTGGCTGAGCAGGTTGAGTACCAGAAGCAGCCTGTGTGTAATAGCATGAATCTCGGTGAAGGCTTGTTTAACCTGTTTGCTTTGCTTTTATTCTCACTTCTGTCTGCCTGTCTCACTAATCTGCATGATCTGACTCTATGTCTGTTTGAGGCCACTTGAGCTCAGAAGCCCCCTGCTGACATCTGAAGTCATACATATATATTAATGAATAGGAACTTCAGAAATATGCTACATAGAATCTTCTATCCACAATTAATTCTACATTAAAATCCATACATTGGCAGAAGAGGTGCCAGTAAAGAATGGCTAATAGTAAAGCAATGAGTCATATCACCAATGCTGCAGCCCCTTGTGAAGAATTTTATCAGGAGATTATATTAATCTTATTTGAGATTGGCACAAACATCCTTTATTCTAATTATCTTTGCCTGAGGTTCTGTTAAGAAACCATGTATCATTTTGTAATACAAATGCTTCATAGCTGTGGATTCTTGTCCTGTGCAGTAACATTAAAGTGACTTTATATCCCTTATGTATACAAATTAAACAGAAGAAAATTCATAATACCTTCTGTTTATCATAAATTTCTACAATTATTTTGTCACAATGACCCTTCAGTCATAAATTAGCTTAGTTTATAATATGCTGATACTGAATAAAGATCTTGTTCTTATACACCTATTTTCTCTAACAGTAGTTTGACCCAGAGGTAGATTTGCACTAGCAAGGACATCTTTTCCATGAGCAGTGTATTTTTCTGGTTTTGTTTTATTTTAAAGAAAGGAATGTTTATTTCTTTAATCAATTTAATATCAATCAATGGCAGCTTATTACCTTTTTGGTATCCTGTTGCAGTTTTAATGGATTTTTTTTTTTTTTAATAAAATGTACAGTGTTAGCCCATGTTTCCCTTTAGCATCTTTCACAGGCAGCTCAGGGAAAACTTGGCCACTGGAGCGTGACTGCTTGCTCTTACTGGGCAGAGAACTTTGCTATAAGTTTAAGTAACCTAGTGACTAATCCACATTATGCAAGAAGCCAAAGAAGCACCAGAGTAAGAAGGTGAGAAGCTGTTGGGTAGGAGTAGCTGAAGGACTGTTTTGCACCATGGCAGGGATCCCTGGCATGTAAAGCATGTTCAAAGTGCTTGCCCTGCCTTTTTTTCTGGCAACTTATTCAACAACTCTCTATAAAGAGCTCACCAACTCTGTGAATCTTATGCCTTTTGAATTCTCCATGTGTAAACCAACTTGAGAAATGACTTAGCCCTGTTGTTGAGCCACTCTCCAGGGGAAAGGACTAACTACTGACATCTAACTAGACTAATGCAGCATCAGGCCCAGGTTCATCTATACAGTTTTGTGTACATTTTTTTACGATTTGTAAATTCATTCATCCACACAAATTTGTTAGACTTCTCTTGATGCAGGTAGGAGCAGAATATGGTCCCATATTTAGACAACTGTGGTTTTAGCAGCAGGCTATTTGAGTCAATGAGTTCAGATAAAGTTAAAAAAAGACCCCAACATTAAACAGCCTAAAGTTTCTGATGAACTTCTAAGGTATTCAAACTGCAGGAAACTATATTTATTTGATGCAGTCTCACAAAGAATTCTCAACAGTAAGATCCTAACAATCTTATGCATGCACAAGGAGAATATTTCATCAATAATCGATGGGGGAAGGTTCAATGTTGACTGCAGCTGTCCTCTTTTTATTATTGCACTGTGACTTCACCAAGTTTTCTGGTTTTATTCAAAGAAAGAGGCCTTGCTGCAGGCATTTAAACCTACTCTCACAAGCATACCAAACATACAAGGCACAGTGCTGTCTCTGATCATAAAACTAAAAAGGAAATCAGAGAACTGTGTTACTAATGAGTATGTGTCCATGTTAAAGTTGGTGTATTTAAGAACAACTTCTGAAACACAAAGCACCTTGACATCAACGGACTTAAATGTCAGGTAGGGGAAATGTACAGATAGGTAGAGAAAATGAAGTCTGGAGATAATCGGGTTTCTGTATTTTATAACATTTCAGAGCAAACTGAGAAGCCACTTTTTGTGGTTCCAGGAAAGTTAGAGAGGACTTGCAATGTTCTATGAAAGAAAGAGGCATTGGCAGTTCTGGTCTCTATCTAGCAGTCTCTGGCCCATATTAGGCAGAGCCTGGATATTAATTTTTCTGGAAGAGGAAAAGAAATAAGATAATCAAATGATGCACCAAATCAACACCTCTGCCATAGAAAGGAAGAATAATTTTGCCATAAGATTCTAAGGGCTACTGCTGAAGGTTTAAGTTTACAGAATATATCCAAGGCTTGAAAGACTTTTGTGCTTTATATCTTCCTAGTAGGAAGGGCAGTACTATAATGGAGAGTAAACCTCTTTATTTTGATACAGTATCCTTAAGCAAAATTCTCCCTCTCTCCTGTCAGTTCCACCTTAAAATAAATATAAGAAAAGAGAAATATTTAAAAAATATTACTCCTTTACAAGCAGACCTGGCTAGGAAACTGTCGTATTTACTTTGAGGGGGAAAAAATATTTATTACATTATTTCATAAATATTTTCTGAGCATTTCATTTAAGGAAAAAAAATCCAATAACTATAGTTTCCCCAAATACCAAATCTATTTCCTCTCACAGTAAGAAAAATCTATACTGAGGCATTGAAGGATTACAGTGAGCAACTGATCTTCCTGCTGTCAAATTTTAAATCAAACAAAGCTTTCTACAAAAAAAAAAAAACCAAAAACAAAACCAAAAACAACAAACAAAACAAACCTCTTTTTTTCTGTGGAAGAAAAATTTAACAATATATTTCCAACTAGTTCTGTTTTAAAGAGAATCAGAGACTTTTCCACAAAGCAGATCCTCATCTGATTTAAGCTGGAATAGCCACAGAGACATCAGAAATTGATCTCTTTAAGGTCTTATAAGTTATTAGCTGGTAGGATTTTAACAACATGATGGTTTACTTCACTCTTGCAGTATTATAGGCAGGATTCACCAGGGTCTGCCTACTGGAACAGTTACCCAGTATATGCTTTTAAAAGACCCACTTTCTTGGATGCTGGCCATTTTGCCAAAATATAGTCTTTAGGACTGACATTTTCTACACTGTGTTTATGAACCAGCTGGGGAAAAAAAAAAAAAAAAAAAATCACTTGGACCCGTTCTGACCTATATGAGGATAAGGGTAGGAAAAAAATGTATTGCTTTGCTCTGGGTAAGCACAAAGTGTCAGTCTCCCCAGGGAGCAGGTTTTCTCTCCACTGTCTGGAGTTAAACCCACAACTCCTGGTCCTGCTCTTCCCATGACCAGTGGGTATCTCTGAGGACCACTGCCCAGTGCGAGTCGTGTTCCCTTCACCATGCCAATGGAGCACTGCAATATGCCATCAGTGTCATTAACTCAAATAGCTTCTAGAGTAGGTTTACACAGCACAGCTTTTGTAGAGATGCTCACGTTGGCTCTGAGGAAATGAGTAACAGAAACAAGAGCAGCTTTCTCTTAGAGCACATCCTTGCAGTGATGATTCTTCATGTACAATGGCATTTCAGTACAGAGGTAGGCTATTGGCTAGCTGCTTTTCAACATGTTAAATACTTTTCTTGTGAGCTAGAGAGTATTCTGATTTTTTTTTTTAACCCAAACGGTGTGTGATCCCGTGAAAAATGCCTTGTAAAAGTCTCAGTATGCAAAACTGACACCATAAACTTTTACAATCAACCAACTGTGCAATTTCATGAAAGAAGGTATCAAATTAGCTTGATAGGATCTGCTTTCAGAAGAGAATGTGAATTATAGTGCCTTCCTTTAAGTCTTTATCTGCTATATCCTGTGTCAACCATTATTTTCCTCAGAACGAGTGTCAGGCTGATGTGCCTGTAATTATTTGGTTTATCTAAATACTAACACAATCTCCATTTGAAGAATGTGGATGCAGGGCACATGGGATTGCTCTGTTTTCAGATTTATTTTTTCAAAGACTGGAAATCACACACATTCATCTGGCCTAATGCCGATGTGTAAATCTTGCAGTCAAAGACGACACTGCTGAGCTCCAGTTCATTACGTTCTAACATATAATCATGAAATATGTGAGATTAACTGAGCCCTCAGAAACGCCTATTTCTCACTATTGGTTATGAAGGCAGTTTAGGATGATTTGCTCATAGGTGTCCACACTGTCAACTTCTCAAATTAAATATTGTTCAAATAAAGTAAATAGGACAATGGAAAAATACCAAAGTCTGTCAGCTAAGCAACGTTTCTTAGGGAAAGGTAGTATGATTAGTGACTGCCAAGGAGGAAATCGCAACACATGGATGTATGAATACAAAACATAGCTGACAGCACATCTGTAACATTGCAAAATTATGCAAAAAACCTCAAAGTTAAGATGTCTGACTATCTGCTACCTGCACAGCCAAATTTCTGTTCCTTGGTTGGGGACTATGATACAATTGTTAATTACTTAAGCACAGAGAACTCTTTTTGCACAAGATCCCATGTTATTTGACATGTATGATGGACTTCTGGGGATATATCATGGCTGCACAGTAGAGGAGGCTGTCTGTCAGACTTCACCACCACTTTCTCTCAGAAACTGTTACTGAGCAAGCAAAGGACTGCAGAAAAAGGAGATAGCCTCACGGTGAGGTAGCTGCATGCTGCTCTAGGGAGTTAATTATATTTCAGCCTCTGCCTTCAACATGTGTGAAACCCAGCAAGTCACTTAAACCAAACTTTGCACAAATGGTCATTAATTGAGTGTCCCTCTCTTCCCGGTCTCTCACCTTGAGACCCTAGGTGATGACTGGCAGGAGTCTGAGCTCCTGCAGTAGCAGCCAACGTCACTGAGTACTGTGCTTGCAAAAAAACATGATACAGACATAAGTAAGTACCCTGAAAAAATAACATTCCAGGTGTTTCAGGCTGGATATCATAGCGTATATATTTGATTTTAATCTCTGTGCTTTGGTTGCTGTTTGGTAGAATGGAGACATTGTTGTCTCCCATCAAGGGTAACTTAATTAACATTTATGAAGTACTTGGTTTTTATAGTGATGAGCAACCTAGAAGGTTCAGGAAGAAATTAATAATTATGGTTTTTAAACTGGAGTTGACTAGGGCAGATTAAATAAAAAAGGGCCAATAAACTAAAAGATGAGAGTATCAAGTGGCAGCTGATTAAGTGAGCATTGTCCTTCTTGTTCTATGAATGGGGTGTAGCTTTCTATCTGTCTATCCTGAGCCTGAAGAAATCAGAGAAGTGTAAAACTGGACCACTTTTTCTATAGAATTTTATTGTGAAATCTTTTTCTATGACATTTTGTTACTCTCTGAAAATAAATTACTTATTCTTATTAAAAAAAAATTGAAAGTTATTCTGAATTGCCCTCTTTCAAATGGAAAAGGAGGGGGAAAATGAGCAAAGCATTTTATTCATGAAAACTTGTTTTAAACTTTTTAAACAGTAGAAAGAGACAATGTCCAAACTCCAAATCTTTGTATATATTATTGTGCAGACTTCCAGGAAATCTCAAAGAGGAACATCAGTGCAGACACAGAGTTTGTGTATCAACGTCTGTGTAAAGCTGACCACCTGACATTCTGTCCCTAAGAAATACAAGTTTCTGTGTCAGGTCATCCTTGTGATGTGGCAAGGAACAAGACTTGGTCATCTAGTGATGGTGGCATAAGATTTATCTTATGATAAGCTACTGAATTTATGTTGAGGGATGTTATGAAAGAAGATGTACTTTGAATCCCTGACACTTCATGTATTTAATGTGCTTCTGAAAATAATCCTGTCTTGCAATAATTACAAATAATCATTATGATGGTTTTTTAAACTAAAACACAACACTACTGAAAACGCTTCAGGGGTAAGAACTTTGATTCTCATATAACACTTCTCAGTGGAATTTTATTTTTAAAAAAGTAGGAAAAAGGATGAGGAAAAAATAAGCACAACCATTGTCTCTGTTTTACAGACAGAAAAATTAAGGTCAGTTATGTTACAGACAACAGAAAGTGAAGTATCATAAAATGTCATGTCCATGGTATCGTGCATCATAAAGGTAGAATAAAGAAATTAATGTTCATTGCTCAGTTAAATAAACTAGGAATTGTTAAAATATACAATAGATCAGACATTCTCCTTGTGTCAGATAAGTCATCATTCTTCAGTGCAATATCTACCTGAAAAAAAAGACTGAATAGCATGCTATTATCATAATTAATAGTGCTGTTTGAAAATGTTCTTTTGAACATTTCTTTTTAAAAAAAAGTGTGTTTTCAGCAATCTGACAAAAAGGGGATTTGGGGAGGTTTTTTTTGGTAGTGAGAATTATCAAAGGGTGTTTTTCAGCTTTCAGAAGAAAATCTGCATGTTGGTAACAGCCACATTTAAACTAGTTAAAGTGGGAAAGTACTGGTTTCTTATCACCCTTTCTCTGAAAACATTTTTTTTTTTATGCCCTGTTTATAACAGAAATGTTTGTTCCATCTATCAAAATTTAGATTGAAATATAATTTTCCTATTGACTATGGAGAGTATCATGTACAAGAGTCATCTTTTTTTCCATTGACCCTAAGACTAAGCAAATTATTTGTATATGGTAAAATGTTGAGGGCAAATTCTACCATCTTTGTCCTAAGAAGCACAAGGCATTATTTGAGGGGGTAAAAGCGTTGCTTAGTAGGAGCAAAGGTTGAAGAATCTGCTCACTAGCAGAGATACCCATGAAATGTCGTGACTAATTGGAAAAACGATTCTGAAATTAGCATTTCCTGAATGGTTTAATAAAATCAGCGTGGTATGAAAAAATAACAGCAATTACTGTGTTACATAACTCCCAGGAAACATCTATCAGACATCACAGACTAGCTGAAGATGTATAATTTAGCATTCCCCTTCCTCAGAACTGCTTGTTCTTGCTCAAGATGGTCTCTTTCCACCATATCCCCCATCTGCTCCACCCCCGCTTCCTATCCTGTCTGATTGCTTGTACACTTTTTTTTTTTAATTTTTTATTACTGGTATTCATTTTAAGGAATCAATATCAGTTTGGTGCTTGAATCCTCAAACTACTGAAGGCCTCTACCAGTTAAAAAGTGATTCCAACTCCCATTAGCTTCAACTCACTGGTTTCAATTTAATCTACCAGTTTATCTATCCAGGCTCTGATATTGCTGTCTACCAGCGCTAGCGGTGTTCAGGTTGCAATTGTGTGTTGGCAGAAAAATATCACAGAGGAATCTCTTCTCAGTAGTGCCGCTTTTAATTTCCCTTGTACAGTGCTGACTCTTAATTCATTTGTGATCATGGGAGTAAAATGTCACAGTTCAGAAACACTGAAGGAGAATGACCGGGAGACACCAATGTGGTCTCAGGTTAAATCTACCTTCATGTAGAATAATTCTGATTTTATTTCTTTTTTTAGTATTTTATTTCTTGGGCTGTTACAGTTTAAATTACTGGTGTTTATGGCCAGGATCTGGATGTGTTTGATAACAGAAGAGAACTTATGAAGACTTAACGAAGGCTTCAGTGCTTTGTGTCATAACTCATCACAGGTGTCAAGGACTGCAGAGGACATTAAGGACCTCTCTGAGCTGCTGTTCATGCAGGTGGTGATTTCATGAGGATAAACAGTGTAAAACTCCCTGATCCAACGCTGTTGCAGTGTCGTGGTTTAACCCTAGCAGGCAACTAATCACTATGCAGCTGCTCACTCACTCCCCCCGCAGTGGGATGGGGAGAAAAATCAGGAAAAAAAAACAAAACAAAACAAAAAACCAAAAAAAACACCTCGTGGGTTGACATAAGAACAGTTAATAATTGAAATAAAATATACTAATAATTGTAATGAAAAGGGAAATAACAAAGAGAGAAATAAAACCCACAAAAAACAAGTGTTGCACAATGCAATTGCTACTGACTGATGCCTGAGCAGCAGCCAGCTCTCCTCAGTTTATACACTGGGGGTGACATTCTATGGTACGGAATATCCCTTTGGCTAGTGCAGGTCAGCTGTCCCAGCTTCTCGTGCACCCCCTCACTGGCAGAGCGTGGGAAACAGAAATGTCCTTGACTTAGGATAAACAACACTTAGCAACAGCTAAAATATCAGTCTGTTATCAACATTATTCTCATACTAAATCCAAAACACAGCATTGTACCAGCTACAAGGAAGAAAATTAACTCTGTCACAGCTGAAACCAGGGCACGCAGTTATACATGTGGACAGGTAATGCAAAGAGAAGGGTACAGCAGTCAAATCCCTTGTTGCCAGCAATGTGGCCCTTAACTTCAATAACTCCAAACTCTCGGACTCCCCTTAGCCTTTCATACTCTTCTAATAGCTCTTCTACATCTCACAACTCCTGCCTCTGATTTTGCAGGTTATTTGACCATGAAAACGATCTGAAATTTAATTTCAAGGAATGGTGCTTATAAAGATGTATAAATCACCTAAGATAGGACACCTAAGTTTGAAAATTTAGTAATAGCTTTGCTGACTTGAAGAGAGAACGGGTCTTTTAGATGAGATTTTGATGGAATTATCTGGTGAATTTAGGTACTTTCAGATGTATTCAAATCTTTTTCTAATGGTGACTGACAGTCTGTGAACACACAAGAAATTCCTTGCATAGCTTCAGAGGTTTCTGTTACCAACATTTCTAATTTGAAAGTACATCTCTCCCAGACCACACAACCTCCTCTTTAAATGTCAGCAACGTATCAGTTTCCAGCTCTTACAGGGAAGAACACCTTTTACAGTGCATGGGAACAGCATGTGATAAAACAGGCAGAAGCTTGTAACTGCCTGGTTTTATTTTATTGATATTTCTGATGTGTGTAAAATTACTGTAATATAAAGTGAGTTAACCACAGTCTTTAGCTGAGAGAGTGCTAAAACAGTGACTGAAAATGAGTGGCTCTCTAACAATCACAGGCAATTAAATAAAAAAAAATAAAAGGGTAAGAATCTTGCTTACCTAATAAATAGGTCACTAGAGAAAAGCCAATGAGAGGAAAAAAAAAATCAATGATTTTGACATGAGTGGAAAAGTAAACACAACTGAGGACTAAATTTTCAAACCTACTCTGACAACATCACTTCCCTTGATGGTGTCATAATTGTTTGTGCCATTTTGTGTGACAACAAAATTCTAGTTACCCTGAAAGAAGTTTTATGACCTGCTATTACAGCTTTAAGTTTCCATTAAACAGTCACTCCTTGAATTCTCCTGCAATTTGTAGCTCACACTTTTAACCACAGAAAGACCTCTTTTTCTTGTTTTCTGTTCCCCTTCTACATAATCATGAAAATCTTACACTTGTCAGTAGCAATGAACAGGATTCAGCCTTGAGGACAATAGATTGTTCTGCTCAGCTTTTCATTGGAGACAAAAAAGTACACAGAAAATCTGAATTCTCCAGGGAAAAAAAAATGAAAGAAACCCTCATATTCCTACAGATATGTTTTTAGACATGACCCATATGAGGGCTTGTTTTTGTGGAAAGAAATGGAAATAGATTATATGCCTATGTAAAGAAATTTGATGAAACTACACTACATCCTCTAACAAAGTTGCTGTACAAGGATGAGTAGCAAATATTCTCTAAAAAGAATAGCCTCACTGTGCTGTGCTCATGGGCAGCACTATGAAGAAGGTGTTGATTTGTGAAAAGATTTGGCTATTCTTGTGTTATGTGGGAATGCTATTATCTCATGGTCCTTGGGGAGATGAACAAGTGTTGGCATCACCGGGATTGATTCTTTGGAGAGCTTTTGTCTTCCACAAAAATAAGTCCTGCGGTATTTTGGGAAAAGGAAGCTATTGATAGATTCAGCTATTCTCCAATTTTTTTGTATCACCTGGGTATTTAAGTCAAAGTGATTGAAAATATCAGGATTCATGTGCAACAAGCATTGCACAGCATGCACAGCATAGCACTGGCTGATTTGTGTCTAACATACTAAGCCTTGACATTCCCAGAGGAAGCCTAAATGATCAGAGAAGATTAAATGCTCAGAGTTTAACTGGCTAAAAATGCATTGTATGAGTCTGATGTCAGGGATAAGATTTGTCTGACCAAAGATAGCCCTCTACAATGCAGATATTTAAATTATTACAGTGAGTCACTGAAGACTCCTCTTATACTAAAAGAAAACAAGCAAGCAATTGTAGGGTGTTGTTAATTGCATCCTAAAGCAGACATCTACCTTTGGTTAAGCAAATCATACTCTAAGATAATTATTTTTGTCCTTTGACAAAAAAAAGGAACCTAAGGTGACTTGCTCAGGTGTGAAGGTATATAAAGTTAGGAGATATGAATTCTAATCTACATGCACTAGAAGAGAGCATTAGGAAATACATATGCAGGTGAGGGACCAACACTATTTTGTTAAGGCATTTTGATAGTCCTTACATTATCTTAAATAAAAAGTAGAAGAATTTAAAAAAAAAAATACTTATTGTGGTTCTTCCTGACTGTCAAGGTTGGTTTGAGATGAAAATGAACTTTGTATCAACTCTTCCACTGAAGGATAAATTAAGCTTGATGAGCACATAGATGAGTAAAGTGTGTTCCATCTTGTGAGAAGAGTTTAGCTTTTTCTAGCCTTTCCACAGCTAAGGAGGCCAGGATTAGCACTACTGCAATGTTTTTTTAAGTAAGTCCAGCATTTCCTAGTGCAATATTTTCTAAAAGATGAGAGGAGTGTGAAAATTAAAAAGAAGAGAGCTTTATGCCAGCATTTGAAGAGCTGCTTACTTTACCCTTTGGAAACAACGTATGGTTCCTAGTATGTTTTCTGGGTTTTTTTATAGGATAGATATGTCTCAGTCTGCAGTCTAAGTTGATAAAGCTTTTTTCTTCCTGATTATATCTATTCTTCTTTAACCTTTAAAGATTAGGAAGATAAATATTTCATGTTATATATAACAAACACTTATAAAAATATTTTCCTGTTCACCACATTATTCAGTAGTATAACAGTCTCTCAACTGGAAGTCAGACTGGTTGTTTGTTAAAGCTTTTGTTACTGAAAGAGTATTCTGGTCATATGAAGGAGAAGAGCATATATTAACAAATTATGCTGTAACAGAATATTAGTAGGCAGATATTCTAGATGAAGGATAACAGGAAGTTTAAGATTCTACTTTATTCATACAGTATGTCTGAGACTGAAATTAGTTGTATGTCACAAAAAATACAACAGAGATGTGAGGAATTGTCTGAAAATTTAACTAGATATATACATTTTTCATTGTTCTCTTTATTCTTACCTCCATTCTTCAGGGGGAAGGTGGTAGAAGTATAGTTCAGTGGTGATGATATTAATGTGGGTCTATAAAAAGTGGAGTTCAATTTTCCCAAAGATTTCCTGGGTAGCCTTAGGCAAGGTACAACTCTGAAGACTCAATTCATAATCTACAGTCTATTCCCAAACTTTGAAGTGCCCAAGCCTTGCCAGAAATCACAAATGAGGAAGAATTCCTTTGCCTGCATCACTTGAAGGCCTTGATGTGGTCACCTTGCAGTGAACTTGCTTTGTATCTTGAGGTCTAATGAAGTCACTGTAGCCACCATTGCCTTCACTGGAGGAGAGGAGATGAGGTGAAGTCCTTGCATAGAGATGGGTGCTCAAGGCATTGTGGATGAAAGGGAGTTACCTTCCTTCTGTTTTTCATCTTCATGCCTCTATGAACTAAAGTTAAAGCCTTCTTGAACCTTTTCCATACGACATACAGAAAGCAATGATTCATCTGAGAGGGTAGGGGGACAAAGTAAGACAAAAATTCTGTAATTGCACTGTTGTTTATAACTTAGTTTCCTCTTCCTGTCAGTACCTAAACACCAAAGACTGATGATGTCTTCTCAATGAAACAGTTACTATATAAAGTACAGTAAAAGTCCTTGGAGCAGAAAATCAGAACTTTCCCAGATTGTCATCAACCACTAGACTAGAGATTTAAACTCTCTCTCTCTTTCTATCCTAATGAATCTTTAATTGTAATATATGAAATGAATCAGACCCAAAAGGAAAGGGTTGAGGATTTCCTTCCCACTTTTCACCCTGGAATACTTGTAGTCTGGTGGTTAGTGCATTCTCATAGAAAAAGATGAGGCTTTGAATCCTCTCAGGGAAAGAGTAAATCAGGCACATATTCTGCATCCTGATTGACTGCACTAAGTTCTGAACTGTTAAAAAAACATGGAGACAATTTTCTTTTCTGGGTAAGAGCTGAAGAATAAACTCAGCATCAAAGACTCAGAGTCATGCAGCCTGGAAGGGACCTCTGGAAGTCATCAAGACCTGCCTTCTGCTTAGAACATGCAAGCTAGATTTTGAGGCAAATCTGTGTTCAGAAAAGACTCTTAAGATTGACTCCCTTCCCCACAAGAAATCCTCCCCCTCAAAAAGTAAGAGACTCACCAGAGCCAGTCCTTTGGAATACAGTAGAAGCTGAAGATTTCCCTTGAAGTATGGAGTTGTACGAAAGAGAAGGTAAGACTTCATTAAATTGGATAAGTGTGAATAAATGTCTGAGCTTTCAAACTTCACCTGTGCCAGATTCAGTCGTAAAAAGCAGGGTAAATTGATATGCCATTTACCTTTAATCTTTCCTGATGAATTTTGAAGAGAGATTAATATTCATATTTTCTGTCCAGTCTTCACTTATTTTTTTTTTAAAGTAACATTATTGAGATTACTCTGGAAACTTGTATTTCTGGTGACTTAATCATCAGTGTCTTTTTCAGATCATTCATTATTATAGTATTTAACATGTCACTTGAACACATGTCCAAAATATTTTAAGTTAAAAAACTAGTACTGCTAAATCTGAAGAAACATTGAATATATGTGCGTAACACCTAAAGCATTCAATACGCTTCTATTCTGAGGAATTAATCTGTGAAGAATGACTTCACAATTGATATATTTAATTTGTTTGGGCTAGTTTTATAAAGTTAGTTGAAAGGAGTAAATATGTTCTTATAATAAAATTTAGAGACCTTAGTTATTGTGTTCTATGTATAAGTAATGATATGTATTCATATAATGGCTTCCAAAGATGCAAAACCCAGGTTTCATCCAGATCAACAACCTCACAGTTTACAGAAGGCATTTGCAAATCTGTGTGTAGCAAGTAATATGGCAGAAGACATAAACAGAGCATGGCCAGAAAATTTGGAAGAGCTGAGACACATTCATAGATCATAGAAATGCATTTTGCCCTTCTGCTCCATTTTCTATGCCTTTGTTTTTGTACTGGAAAGCTGTGGGGATGGTCTTCACAATCTGTGTAGTACCTATCATCACTGCTTCTCTGATTTTGACTGAGGACTTCAGGTGCAACTGCAACATAATTAATAACATAAAAACAGCATAAGAAGAGGATCAAAAGAAGCAGGACAAAACCAGAAACAGGTTTTATACTGTCCAAAATGGCCATGTTTCAAAATGAAAAAGAAGAGAGGAAAAAAGGAAAGAAGAAAAAAAAAACAAAAACAAAAACAAAAAGGAAAATAAAAAGATGCAGCACAAATGCTCCTTGGAAAGAAATACAATAATCTTGTTTAATCCTGAATCATTGTTGCAATCAATTCAATTTTGTAGGTAAGCTCCCATGACACATCTATTCCAAGAGCTAACAAGTGACAGAGCTGAAATACCAACAACCCCAACAGGAGACCAAATTTTCTCTTATGATGAAAATCTCTGCTTGGAGAGGTTTCAGATCTGCGTGATCAGTGTGAAATTGAAATTACTCCAAGTGATTCTGATGAGTGACTGTCTTCACAGATGAACTGTTTGATGCTAATGCAAGAAAGGAAACAGAGTGATATGAGAACAAATGAAAGCTTTTTGGGGGAAAAAAAAAAAAGGTAAGAAAAATTCTGATTTTTTTCTTTTTCAGACTAATCACCATAAATATATGTGATAGAATAAAAAAAAAAAAAAAGGAAAAAATTAAATAAGACTAGAAAGGTGAGCAGGGTTAGGCAAATATGCAGGGTTTATTCTTTGCACAACAAAAGCAGAAATGAACAACAGCAAAAGATAATGTTCAACAGCACATCAATAGCTGTTGTATGTATCAACTGAATCCTTCATTTTGAATTAAAGGAGTATTATATTAAAATAAAAAGGATCTCATGCACTTTTTGTAACTTATAATAAAGTTTCTGCCTCTAGTGGGGATGAGACTTTTTAATCTTATGAGGCATTCATACTGACAAATAAGCCAACCCATTTACATTAGCCAACTTGTTCATCTCCTTATTAATTTGCGTCACTAGCAGCTCTGACTGCACAACACCAGCTCCTGATTTCAGCATGGCCTAATTTCAAAGTGACACATGGTCCTACTTTCCTTTAGCTATGGATAATACTATTATGCTGTAATTAACCCTTCAGTCTCTTCCATGTGTAGTCTGACTTCTCACCGGGGAGCTTGACACTTTAGCTCAAAACTTGGTGTATTTGATGTATAGGGGAACTTCAGTCTCACTCTCTGAATGTAGGTGCAAGTACGTGTGAAGCAGATTTTTAGGATCAGATGAGCTATCTTAAGACTGAAGCTTTTCAGTTTTCAGAGTTATTATTTACCAGCATAGTGCATTGCATTTTCTCTAGTCTTTACGATGCAAGGTCACAGAGTATTGAAAATGTGCAATAAATCTTCTAGTGTTCATGTATCACTTTTGTCTCGATTTGACAATATAATTCATATTATTTCTCTAAGACGGCATCGCCTACTAGGTTGCAAAAGTACAAAATGCTTTTAAATACTGCTAATCAAACTACAGGGGCAGCTAATGGAAGTAATTTTAGACCTTACTGAAGGACTATGCAGTTTTGCTGCCTAACAAGCAGAGCTGCATCCAAATTCTGAACTTCAGGAGTTCAAATACTTGGTCCTTGCTTCATCCTTTCTCTGGAGGATAGGAACCTGTGCCAGCTCTCTACTTGGCATGGCTTAGTTCTTCCTACATGCTCACTCAGGTTGGCTTAGCTCCACTAGTTGATGTATTGGCAAGATGGAATCAACTCTTTACGTGCTTGTTTTTTAAAAACTGATTTTTATGTTGTCCACCCTCTGTAAATAAAAGGTAGCCTCCTACAAGCACATACTGCTGACATAGATACAAGCAGTACAAGGCTACCTAATGCTTTTTTTCTTTCCCTATATTGCTGTGCAAGTGACTTGGAAAGAAATCCTTACCTATTCTCATAAGGCCTACAGCAAATTTGCTGTGCAACTTTGCCACATAGTAGAATTGCACTTGAGTTGGTCTGGGACATGGGTTTTTTTAACTGAATTTGGGGAAGTAAGAGTTTCATAGCTATTTGTCTTGGAAAATGGATGGCCAGGACAAATCTGAAAGAGTATTCTTGCTTGCAGGAAGATCCCTAGGTCTGATTCTTAAGGTCATAGGTCTTGAATGACTCATTCCAAAGCAGTTTATCTTCAACATTGGTTGGATTTAGTATGGCATATTATATAATTATAAAATAAGGATGTTTTCTTCTACTTTGAAGATAATTTTTGGGGGGTTTTCTGTGGTTTTTTTTTTTTTTCTTTGGCCCAGAAAGCAATACAAATTGTGAGTTCTACAACCCAGATTGATTTATATTCTCCTTATGACACTTACTGAAGGAATTAATGTCATAATTTAGTGCTATTTTTCAACCCCAGTAAGGCATTGTAGGGACCATGCACATTTCCTAGATCTCTGTATTGCGAGATTCTCTTCAAAGTAGATTTCAAGTTTTAAAGGAATTTAGAAGAGAATAAACCAAAGGGAACAGATGTCCCTAGAAAAGGCTGAGCATTTGTATTCTAGATCCTCTGTGTCTTGTGGTTGAATAATCTAATGCTGGTTCTATCTGAGATTTTTAATTAATTTTTTTTTAGAAAAAAGTAGAATTATTTTTTTAAGAAAAAAAAGTAGATGTCTTCTTTAAAAAGAAGTTCTATTTATGTGTTTTGTTTTAATGGCTACCAAATGTTTAATAAATTGTCCATGTGCAGAAGTCATTGACACAAGGTTGATGCAGGGAGTGTGGGCTGAAGCATCCCAATGTTAAGACTGGAAGCCATCCTGTAGACGGATGTACAGGAAATTTAATACATTTTCCTCTCTTCTATTACATATGCAAAGAGAACCAGCAGCCATCTGATCTTCCTAAAATGCATTGCGTAAACCAGAGAATATTTGAATGTGTAACTCTGTCTTTAAAAATTGCCTTTGAATCAAGACTTACCTGTTCAATGTGGAGTAACTTTCAGGGATACTTTATCTCCAGGATAGTACCCACAATTACTGGTAGATTTCAGAAGGTTGGATGTCACATGCCAAATGAATCCTTGGTTTCTACTCACTGGTCTCTGCAGTGGTAGTGGAATCAAGAGGTTATTGAAATAAATTACTGAATCAGTACACACTGAATCAGTGACTGGTATTTTAGCCAGGGTAAATCAAATAACCCTTCTGTCAGTTGCAAGATATTGCAGTGCTTGGAAAAATGTCACATTACACTTTTCATTCTCTTAGATGTACTTACAGGGCCACCTAGCTTAACTTGTGAGTGACAATGACAACCCGGGACAGTTTGCCTGCGTGCACTTCATCAGCCTCTGTGGGACAACTAGATTCATCAGAAGAGAATCCTGTTGCTAAAAACACAATCCAAATCACTTTGAAATAGCTGGAAAAGCTGCCATAGGTTTTGGATCAGACCCCCTAGTACAAGCTGGATGCAAGAAAAGCTGCTAAATTCAGCTGGTATTCTTTTCATCCAGATAAAAGATAAGCTCTTACTCAAGCTGTGAACTCCCAGGGGGAAAAAAATGAATAGAAGAGTTGTTCAAACACAACAGGCTTGATTGTGCCTGACCCTGTGTGGGTGCTGGGGAAATGGGAGACGAAGTGCAAACAAGCTTTCCCAGCTCCCTCCGGAGAGCTTACTCCAGGCTAGACACAGTTGTGCTCCCTGAGATCAGGGAGCCCAGGGGCTAGCACAGAGATAATGCCTGGAGCAGGGAAGAGGAAAGGGATGTCAGGATGCAGAGTGGTTTATCCCCGTTGGCACATTATGGATCCTTTAAAGTGGGGCAGCTGCTGCCACACACTGGGTGAGATGCTGGCATCAATAAATCAGTTCAAATTAGCACGTGCTTGGAGTTGCACATAGACTGATCTGCTTAAGGAGATTTGTTTCTGTGCTCCCAGGAAACCATTCTGGGATGGTACATGTTGCAACTGTGCTTTCTACACAGGGTTAGCACTGAAAAGAGATCAAGCAGTTGTACTACAAAGACCCAACTGATAAAAGCTCCACAATACATTTTTTAAAATATACAATCTTACATGGCCTATCAATATACATATACTGCTGTTCTGTGAGGATATACTGGCTTCTCCAGTACAAAACAAGGAGACCCAATCAAATGGTCTCAAAATATTAGGAAGGACAATGTACATTTCATATTTACCATAGCAGCAATGCCCAGCTTGTCAAACTGGGTAATGAGGCACACCAGGACTAAAGTGTAAGTGTGGAGATGCAGGTGGCAAATCCAGGCAGGAGAAGGACAGAGTGTGTAAGGACTAAGAGTCAGTAATGGAATTCTGGACTAGAAGCATTGTGATGGTTGAGGTAGTGGGCAGAAATGATGGGAAGTCTGCAGCTTTGAGGCTACTTGAAAAGCCTGGACTCCAGTGTGTGCTCAGCATCCTCCCTACTGCAGTCCTGTAGGAAAACCCCATGATTTGCTTCCCCTTGTAAAAGAACAGGATGATCATTCCTGCCTTGTCTGGTGCAAGAGGCAAGAGACCATCACAGCTGTTGACAGGACCTGGGGAAAATACATGCACACAGTGGTACTTCAGACTGTGCTTCGTGTTGCTGCATTTCTGTACTGATGTATGGCAACTGGTTCTGCATGTTTTATTGATCCAGAGAATCAGGTTAAGGCTCTCAAATTTAGAATCGTATTTGTAGCAAGAGATGAGTCAGAATCTTTAATATATTGTTATGGTTATTGAGTAAATAAGGCCAAAGAGAAGGCAGTTAGTGAACCTCACTGAGAGTGTCGATGCAAACTAAAGGAGAGCATCCAGTGCCAGTGATAGTTCATGGGCTCTTTGGCAAAGATAGTTTTTCTCTGTCCATTTGTTGTGTCTTTTCTTCAGGCTTTTGACCTTTATTATCAACAAGTAAAGGACGTCAATTCTGCCTGTTACTGAAAGAACATTTCCCTTTGTCACTGAAAGGGAGAAGTCAATGGGCCATTTTTTTCTGAGCTGGCATAGCTCCACTAACCAATATTTTTCCAGCAAATTCAGGACCTGTGATGATTGATTCATCCATTTAATGACAAAGCAGGCAAGTACTGTGTAGACGATGGCAGTAAAAGCTTCTGTGTACTTCAGGAATGATCTGGAAGGACCATGATGAGAAGGTCATTATTTCATTCCCTATTTTAATTTCTTTGCCCTGCTGAGGCTGCTTCTCAGTCCTGGCTGAATATGCCACTCATACCCTGAGCTCTGCCAAAAAAAAAAAATGTTTCAGTTTGGTTTCAGCTGACGTCCTCAAAAAATCTAGTTGTATGTAGCCTCTTTTAAACTCTTTCATGCTGATTGTGGGTGTGGTGGAAAGGGATATTATTTCAGTGTACAAAATTGAATATGTTTGCTTTGAGTATATCGAAACAAAATATTTTGGCCTTTCTGTAATATACTTTAATTTTTTCGTACTGAAATGTGATGTACCTTTTCAAACCTTTGGAGTTGAACATAATCAGAATTTATTGGAGATCATACCATTGGACTCAAAACTTATTTAAGATAAATAATATAAAATAATTAGAAAAATTTCAGTGAGCTTAAATGAGTTTAAATTTGTACCCTAATAATAAGAAGAATCTTGTTACTGATTGACCCACTCCTTTCTCTGCCTAATGTATAATGTTATGAATTACTTGCCAATGCTATCAGGGCCTCCTTTTTTTCCCCTAACTTCAAGACAGGGCTTAGTCAGCAGCCATAGTCATTTGCCTTCAGTCCTAACTTTCGAATGCAAGGAAGAAAGCTTAAATACTGCAAAACTTGTTCTGACTCCAGCACAGCCAGATTTTCACTCTGCAATGTTGGATCTTTATACAAGCAGAAGACTCAGTGACATTTTGCTGCGTCACTAAATCCATGCAAGCAGAAGTAACTTTTGCCAAAGTGAAGAATATGAAGCTGTTACACACAGTTAAGCCTTAAGGGTTATGCCAGAACAATTCTTTGAGTCTTTCTAAATCCAGCTGAAGGTAGCATCAAATTTATCTTCCTAGGCCTTATGCAGGAGGATAAGACTAAAATATCGAATCTGTCACTGAACCAAGTCTCTATTTAGCAACCAGTACTCTGGCTATCTATACAAGGTGTTTTATACACAAACATATATATGTATCTCTCTCTCTCTCTCTCTTTATTGAAGTTAGTGGGAGTTTTTTGATTTATTTCACCATGTATAGATGGATTATATATCACAGGTTATTGAATAAATAGTTCAGCATACATATTTCATTTCCTGTATAAAAATTAATAATTATATACAAAGATTAGATGTTTTAAAACAAAATATTGTAGCTTCAGCAGTCACATCTCCTTGACTAATTTAGGTTACACTGATATAATTTAATAGCAGGAAAATTGTATTTGCTGCTACTTATTAACTGCTGTCCCAGATAAATACTCTTTTAAGGTGGTTTATTTGTCATCCCCCTTCAGAACATTCTGGCAGAATGGCATTTAAGTTATTTGATGAACTCTGGTTATGTGCTGTACACCCAATAATTTTTTAAAAATAACATTTTTTTATTAACTGTATTTTAGTATTTCCTCTTATAACTCTTGTTTTCCCAGTTATTGCACTGTTTGTGTAATTTTTTATGTATCTTTAGAAAACACTTATATGTTTACTCATACTTAGCTCTCAATATGCATTCATTATGTTCACAGTGAATATCATTTTTGTGTGTGGGAATGGCATAAAATTGAAGTAGAACAAGTTAACTGAAGCCTCTGAAGACAAACACAGTCCGCTGGGTGTTTCTCTTGCTACACCAGTTGGCTCTCTCTCACCTTCCCCTCCTTTCTGCCCCTTGAAGCCCAGTCCTGTGGACAGTTACCTGTACTCGGGGTCCCTTGGAAGCATGACTGTGAATGTGCTCACCTACAAACCCTTAGGGAATAATGCTTTTTTATATATACTGCAAGAAACCTAGCTATTCTTTGGCACTGCATAAAATGTAGAAGGTTGGAAGTGGTGCAGATACTGAAATAATCTATCAATCAGCACTGCTGGAAAGGATATAGAGAGACATTATTTTCAAACCCTTAAAAACAATAGCCTGAATGTATGTTCATAGATCTACGCATAGTGATTTCATACAATAGCATATTTTTCATTTTCCATGGAGGTTAGGCTGTAACAGTATAGTCTCAGGGCATCTTCAGCTGATCTGACCCATGTAGAGGGTCTACACTATCTACATCAGCTGTAATTTGTGCTGTGACTTGTCCTTTGGAGGCACCTACTCTTCCCATTGACTGCATGGAGAAATAACACACCACATTTAATATAGAAAATCCACACGAATTTATTAGTTCATTTGGTTTGGTTAGTTTTTAATGAGTATAAGAAATGGGCATTGAGAAACTAAAGTAATTTTTAGTCCAGGCTCAAATTGAGTAGTTTTAACAAACATAAGTTTATAAAAGACTGTAAAAAAACCCCCAACTATTGGATTGCCATAAACATTAAAATATATTAATATTAATAAATAACAGTTAATTTTAACATATGGAAAGTGGGAAAATAAAATAATTTTTAGCTGCATGACCACAAAGCAATTCTATCTTATTCAGTCCCCAAGTGGTTTAGTCACACCACCAGAAAATTGTTTATTTACCTAGCTCAGATTAGGTGTCTTTACTTGTGGAGTTCCCTTTCATTCATAATTGATAGCTGCAGTTCTCAGATCTCAAATTTCACTCCATCTTTACACAAAAATAACTTTTAATGTAATTTAAGGGTTTTTTTTAATAGATACACCTTGATTTAATAAATGTGTTCATATATCGTACAGTAACTTAATTTGGTAAAATATATTAGGTTTCTATGTGAGACATGAAAACTTTTGTTTAGTTCAGGTAGTCAAGGATTCTGGCTGAGGTTGTGAAGGTGCCAGTTTTTGACCTATTTGTAATGAAGTACTCGAGTTTCAGAAGTGGTACTATATGATGCAACAATTCACTGGCAAGATCTATGAGGTTTTCTTGTCCCTACATTACTGCTTCGTGGTGGGTGGTAATCTTCTTTATCAGATGATTTCAAATGGCTACACAATCTGGTGTTTTCCATCAAAGAGGAGCAGATTATGCCTCGTTCTACCTCCAGATCACTGAGTTTCTAGCGGTTCAGTTGAGATGTAAATCTAGCTCTGTTTCCTAATCTGTTACAGAGGTTGTGTGTGAGTGGTACATGTGCCCAAGTAATTAAAAATTGTCACATTCACTCAATGGTTTGAAATAGACATTTTCATAAAAATTACACTTGGGATTGTTTTGCTGGGTTTGACATCAATTCCTGATGCAGACTTTTGAATAAATAAAACATAGCCTGGTATTACTTAATATCATTTCATACAATTGGTGAAAACTAATTTGATGATCTTGTAGACGGATTTCTTATTTCCCAAAAGAGCCAACAGATGACATCTATCTAATTTGCCAGTTAAAATTCGTACATGCAGCTTATATGAGAAAATTGATTGGAACTCACTTGACTATTGAATAAGATTCACATCAGTAAATATAGTGACTACATTAGTATTACCTAAACTTCTGAACCACAAAATACATTTTGTCTTATTTTATTTGTAGAATGGCACAATTATTTGGTGAATAATCAACTTCTCAATTTAGTCACAATTACATCCTGTTATAGTAATTAACATTGCACCTTTCTATTTAGATTATTTGAATGGAATAATTATTCTCAGTTTATGATTTAACTAGATCTTTCTTTTTTTCTCCTAACTTTCAGAAAACAAAATTATGTTAAAATCATATGTGGGTTCTACACTTCTGCTCAGTCTTCATTTGGTTTGGCCCACATTGTCAAAATATGGATACTTGAATACCTGTGACTAAAAGTCAAGAACTATATTATTTGAATTGCTCCTTATGGAAGAGACCTTCCCATTAGACTATTCATAAGAAGAAAGGAATTGTCATCAGGCTACAACTGAAATTTCATTATTTCAGTATCTTGTGCTTGTTGGTAGCTGGCAGATAATGCAAAATACTGTACAGTAGGCAGTTATTTTATGCATGGCATCAAGAAAAGCTCTTTAGGAAATGTGGAGGATTTATATATATTCCTAATCCTTATATATTCACTATTTAAAACTCTTAAGTCTAAAGACTTAAATATTTGCTTTCTGTTCTTAAATGCACTTTGATCCGCTTATGACTTTAGATACCTAATTGCTGTGTTGGTCCTACATCCTACATTTCAGTAGCAAATGAGGTCTGTGGAGTATCTGCTCAGCTGCAGACTTCAAGAAACTTTCCTTGTGTCCCTAGCCTGAAGGAGGAGGGTTTTCTTGGTAATCCTTCTGCTTCATCCATGTTTCTGTGCAGTATCTAAACAGGGCAAAATACAGAAATGACATACATATGTTCTATTTCTTCCAGTTTTGGAGATTTTCTTCCTTTTCTTTTACCCATGAGTGGTCTTGTTCTCTGCCAAATATCAGAACTGATATTTCACCTCTCCATGTGCAAACCAAGAACAGGCTCTCTGCCAAGCCCAATCCCTTATAAAACTTTAGCAGATCTGACACATATGGGTTGACGAATCTTCTGATGTCTTTTACTGTCAGTTTTCACAACAGCAACAGGATGTGATGATGGTCTTAAACTCCCCGGTTCTAGCTCACACAACTATTCAAGAAATTGCCTGCCCCGAAATAGTGTAGTGGGTAAACTGATATTATACAGTGATTTATTTGGGAATGTTAATATTTAATTATATATGAAGTAACTAAAAAGGCACTTAAGAGGTCTCACCAGAGCAAGTAATCTGAATAAACCCCTACCCTGTGCTTTGGGCATAGATCTGGCCACTGCACAGAACCCTAAGTGGGAGTAGTGTTTTGTTATTAGTAACAGAGCTGTGAAGACATTTCCTATAAGGACTAAACATCACTGCAGAAGGTGTTAATGCCTACCACTTGGTGAAAATGGTAGGCATAATACTGGATGATAAAAAAAAAAAAAAAAAAGTAGACCTACCTTGAGAAAGTGCTGCTTCAGTAATCTCAGTAGCTCTCTAGATACCATTCACAGCTTAGTAATAAAAAAGCTGGAGGGTACATTAGTATTCTATGATACCACAGAGCTCTTTTTCACATGCATATATATTATATTTTTGCGTATATGTTTGCACAATTCAATAACTTATAAAGACACATTAGAGGAGAAAGAAAATTAAATATATTGTTATCCTTAGCTTCATTGTATGAAACTGCAAGAAAAAAACCTCATAATAGCTAAGGCATTAAATATTCTTATGAGGTTCTCTGCACCTGGTCATCTGTTTTATGAAAGATTTGAAATCTAGTGTGTAAAGTATCAAAACATCTGTAGTACATTAAAAGCAACATCCAGCAGTACTGCATAATCAATTAGTACTTCATGAAAATGTTTATTGTCTAGCAATTTGTATTTGAAGCATAGTCTTGTGGTTTGAAGAGCATGGCTGTTTCAATTTTTGACCCTACTGCAGGTTTCTAATAGGATGATAGGCTCCTCTTTCTGTATCTCAATCCCCTCTATAAAACAGGAATAATAAAGTTTGTCTCAAAAGGTGCTTGCAAAATGCAACCATAGAATACGCATATGACATCAACATGGTATAAACACATTCTCTTGATTCACCTGATTTGTTACAATTTTTAAACAGTGGAAACCGCACTCAGTTTCCATGTAATTTCTGAAACTTTGTCTTTTTAGAGAAGTTTTGAGCCTCAAGCCTTTGCAGTACAGCCACGTATTTCTATGGAATTCCAAGAAAGCAAACAGGCTTAGCCTGGGTTTATCTAGACTCTAGTTTTGCACAGTAAAAGAAGTAATATTTTTATATGACCACGGCTCGTCCAAAAAATGAAAATAATATAGGATCTTACTGCACATGTTTATTGTTGTCCTAAAAAATGCTACAAATTCCATGCTTAATTTCTTTTCAAGACTGAACAAGCCTGAAGGCTTTTCTTCTAGGACCGTTCTTTTCAATGCAGAAGTACTCCTTTAATGGCTTGTGTATTTTGTTATGTTGTGTTATAATTGCCATTAAAAAGATGACAACTAGTGTTAAATTTTGTGCATACCCAGAGACATTGACAAAACTTTCACTGACGAATTGTCACCTAAATAAACAAGATGGGCAGAGGATGTGATATCGAACACTTGAATGAACAAAGTGAATAAGTAAAGGGCATATTAAATCTCTGGTCATGGTAAAGAGTAAAGGCCTAAGGTGCAACAATGGCATTTATGCAAGAGGAATAACTTTAAGAAAAAGGAAACAACATGAACTGAGCAGGATCCCATGAGGACTGTAAGACAGGCATGGAGTGGCCTTGATGCAAAAGGAGAGACAATGGCATAGACAGTCAATTAGCATGGGAGAAAGAAAGAAAACTCAGTCAACACTGCAGGTATCACTCAGTAAAAGAGTAAAATATTTGCCTCCTTTTAGGTATTTCTATGCTCATTTTTCTACCAGGTGCAAGCTTTTTTTTACTCCTCTTCCTGTTTTTCTTTGCCTGTGACAACGCAGGAAGAAAAGATGCCATAGAGGCTCTACTGTCAATAAGGCACATGTTCCACAGAGTTTGGGGTACAAGAACCCAGAAAAAGATTTTACTCTGTATTTCTTTACTCCCACTGCAACAATATCTATTTTACTTGGTCCTGCTTCTTAAGAGTCTCAGCAGCATTTAATTACTGTGTTGGCATTATTACTCAAAACCGCAAGCTTGTCATCAGCACTGTGAGAAAATATTGAGGATCTCATCAGCTGTTTCTGCTTCAGTTGCTAAATTCTACCAGGTTGTTTGTGCAGACATTGCCTGCCTGACCCAGCTATATGCTTTATGTGAAGAGAAGTGTTAAAGTAGGTGGAATTGTTCTTCATATCCCAGTGAAGTTGGTTGATGGGAAAGAGCCTGTCATAGGGATTAGGAGCTTCCACTGTGAATGTGGGCCTGCTGGAAGTTGACATGGTGGTACCAAGGGGAGGTGTTGGGTAATAGATGGGAAGCTACTGGAAAGATCTAGAAAGAAAAATGGGAATTTAAACAGGAAAAACCCAAGTTTTTTCTGCTTGCTATTACTGTATTTTCAGTCTGGCACCAGTGTAATTTTGAAAAAGTCACATGAGTGTGCCTGTTAGGATATGGGCTCCCAAGAACAGGATTATTTGGCTGTCATTTTTGCTATAAATAACAAAATTGGAAGTTTGTGATTGCTAATCTCTTGCTGTTTCTGAGGGTTTGTTTCATGATTTGGTCTCAGTGGGGCTAATTTAATGAAGTAGTTCACTGCCTGCCAAATGGCTGGAGTTGTATGGCACTGGGATCCAGCTACCTACAAAGCTTTGCCTAGCTGGAGAAAGCACAGCACTGGAGCTTGCTTTATGCAGGGACTGATGGCTTTGTAACTCTGACCCTAAGCTGGAAGCCTGGCTCTGACAGGGGTCTGTTAAAGTCCCTGAATTACTTGGTGTAATACCAACAGTTTTTACTTCAGCTGTGATGTCAGGCAAGACAAAGTTCCTTAGTCCCTAAAATTCCACCTAGAGAATCCAGCTTTAGGCAAAAGCTCATACCCCAAAGCTTCTTTTTACCTTTGAAGCTCAGGTGGTATGAAGTCTCATCCTAATTTAAAATAGTTCTTACCTAACTGGGGAACAGATTACTATGAAGCTACTGTAGCTAAATGCCTTGTGAATTAAAGTTCTTCTGTCTGTACTGGACTCCAATTTTTAGATATTTAGAGGGTTTTTTTTTAAATTTTTTTTAAAGCTTTTGTGTGTCTTCGGCCTTTTTCTCCTTCACAGTAGCTAGGCCTATGACTTCCAATCCAAATGTGATAGATCGCTATGACAAGTTGATATTCTGGTGCTGATATGGTTTGAAAGTAATAGCCACATTTTTATATCTGAGTTTCAACAGTCTGGGGCGGGGAAAAGGCAACCCCCCGTCTATTTTGTTTCTGTTGTAGAATGTATGGTTCTAGCACTGGGTCCTTGTGTTGCAGGTTGAACAGTTCACTTTAATACACAAAGAAGAGACAAAGCAGGATAGAAGGTAGCTTAGTCACATGAGGAATGCACTATCATACCCTCTTCAAATTTGTTAAGTGTGCTGTTCTCACCTAGATGTGTAACCCACTTACTAATCAAGAAATGCATTTAATAAAAGTTTTTTTTAGTGACTCAATAATATTGTTTCCTGACTTTCCCTGTTGTAAATCTATGTGTCCAGCTTGTTTTAGTCTTTTTTTGAGGTGAAGTTTTGTATTCTTGCTGACTTCTCTGTGCTGAATTTTTTGGGGTGGGTTTGGAGAAGGATACTCACAGAAGTCTCTGCCTTTTTTCCCTACAGTAAATACAAAATGTAGACATGTTAATTTAGAGAAAACTATCTGGTAAAATCACCTTAATAGAATTATAGCCTGAGGTTTAGGGATCAATAGATTAGGATGAACATCCCGAGAACTGGAAAGCAGGCAAGAAAAATAAAAGATCTGGGACTAATTAACATTAAGACTGGGGGCTGACTGGTTGGACAGAGAATGGAGACTGGTATCTCCTGAAGAGCTCAAGAGGGGCACTTGAAAGCAGGAGTTGGCTGGAGAAAGGGAAGATAATCAGTCAAGGAAGGTGAAAGAGAAAACAAAAACCGGAAAAATGGGAATGGATGGTCTGATTAATGAACAGGGTATTTTGTTGGGTTTGTGTATGTATGGTGGAGGTTTTGGTAATGGGAAGTTTCTCAAAGCTCTTCTAGCTCCAGCTCAGACTCTGCACCAAGGCCAAGCCAATTAGCAATGGTGGCCACACCTCTGTGATAACATATTTAAGAAGGGGAATCTGGGAGGAGGAGTTGGAATTGTGAGGAGGAGTTGTGAAGGAGACACCTCTGTAAACACTGAGGTCAGTAGAATAAAGGAGGAGGAAGTGAGGGGTGGTTTGCTAGAGCAGAAACTCACCTGCAGCCCATGGTGAGATGGCAGACTGCTCCCCTGCACCCATGGAGGTCCACACTGGTGCAGATGCCCACCTGCAGCCTGTGGAGGACCCCACAAAGGAGCATGTGGCTGAACCCAAAGAAGGCTGGGACTCAGGAAAGTCCGTGCTGTTGTAGTTTGTTGTTGGGAGGACTGCAACATGCTGCGGAGACCCACGCTGGAGCAGTTTGGGAAGAGCTTCTACCTGTGGGAGGGACCCACGTGGAGAAAGTTCATGGGGGACTGTCTCCTGTGAGAGGGACCCCATGCTGAAGCAAAGGAGGAGTCCTCCCCCTGAGGAGGATGAAGCAGCAGAGACAATGGGTGATGAACTGACCGCAACACCCATCCCCTGCTCCCCTGCACTGCTGGGGGGGAGGAGGTAGAGAAATCTAGAGCAAAGCTGAGCCCAGGAAGAAAGGAGGGGTGGGGGAAAGTGTTTGTAAAATGTGGTTGTATTTCTCACTGTCCTACTCTTTTTGTTAAGTGGTGGTGGTGTTTGAAGTAAATTGATGATCTTTTTCTTCGCCTATGGAGTCTGTCTTTTGCCCATGACCATAATGGGTGAGTCATCCTTTCCTGTCCTTATCTAGATTCCAGAGTCTTTTGCTTTATATCTCCTTCCCATTTCTGAGGGGGGAAGTAGTGAGTGAGTGGCTGCATGGTGCTCAGTTGCCCTCTGGGCTGAAACCATGACAGGTAACAAGAAAATTTATTAAGATTCAAGAAAAGGGAGATCATAGAAGAAGAACTCAAGTCTGGGAACAAACACATTTGTATTCAGGGGTGTAAGGTGTCTTACACTTTGACTTGATTTCAAGCCTCATCTGAGGAAAGAGTTCTGTTTTCAGCAAATATCCGAGAAATTCACTGTGTCCATTCTGCTCTTCTATTGATTTCTGTAAAGGATGAATGTCCCCTAGGGTTATCAATAACTTTGGTAGCTTACTTAACAGAGTTGTGTGATGGAAATGAGTCACGAAGCACACTTGTGAACCATGTGGATGTCAATATAATTTCTTATACGGGGGTTGGATATATTTTTTTGTATATAGTTAGTTGTTAACACTAGAAAACTGCAAAATTTATTATTTTAACATAGGTATCCTGTCTTAATTCAAGAACAGAAGTCAGAAACTGTCAGTACAGTGGTTGTCTCTGCAGCCCTAAATTAGTTTCTGTGCATTTGTGCACTACAATTACAATAAGTGAATATAAGACATGGAGACATTGCCCTTTGCACCCTCTTGGGACTATTATTTTACTCACCGTGTGCATGGAAAAGTCTTATGTGTGAGATGTAAAATTTACCTGAAGCTTTTCCTGGATGGATTTATCAAATGACTCGTGGAACTGACTATATTTTTACATGATTTAAAAAAGGTTAGGAACTCTTTGGAGATGGATTATCCCCAAGAAAATCTTAAGAACTCCTCAGGTAATTCTTGGACAGTTTATTAGTTGCCATCTTTGTGAGTGCTGGTTCAGTTTTGAGACTGTCAGTTCTTTGGTACTCGACTCTGTATCTCATCTGTAAAAATACCAAAGATGGAGAGAGTTGTTCTCTGAAGAGACAAATGCAAATATGCCTAAAATATTATATAGAGGTGTTTCGAAAGGGAGATCAGTTGTCCAGGACTGTGTCCAGACGGCTTTAATTCCACATAAATGTTTTGAAAACTAATTAATATTTCTGGAGCATTTGGTTACTATAGTAATAAGCATCAGTGAAGAACTCAGGAGGAAATTAAGCACTATCCACTCTGTGGAAAGCAACAAAAGAGAATTAACATGAGCTCATGTAATTAGAGAATATAGTATAATGCACACTAGAGTACGTTGACTGATTTTTGTGGTTTTGATTCTGTGACCTTAGTAATCCTTTGGTACAATTTCTATGTTTTTGTTTTATAAGTGCTCTAGTGGCCAAGCCAACTAGTCCTGAATATAAAATATTTTATTTATTATGTTGATGCTTAAGTTATCTTAAACACTTAAGTTATCTTATATTAAGGCTTTGTGAGAATTTTTGGAGTGTTTATGCATAAATAGCAGACAATGATATACTGCTTTCCCTGATATCTTATTTGTTATGTGTGTAGCATAAATATTGGTGAAGTGAATCATTAAGCACTGAATACATTTGCTGTTGTATGAAGAATATGAACCTAGTAACCACTCATGCTGGATTATCTGATATCTCAGCCGCTTTGACTCGTTCCCTTTCTCTTTTGTTTGGCAGTATATTTCTCTGACAACAGATGAACTTTGTCCTGAGGATGTGACTGGAAAGTGTTTAATTAAGATCAAAATATACACTGTACCCTACTTCTCTTCAGTTTTCATAGCTTCTGTTCATTCAGTGCAAAATAAAATAATTCTCTCTGCTATTTTAGCAGTGTTCTGTGAATGAACATAAGGAAAGTAATAACACTTCCTAATCCTCCTTCATGTTAAAATGAGGAATATAAAACTTGAACTTCTAGCACCTTGCCCTCTCAGATATTGTTCTAGAACAGATATGTTCTAGAAGCAGCAGATCTTACTGCTTCTAGTCATATTTCTGGGTTTTTACATCCCCACCTCCACTTTATCTGTTTAGGAAACAATGATCTGAATTCTGCTTTCTGACCCTGAACTGAATCCTTACTCAGCTATAATAGTTCTCTAACTCTAAGAGAGTGTTTTGTCCATTTTATCTTACATTAGACATGCATTGAGTTTAGTAGGTGGTATTGGTAGACTTGCTTTAAAGTTTTGAAGTGCAATGAAAAAGTTAAGCCAAGTAGGACCTTATCCATCTCCATTTTTTCCCAAGTTAGTTCCATTTGTCTACATTTGTAGTGGTCTTTGCTGGAATATCTTGATGGATCGGGAAGATGGAATAGAAGAAAAGATAGATTTTTTTTTTTTTAAATGCGGAGTTTTTGGGGTTCATGGGAAACCGAGAGGCAAATGTATATGAGAGTCACTGGTATGTGAGGAATGACTTTAATGCGTAGGTTATGCACTTATTTCCTGTGTGGGATTGTAAGTTTTTTATAGACCCAGAGTATCACCAGACTACATTTGATGTTACAATCTTGGTCATCACATCAGGGTTATATTTAGATGATGATACTTTTTCTTCCCTTTTAACTAACAGTGTGAGAGGATAATGGTCAGTGCAGGTGGATGGTCACTTAATGGGAATCCCAAATGAAGCAGAAAGCTGAGGGGGTCTGGGTTAATTTACAGTCTTTTTCTGGTCACTGAAGCAATCAGAACAGGAGTTGCAGAATCTCAAGGTCACATTTTCTTCATGTAGCTCTACACTCTTTAAGGACCAGAATAATAAATCTCTCTGATATTCTGAAAACTTTGGTTTTGACTTCAGCTCAGCAGCCATCCATCTTGGAGGTGTACAGCCCACATCACCTCAATATCTGAATATCTTGCATCCTTAATATATTGATCTACCCAGAATTCCTGAGATGCAGAAAAATGCTGTTACCCCTATTTTAGAAATAAGGAACTAAGGCGTAAGAGATAAGGACTTAAAGTCATCGAGAAAGTCTGTTGAGGAGCAGAGAACTTAACCTGTCTTAAAAGTTGCAATACGAAGCCCAAACCATCCTTCACCTATCCTAACGGAACTTACAACCTCTACCATCATAAAGACTCAGTTGTGTTTATAAACATTTGCTATTCTTTAAGAAGGTTTTAGGTCAGAAAAAAATGTGAGTTTAACTTCTAAATCTTCAAACCTTTTTCTAGCAGCTGTATCAAGGTATTCTTGTTTTCCCTGCTTCCAAAACAGACCTGAAAATCTTGCATATTCCTTTGCAGGCTTTTAATTTTTGTGTGTGTATATTATTTCAGAGCTACATCACAAATTAACTTCCACTGATACAGTTTAACTGCTCACCACTTCCAAAGCAGACAAAATCTTGATCACATAGAATGCAATCAAAACATTTTTCTTTTAATTTGGAAATCTGTCTTGAGACTGTATTCATTCAAAATAGTATATGACAGTTTTTACATTGTTCTAATCTCCTCTTCATTATACCCCATTATTTGGACACCTACGTAAATTGCTATCAATTTATTATAGTCTTAGTGCTTATAGAGATAAGGCAGTCAGTCAGCTGTGTTTGTATGAGAAGGCTTAAAATGTAGTTCTTCATGGGACTTGAAGATTGTATGGATTTACTATGAGTCTTGTTTTATAAGACAGACCAACAAACCTATAGAAGGGATTCTCCTGTCCATGGGGATTCTAGCTTGATAATAATTGTCAGTTAATTTGGGGATAGTTAGAGGAATTTAAAATTGATCAAGAATAACTAATGAAGACTGGGATTTTCTTCATATTATTATTATTTTTGCTCTGGGATGCACAATTAACTTTTCGGGTGAATTAGTTGAGGTGTGTTAGATTTGGACTGGTACAAACGAGAGCTAGATTTACTCTTTTAAACTGAAAGATGGAACATACTCCAGACTATGTAGCCCAATTTTACTTTCAATATATAATAGTTTGCTAGAGCACCAGTGCTTTAATTTAAGGTATCTAAAAGTGGTCAAAGCAACCAGCTTTCTACTATTGTCTTTGTGTTATTTACTTCACTGTTTTTACACATTATGTATTATTTCTTGATAGTCAGATTTGATCTGATATTTGGTGGTGGCATTTGTTTCCATTTTGAGTTACAGTTAGTTCAGGCTTCCTTGGAGGCAAGAAAACTAAACATTAGGTCCATCTCTATTTGTGGTCACTTATGAAATGAGAATAGAACTTCAGCCTCATCAGCATTTCATGGTAAACCAAGTCTCATCCAGCCAATGCATTTATGTCTGCACAGCACTTAAAAATTTGAGTGATCTATTTTATTTTAAAAGAATGTAAGATAAAAGGTTCTATACCATAAGTTCCCATTTATTGTCAGCGTTCCCATGGGTGTTTCCATACTGTATGGTGGAACTCTTCAGCGAGTCTTGGGGAAAAAAAATAGCAAAACAGCAGGACCAGGTGAACTGGGTTTTTTTGGATCCTCAGAGCTCTGTTTTAAGACAAGAGGATTTTTTGTGACCTGCATGGTTGTGTCTGCATGACACAGCACTGTTTGGCTACAGCAGTAGAATTGAGTTAGCTTGTGTGGTTTTGCACCACCATCCCCTTTTCCAGGATTAGGCTGTCCCATGAAAGCCAGCAGCTCCATTGACCAGAATGACACCCATCATGACCAGTCAACAGGAGAGGCTTTCCAGATCACCTTCCAGACCCAGAGGGGTTACTACCTAGGCAATATGGGACACTTCATGAGAACATTTGAGTTTGCACAAGACTTATTATGGGATGTTTAGGGGAAGAGCAAAGACAGGGAAAGGGAGGGATCAAGGTGGTTTGGGGAGCAGCAAGCATGTAATAAGGGGATAAAAGGAGCTAGTCACACGTAAGTGGATTGCTGAGTAGTGTGTTGTCTGGCTGTACCCTGTACATACATGCAGTCTGGCTTGTCTTCTCATTAAACTCCTTTTCTAACTATTTTACTGTGTAAGAAGGTGTTTATTCCGTCTGCCTGTGTGTGTGTAGGGGTCTGAGTGCCAGCAACTGGAGTCAGACCATGGGTCAGAGGGGTCTATATGTCTGTGGTGTCAGCAACTGGGGAGCTCAGAATGCAGACATATAGTGTGGGTGCACAAGACATTGTATAATTACTAGTGAACATCAAGTTGGACTATCTTTTGAGGAGAATAAGAGGTTTGGGAGCCAGATATCAAGGAACGGCGAAGTCTGAGCCAGATACTAGAGAGACCAGAGGGTCTGCAGGTTGACAACTGGAGAGATCAGAAAGATCAAATCCAAATACGGGGGGGAACTGTGGGGTCTGGGAGTCAGTTGAGAGATCCGTTTGCATATGTGTGTGTACGAGGCAAGGATAGATGGAGGATCAGGAGGCCAGTTGCTGAATAGGCTGTTTAAGCCCTGCTAGTGAGGAGATCTGTATTGAATATAGTATGTGTATATTCCCCACGAGTGGATCATCACCCTGATCAGACAGAGGAGGGAACAGCATCAGGCTGTTTGTGCCATCTGTGTTTACATGAGAGCTTCTGTCTTAATTTGTGTGGCCTGGTGTGTTTACATGTGTATATAGTGTATCATGTGTGTATGTGTGCCTCTTGGAAATGCATGTTTAGCCTCACTGACTGGACCCGTGGAAACCTTGCCTCTATTGGGCTACCAGATTTGGCAACCCCTAACAATTCTTTTATTATTTTCTTTGCTCTAGAGTCCAGGAGTCTATTTTATAGCCTGATCACTTCTTTTAGCAGTCAATATATGATCAACAGTCCAAATCCAGTTTGCTTAATTACAAATTTGTAAGTGATGTTCCTAATTAGGAATCTGCTTTCTCAATGCTTCCTCTAACAGTGGCTGGTAATTTGGCCATTTTATGTAACAGTTCTCCATTCCTAAGAAAGCCCTCTAGAGCAGGTACATCAGTGAAGTTATTCAGGTCAACTTTTTTTTTTTCTCTCTCTCTCTGTCCTAAATCATAGGTTACTAAATTGTAAACATATAGTTCTATATTAGGTTAAGGGGGAAGTATTCAGGCTAAATAGCTTTATATTCCAATCCTTACTCAAAAAACATTGCTATTCTGTAATATATTCAAGGCTGGTTAACTTCAATGGGATTGGTACCAGATAAAAAGCAAACAAATAATGTGCCTTATTGAGTTAGGACCATTTTCTGGTTTTCCACTAATGCAATTCCGCCAAGTTAAACTGATTTCTGACAACTGAAGGGAGAGAAGAATCAGTGTCAAGGTCCCACATTGTGCTCCACAGATGGTAATTTGCAGGGGAATGTGAGGATTGACACAAAATCTCCCAACACCATTAATTTCATTTGAGATCATGGTCTAAAAGTGAAATGGGACTTCCCATGGATGACTAATGCGTATGGCTTATGGAATTAAACCTGGCGATGGCGATAAAGTCTGTTCGTGAGCAGACTCGCATTGTTCAGGCTAACCTCACATCTGCAGTAGGCTATCCTGGGAAAGATATAGTCAGGCTGTGTGATTTTCCAGTTGTGTTTTCAAGATGACTTATGATAAAGACCTGAGAGATTAAGCAGTTGTTCCCAAAAACAGAGTAAACGCATTATGTTGTTTTGTGGGAAAGAGACTAAAGCGTTGAGTCTTTTCTATCCTACATCTTTGCAGGAAAGGTTATGAAAGGAGTCCCAGGAGTCAAGAAAGTAAGCACAAAACAGGAGAATAAGTCTCCTTCAGTATATAGAAAGGAGAACTGAAGAAGCTAAGGAGCATTTCTGAAATAAATTTGCACTGATAGAAGGGAATAAATTGGAAAGTAATGAACTTTTGAGAAAAGTTTACAGGAAAAAAAAAACATAGTTGTGTAGCCTGTAGCTAAGAAGATGGTGCTATAAAAGAAACTGACTAGTGACGATATATTTCCATGAATATAAAAAAAAAAAAAAAAAAAATATTTCACTGATTCAGCTGAAGAGAAGGTGTTACTAGAAACAGGGCTAGCTGCAGCCCAATAATTTCTTGTCAATCTCTGGTGTCATTATTTATCCAAATAGTCCTTCAGGTGGTTGGTTTTCTCTTCCTCTTCCTTGATTAGGTTGAGAATACTAGACTTTTCATGCAATTGGATGGATTCTGTCCTGGTTTTGTTGGAAAGGTCAACTAAATTTGGTTGAGATCAAAGCAAAGTATGCAAAATGACTGGTAAAATGGGAGCTGAGATCTTAATCTGTCATTCTTTATGTCACATGAATTTAAAGATGGCACAAGTCAAGACACTGGTCATGACATGAATTGCTTAAAAAGAACTTTGGAAAAAAATATCCTCTTCCACTGTGATACAAGCTAAAAATAAAAACAAATTTGCAGATTTAGGATTTAAGCTTTTCACAAATGTTATAAAATTATTCTGTATGGTCTGCTGGGTGTTTTCAGCCCTTCTAAGTTTGATATATTTCAGCAGTATTAAAAAGAATTTTTTTTTTCTTTTTTTCCTTTCTTCTTTTGAGATTATGTGATGAAGACATTTAATAGAGCTGACCAAGGAAACAGGAGAAAATCACACCTAGTTTAAAAATGTTTGTTTAGCCTCCCCTCTTTCTGAAATTTGAAAGCCATCTGAAAGATCTATAAGTAGCTGAAAACAACACAAGGAAAACAATTTTACAAAAGTATCATCAAATTCTTTCCTGTCAACTGAAAAGAATGATTTTTAGCAGTGAAATTTCATTAGCACTTGAAAATCTTGAGTAGTTCTAAGATCCAGTACTGTGTTAGAGGCTTTACTCTTATTGCTGCATTCCTGTTTAATATATTCTTCTTATTTTCCCTCTTTTTGCAGGTTACATGACATGGATATATATGTTAGTATGTAGGCCATAAATAAAATTTCATGAGATACTACATCAAACTTTCTTCTGGTAAATTCCAAAGGAATTTATTTTGTGAGATACAAAATAGAAAAACATGAATCTCTTTCTATGTCTTTGTTAGTAGAATGTAATTTATCCTTCATTCCCTTTTTTATGAGTTCAATAACATTTCACTAATGATCATTTAGAAAAATATAAATAAATTACTCCTAGAGAGACTGTAATAATCATTTGTAGCACAGAGGGAGAGCAATTCTAGACTTCCCTGTGCTAAGTCCTGTGTATACCCAAAGCAAAAAGATGTTCCATTTACTGAACTTGATGATTAAGTATAGGAGTATATAAAATAAAAACTGTGTTACCAATTGTTTGATTCCCACTATTTTTAAGTGAGACTTGGAGGACAGCAGTTTCAAGGTAGTTTTTGACAATCTCAGCCTAGAAGGCTCTGGTTTATTTTTGGTTTATTTATGTCCTTCTTCTAATAAACCATGAGTAACATTTTGTGTGAATTTGTTCTCTGGAGCCTGGTCATTTGTGCTGTCTTTGTTACAGTGGCTACAAAGTGTCACACTGAAGGTAGCTATTGATGGGAATATAATAAGTTTTTTAAAAGAACTGTCATAGACGTTAGTGAGGGAGAGGCTCAAGACAGATGAGATAAGGACAAAAAGTCACTACAGAAACTTCATAGAAAAGGAAAAAGATTTCCAAAGTGTTGCAGATAAGTTTGCCTTGCTCTAGAGATGGGGAGAAGTGGGTTAAGGGTGAGAGGGGAGAATTACCTTTTTGGGGACATAGGTATAAACAAATCAAACTCTATTAGGAGGAGATAAGGAATGACGTTACCCACAACGCAGGAAACTGAGAGGATACTCTTCTGCTACAGCTGTACATAGCTCTTTGTGAAAAACATACTCCCACCTCTGATTAAGAACTTCTGCATTGAGTTTGGGAAATGTTTAATTAAGGCAGCAATTCAAAGATCACTGCCATCAGGAAAAGGTCATTTTCTGCCCCTTCCACAATCACCGGAGAATTTCTGACTCGGTACTCCTGATGACCTGGCATCCTTCAGCGTTTTCATTTTCATTCTCTGTTATGAACCTATTACCCTATGGAAAGAAGGCAGAAGAGATTTACAAATTTGCCAGAAGGATGGAAAGTTGGCTCATTTGTTACAACAGGTGCAATCTATTGCACATAACTGCAGTATGCAACACCCATGTGGTAGCCCGGAGAAAATAGCTACTCAAGCAATCAGCATGGGCAGGCCTGTAAATAGCCCATTCTGTCCCCTAGTAAAAGGAAGGGGGAAGAGAAAGCAAGTTGGTGGGTGTTATGCTGAGAAAGGTCTATGCAAGGAAAGAAAGAAGAAAGGTAGGTTCTGTTATTCAGCTGTTAAATCACAGATATAAATAATTAAGCTTTAATTGTTTTGTTTTTCATTAAACTGCTTATTGAAGTGATATTTGATATTGTTAAACTGCAAAATTTGTTCCTATAACTAAGACTGTAGATGAAAGGTTGGATCTCTTAATTTTCAGAAGATGCTTACAGCTTTATCATTAGAAATAAGCTAATGTGTAGTGAGAAGAAGGTCTAATTGTAGAGACGTTTGTGTTCTTATTTCACTTAAATGTCTTTGTGTATGTTCAAGTTACTTTGGCTAACTCTGTATGTGTTCCCCTGTGGTTGGCTCTCTGTACAGGTGTGTCTGTATGCAGACAGTATATATAATATTAAGTATTCTGTTTAAAGCTAAACATCAAATTGGAAAGCTATGTCTGACTGACTTGAAATAGGGAATATGATTTTTTTCAAGTGATGAGTATTACAGGGTTTCTTTTTTCTCAGTGCTGCTCAGTTTGATTACCCATACTGACACTGCTATTACTTCTTTGCAATTAGTGTTGGAGGTACAGCCTTTGAAGAGCACATAGGGTTATGTGTTGATTGTTCTCCTAATGTTTGTTGCTCCAGTACAGCTGGAAAATATGCAGTTTGGATGCCTCCTCTGAAGGCTACTGCTTACATTGTCTTGAAGGTGTGGTTCCCATCAATACACACCACTTATGCTTCATTTTTCCAGTGTTCCATGACTACTTGGCTCTAAAATCCAGTGAGGGCAAGTAGCTGAATTTCTGAAATTGAGCTCTTAGAGGTAGACTTTCTCTAAAGTAAACTCAGAAGGGACATCCCATGACCAGAGAACAGTGGAGGATCTATTTTGTATCGAGAGTCATGTCAGATCTGGAGAGGGGAGTTTGTGGGGTGGGTGAGGAGGATGCAGCATCAATATATCACTGTACTGCTTGCGATAGAGCCCCATTTCACAGGCAATAAGGAAAGCAATACATCATGAGCTGACTCTTGAATTTTCTCTGTGTCTCTTGTGTTATATTGCCTGACCCCCAAAACTGCTGATGTATGCTCTTCTGAGATGTTGTTTTCTTCCCCAGTTGACCTGCTTCCCACTAGCAGTTTAAAAGTTGGGGAGTAGTTCAGACTTAATCAGAGCTTGAAATTCAAGCAGAGAGATTTAGAAGCCTGAGTTAACAGTACCACAATCTATTCCCACTAAGCTTTTGTCTGAAGGTTGATGGGGTAACAGTATAGGTGACAAAGAAAAATGTCATATAAAGCTAATTAAAATAGACTTACATTTCAGTCTTGAAACTAGTACTGCAGGTTACAGTTTACAGCTCAACTAGTAATGTTAAAAACTAAATAGAATAAAAAATATCAACGTCTAAATTCAGGAAAAATAAATCTGAGGATATATATTTCTAAGGGACATTTAAATAGGAAATAGTCACGGTAGTGACATCAAAAGAGGAGGACATATAGGTAAAGGAGAATAAGAATACCAGAAATTATCAAGTGGTTGAAAAAACCCACTACATACAGAAAAGATGGGAATGGTTGCAACAGTAAGATTTAAGAAGCCATAAATATCAGCACTGCAAAATCAGTCAAGAAGCCAGAGTGTCACTCTCTTAAATCTTTCACCTATACTTGTCATTAGTAGCAGGACTTGAAATGTTAATGAATATGCCCTCATATAGTAGCTCTGGGAATTGCTGCCATCACCAAATTAAAGGTGTAGAAAATGAGGCAGAGAGACACGGGTCCTGTAAGTTTATGCATCTAGTCTAACCTTGTCATCTAGCTTCCATCTATAGTTCCTGGACAGACAGCAGCACTTGCAGAGGGCAATTCAATTTTCCTCTCTTGGCTTCCTAAAGCCATTGAAAAGCTTGACTATCAGTTAGGTTTCAACGAATCCTATTTTAAGTGATGCTTTCAAGGACATGTAAACCTTCTATGGCTATTTGGGGAATTGAATGCAAATTTTTTTCTTATGCAACTCAGGAAAGCATATCATTTTTTATAATAGTGCCATAGATATCAGAAAGTACTAGCACCACCTCTGAAAGCCACTGAGGGTTTTGATGGAAATGAGGTGGAGAGATGCAAAGCATCCGACTCTCTGTACAGTCTCCATAGACTCTCAAAAGCTTGCAGTTCAGTATAGGGACCAAAGCAATCCCACATGGTGAATGAATTTTCCAAAATTGGAAAAAAAAGAAAAAAATCATGTTTTTATTTCAGTGGGGGAGAAAAATTCCATCTCTACATTAAATAAATGTATTTAATCTGAATTATTTTCATTCCAGTGAGTGAACCAAAATCCGTTATTTGTCTCCTTCCTTTCATTCAGTTCCACCAATTAAAATAAATAAACAAACTGCTACTCTTCTGCACTCATGGATCTCTTTGATCAGTATAAATGTTCCTTAGCATCTACAATCTTGCTAGTGACAGCTTTGTCTCTAGTTTTTGTGGGATGTAAAATGCTGTAAACACTAACTTAAACTGGTCAGGCTCAGTAGCTGTCCTCTGACATAGTCATCTCTCAGCTCGAAACCTTTGCTCTTTATCATAATTAATCAAAGCTTTCAAAAGTCAATGTAGTTAAGATCAAGACAGTCCTAATGGACAAACTGCAAGCTGCCTGCACTACATCTAAATAAAGCAACCAGTTAGTGTAATCATTTGCTTGGCACAACAGAAAGCATCTGACCCTTTTCTTCTCTACCTTGTCTCCAAAAATTTGTGTGTCTGTGTGCTTCCACTAGGCATTGTTTCCTCCTTTTTAGAGAAAATGAAATGCCAAAGTGCTGAATCACTAGAGAAAATGACCTTGCTGGAAAGATGAAACCTGAAAACTAACCACCTTGCCACTTGTGAGTGTAGAGAATAAAACCTGCTATTTGTGAACCTCTCAGGATAAGAAGTACTTCAGCAGGAATGGTTTTAGCAGACTGCAGTGTTTCTTAGGAAGAGAGGAAAAATCATTGTTCTGTTTTGATCACTTGTTTTTCTACTGCAGTAATGCATTCAGCTCAGCAGTCAATCTTACATTAATAAACTTAATGCAAGTGAACTTTACTCTTGAAGTGCTCTTAAGGTGAGCTGGTAGGTGAAAGCTGTATAAGGATCAGTAACACATACCTGACATAGCTTCCTCTAGCATGTCAGCCATTAACCACTTGATAGATCTCTGTTGCAGGATTTGGGGACTGAAGTGAGGAAAAATGAGATATGAAAGAGAAAGTTAATTAGGTGAAACCTAGCAATTAGACTTCATTGAATTTGGCAGGAAATACTGGTTAACATCTATAGAATCACAGAATAGTTTGGGTTGGAAGGGACCGTTATAGGTTATCTAGTCCAACCCCCCTGCAATGAGCAGAGACATCTTCAACTGGTTCAGATTGGTCAGAGTCCTGTCCAACCTGACCTTGAATGTATGCTTCAGGATGTTTCAATTCAAAATCTTAGTGTGCTGTGGGGTTTTTGTTGTTGTTTTGTTTTTAAAATTGGTTTAATTTATTTAACTGTCCTTGAGCTTGCTTTAAGTGATGGCTAAATCTCTGATCACTATCATCTCCTATAAATATCCAGGTCCTATTGAGTCTAGTCCACCACAGGACAACATCTCATGTCAGTTGATGTGCTCTGTGTTTGTAGGCATGGCCATGGTCCAAAGTTGTCAGGCACAGGTAGGACATGCTATGGTGGTCCCTGACAGTCAGGTGCTACCAAGACTTGCTGGAGGATGCCGCCCAACTTACATCACTGCATGTTTTCTGTGATGGGTGGCTCTAATCAAAACTGAGTTAAGTAGGGCTGATTCTGACAGTGGACTGATTGGTATTTTATACTTCTCCAAAACCCTTTTATTTATGATATGTGCTTAACGATGAGCTCTTACAGTAAAATGGAAAAAACCAGTTCATTCCAAACTGTTCTGAAGTCCAAATGGATTTGGAATCAGTATAAAACAGATCTGTATCTCTTTTGTACTGGAGGTAATGCAATAATCTTCCCATAAGACCTTCATAAACTGTGATTTTTGGCTGCTTTACTCCTGCCGCTGATTTTGATCTTTTCAACTTGCATAGCTGAACATACAAGAAAGCTCTTCAGTTATATCTTATTTTTATGTTTCACTATCTTATCAATGCATTCATGCACACAGACGGAAACTAAAAATATTTGAAGTACAAAGCTACATTCTATGTGATAATGTGATCATAGAGCCAGTTTTTTCAAAGAACAGTACGGTACTATATTTTTAATGTCTTTGGCATTTATTTCCATTATGCTGTATGCACAAGTCTGATAAAACTTCATGGGATGTATTGAGGCTTTAAGATACTGCTATGAAATGTTAACATCACTCAGAAATCCAAATGAATCCCACAATTCATTTACTTGCTCTGTATTGACAACAATAATGAGCAGTAAATATTAATATGACTGTAGAAATGCATGAATCCATAAAGTATAGTATCAGTGAAGCCTTTATGCTGTTTAAAACTCCAGAATGAGACAACTGTCAGCTGCATATAGAGAAAGAACCATAGAAAGTTCACTCATGAGGTGGATGAGACTTGTATGATTTTAACAGATAAAGGCACATTACTCATGATTACTGGTTTTCATATAAATCTCTTAAGGAGTATGGCCAGGCTGAAACAGGAATAGGATACATTAAAACACACTACGGTTCAATATTTGATTATTGAAAGTGGGAATAACTATGCTTTTTTTGCTTTTTTCTTTCTCCTTTAAAAATAAACCCAGTAATTAACTCTTTATTTAAAATTGAGTGTCTTGGATGCAGAATTTGTTGCCTGGGAGCTGCTGACTGACAGCTAGAGGATGTAGTCTCGGTTATACAATTCTTTCTCAAATGCTATTCCCTATCCCTCTTGGCACTCCCCCCACCCCCTCAACCCCAACACCACCACAGGTGAAAAAACAACATGTGATGGCCTCAATATGGACATTGTATGACCTGAAAGGTATTAAGGGAAGCTGATGCTTTTTTTACTGATGAAAGTAAAAATGTCCTTATCTCTTGGGAAATAAATAAGCAGTGAATGTGGAAGAACACCAATAATATGATATTATAGACTCTGTTCTCTTTCTAGCTCACCAGTAAAAATACAGTTCTGATTATAACTATAAATTCCACTTTCTCAGTACAAAGAGACTGTTCTAATTCCATTGTAGTTATCAGAAAAAAAAAATAGAAACTTAAATTTAAAAGAGCACACCATAGACTAGTTCTTTTATTCATTAATGCAAGTTTATTAGGTAGAGTTCAGATTGCTCCCTCTTTGATCTGCCTTTCCAGAACATCAACAGTGACACTCAATTGTTTGAAAAAGAGAAAATACCAAAATGATAAATACTAATGCTATGCAGACTTTCTACACCCAAACTAGTGATAATTCCTGGTGTCTACCTGCAGTCACTAAACTGCTTTTACTCTGTCCAGGGCAGCTGCAGGAGTGGCAAGCAGTGATGTGTGAGATGAGGAAAGCTGTGCCAACAGCTACTGGTGATGCTTTGCTGTTTCTGTGTGGTTGAAGGCACTTGTCAGTATTGGGTGGCCCAGAATATATTTCCTGAGTATTGCCATTGACGCTGTCAACTGCAAAGCGTGGCAGGAGAGCACAGCATAGGCAATGGGTCACAAAAGAGGTGTGACAGGGATCCTAGGAGAAAGCTAGGGACTCAGACAATGACAGGTACCTCTCTAGTAAGGTTCAGCTACACAGCTTTTCACTTTTCAAGGGAGAGGGGATTTAAATGGTAAACCATAATTATTGTGGACCCTCTTCTCCATTAGAAGTGTATATTCTGCAAGTACAAAGTGTTTATGCTTCTCAGTAAGTAGAGTCAAGGTATTATTGCCATATAATTTTTATTCCCTAGCTGGAAGAGTACTGCTTCCAACAATCTTGGAAGAACATAAGGGTAATCCTAATTCCATATTAATGAAACCTCTTTGTTGGTGCCTTTTTCAGGTTATTGTTTCTCTCAATGGCAAAAGAATATTTGCTTTGGGACATTAGGGTCAGTTAAGTAGGTACACGGCTTCCAAAGTTAAAAAATAGCTATACCTCTTGCAGCACTTGTTAGCATCAGATCGCTTTCCTTTGTAGAGGTGGGAAAAGGAAGTTGGAGGAAGAGGTAAAGTAATTGCCCAAGGCCTCCCTGCAGAGGAAAAAGTAAAACTTGAGGCTCTTGGGTCCTGACTAAACAGCCTGTTTACTGGCAAAGCAGTTATTTTGTGATTGCAGAATATTATCTGCTTTACCTGAAGTGCTCTAACCAATTAGTTATGGTACAGTATAGTTAAAATTTGTGCTTTGATATGTTTGGAACTTTATTTGACTGCTGGAACGGTCTGAATGTGCAGAAATAGGATAGAATTCAGTTTTCCTAATTTTAGTCAGAAAAAAATAGACAAAATATTACATCATGAGTACAGTAATATCAAGTGTGTGAAAGAAAGCTGGCATATTCTTCACTTTCCATCCCCATGCCCTCCATCATCATTCTAGCATTACAGGTAAATTTGCCCACTTTCATCTAGAGGGCACCTTTCACGGTTAGCCCCATGGCACCATTAACATACTCAATAGTTGCTAGCAATTGCCTTCTCTGCTATGCACATGCTGATAGTAGCAATTTCCTAGATAGTTGCACAGTCCCAACTTTGATATGTACATTGGGCTGAGGATCTACCCAGCAACATCCATTCCCTTGCAAGTACTCCAGAGTGCCTTCCCTCTCCCCAGACTGCTGGCTGTGCCTGGTAACAGGAAACTCAATTTTATATTAGTATCACTTGTTTGTGATTGTTACAATTATTTTCAGGATCCTTCCACAACCCAAGTCACTTGCAGGGACTATGAGGCCTTGAGTTTTCTTCCTTTCCATCCCTCTCAGTCAGTGTGTATTTGGGGTGGCCGATTTGACCCTCGCTCATGGGTGCCCAGGGCAGACTCTCACAAGTAGGGGAGCATTAAGATATACTTGGCCAAATTGGTCTCAAATTCAGGAAACTAACTTTTTTCCCATACTTCATTTTAAGAAGTATTTTAAATGTTCCTGATCCTTTTCTCCCTGTATTTAGATTACATTATAGGTTTTTAAAATAAACCTTGGTAGCAGAATGTTTACAAATCATTCTCAGAACTTCTGTAAGTCCAAAACAGATCTTTGGCAGCGTGTCAGACAGTTTTATTGATTAAAAGCTTGTTCCCTTGACTCACCTAGGGTTATGTGAAAATTGGCTGCTTTAAAGTCATCCTGGCTAGTCATCTTGACGTGCAACTTGCAATATATTTTCTATGTCCTGGTTCATTTTTTTCAACGTCATGTTTCAGTATTGTTTCCTCAAATAAGCACTGGACATAATATACCAGAATAGATTAATATTGAACAACTGAAATCATGTGAAGTATGACCGGAGCCGTTACTGTATCCTGAAGTGTGAAGAGGAAGATTAAAAATAGAACCACTGTGAACTCAAGGAAATGGTGGCTTTGGTTAGGAGCATGCCAGGATGGCAGATGCAGGGATTAGTCTGTGTTAAATCAAGTTGTAAATATTGAGAAAGCCGTAACTACATGATGCAATCCCTAAATATGATGTAATGTGACCAAAGTACTGACAGATTCAGTTGTATGGGCGCTCTCTGTTTTGGATAATTAGTTTTCACTGTACAAGCTATTCGTTTGGGCACAACTGCAATTTGCTCCAGGCTGTGAGAGACGACTTGTAACTCCTGAAACAAGGCTGAGAAAAACAGCCTGAGAGAAACAAGACTTGGTAAAGATAACGGATGGGAGGGAAGGAGGGCCTCCAAGCCAAAGAATGTCTCAAATACTTGCAAGTAATGAAACTATAGTCACAGGGTGGATAACGTGGAGTTTGGAGCTGATAAGGCTGCCTAGATAGTACAGGATACAACTGGAGGGGGGAACCCTGTGGAGACAGGACGGTTCTGCTCTGGGGCATCTTCTAAAGTTTAAAGGGCCATCTGACTGGTGAATGATCTTTGCTTCATTATCCATGAAATGCATGGTAAAGTTGGCACCTCTGCATATATTAATGAAGTTTAACAAGATCATGCTAGTTACCCCATCTCATGAAGCACCTTACTTCTCCCCATACATGGGATACATAGCTAGGTTGACCTAGGGGAGGGACCCAAGGAAAGTGTGTATAAATTGAGGGTGAAGTATGGTGAGGGTGAAAGTATATATAAATTGAAGAAGGAGTGAAAAGAAGCGGTAAAGTGAAGAAGATGGATGCATCCTTGAACCCTTGTCGACTGGAGGAATGCAGGAACCCAGGCTGATGATCTCTATTTCTACCTCTCTCTTCTTTTCTTTTTTCCCTTTTTCCTTATTATCATTAGGTAACACAAGACATACTATATCACTTGACATAATTTGTAATATACTTAGTCAATTATTATGTACCAAATTAGTACATTTTGGGAAATTAATAAATGTCTATATATGGACTTTGAGACTTGTCTCACTGTTGTCTGCTCCACTGGGGATTACGAATCCAAGTCACTTGTATCCCTCGTTTGAATGGGACGTGACACAGGCTTAATTTTGAAGCTTTGTATCGCTGTTCAGGTCTCATATCATCAGTACTTTGCTTAGAAGATCCTTTGGATTATTTAGCATCGTTTGAGAAAGTTTCCTTCGCTTCCAGGAGACGTGGATCACTGGAAATCAATGCAGGCAGTTATTTAGATCTCGACATATTTATGGAAGACACCTAAACAAAGAGCTTTCTAACCTTTCCACAGCAGAGCTGTTGCTTCTCTCAGTGCTGTCTGCTGAGTGTCAGAGAATCTCATTCTGTTTTTTAAATGGCAAATCCTGCCTTGAACTACTGTGGGAACTGATAATAATGGATGTCTGTACTCGTATTCCTACCAGAGATGTCAAGGTCTGGATGACCATGAACACCAAAGAACTACATAACTTCAGAAACAATCCCTCTAACTAATGGTTCAGTACCTTATATACCATTTCTAGATGCTTGTGATCTTTTAGGGTTTTCTAATAAAGTCTTTTTTTTTTTTTAATAATTGTCAACAGAACCTGGGGGAAATCTTACATTGCTGCTTGATACTCTGGTGCAAGAAATTGATTCCTAGGATATAAAAAGATGTTATGCATTGTTTTGTTCTATTTCAATAAACAACGTTCTATCAGTTGATGTGATGACATACGCGCATATAGACCACTCTGCCTCTTTTGATGGTCTGGTCCCAGTAATTAAACTGAACCTCAACGCTTTTTTTGTCATGAGAATTTGAGACTCAGGATTTTAAAGGGTGAGTGATATAGTTTGAAAAGATGTTGAACACATCACATGTCACTAACGTAACCCGATTTCATACAGTAAAGCTTGAAAATATTAATTTTACCCCTTATTTTCTGTCTTTGAGAAAATGAGTAAGGTAAGCAATATTCTTTAAGTATTTGGAAATTTTAAAAAAGATACCTTAAGGGTTTGAGGGTGTTTGTGTGGGATTTCCCCACACACAGACACATCCTTGGAGCATTTTAAGATTATTTTAATCTCTTGTAATATTAAATTAACAACGCTTTTGTTTTCAGTCAGTCTTTGAGACTACAGTCCTTTCTCACTGCAACACAGCTTATGGCTTGCACTCAAATTGTGTTATCTTTCTATTTTTTCTTTTTTTTTTTTTTTCTTGTTCCAAAGTTTAAATCGTTTCCTGCCACTCTACAGAATTTTTCTCCCTTAATGATATGGAGGGAGATAACTACTCATAGTGCTGACAGAGGTAAGAGTACTAGAATAAGTAATACTTCAGATACAGAATGATATACTGCTGGTGGGAGTAAACTCAACAAAGATTCATATCCCAAAACACTAGTTAGTCTATCAGCACTTCTGCCATTATCTCTTAGGCCACAAATCTAAGAGAAAGTTTCAAGGTCAGCTGTAACTATATTGAAAAATCTGTAGATCTAAGAAAAGCCCAGTGAATTAGCAACCTTTTTCTTCTTGGATTTTGTTTTTAATGTGAGGCCACTTAGATGCCTCCATTTGGCTGGATCAGTTTAATAGGATAAGGGTAAATATAAAAGCCTACACAGATAAAGATATATTTTTGGGAGTGGAGAAGTAGTATTTGACAGAAACATCAGATATTTTAGCCCATAGAAAGTATGAGGTCAGAAGGCATTTTATGTTGCAGCTTATGTAATTAACTGTGTAAATAAACATACATGATTAATACTGGCACAATGTTAATTTGTCCAGAACAAAGACTGATTGAATCGGCTCATTTTAAAGTATTTTTAATTGTTTCAAAGCTTTTTTTTTTTTAAAGAAAAAATAAAAGGAAAAAAAGATATGCTGAAATTTAAGGTAAAGTTTTAACTTGTGAGCCATTTACCTGTCAGGAATTTTACATTTTTCAGTCTTTTATATATTTAAAATGATTATTCAGATAGAAAAGGAGAATTCTACCATGTTAATTTGTAGCCCATTAATACTGTTTTTCACTGACTGGTGTGAAAAATTTGCCATCCTTATACTTAGTGTAAGACTTTTCCACTCTCCCCCTTCAGTTTTTGGCATTGACCTCATTACAAACATAAGTACAAGCTGCCCAAAACAGTGGAAGGACAGAAACTATACTAGAGATTAGCTTAATTAAATAATGAAGCTAAGGAAAAGCCTATATGTATTATTTAAGGTGGGGAAAGAAAAAAAAAAAAAAAAAGGAAAAAAGAAAATTTGAAGCTAGTCTTGTTGATTCAGGACATCATAAAGGTAGACCTGGAAAAGCCCAAGCCAAAAGGAGAGACATTTTGTGGTCTTTGGGTGTGGTAACAAGATAACATTCTAGAGAGGTTCATTATCAGTAATAGGGAAAAATGAATGAAGCTGTTGGTCCACAACTTGGAGAAGAAGAAATGCTATCTACAGATAGGGGAGGAGAAGGCTTAAAGGTCTAATGCTTTTCTGCATCCATCATTCTGGGAAGGAAAACTGCAATTAGATCAGTTAACATCTGTAACAGATAGTAAGCTCTCTTTCTGTAAGAGGGACACAAAGCAAAAATACATGTTTGGTTTGACTGTTTTTGATGAACTGCCCTGCTGTATGCTTCATTCTCAGAAATTTTTGGTTTTAAAGCAGGTATCAGAAGGAAGAAGCAACAATATTTCATACAAAACATTCTCATAAAGAAGCCTGACCCAGATCACTACCAGAACTGATGCTATCCACTACCATTATTTCTAATGGTGCTGTCTTTCAGGACTCTTGCTTGTACCCAGGAGAAACAATAATAATAATAGAGTAGGCCCTGTTGCAACAGGAAAAGGGGTAATGGTTTTAAACTAAAAGATGATAGATTCAGTCTAAATATAAGGAAGAAATTTTTTACTATGAGTGTGATGAAACAATGGAAGAGGTTGCCCAGAGAGGTAGTAGATGCCCCATCCCTGGAAACATTCAAGGTCAGGTTGGACGGGGCTGTGAGCAACGTGATCTAGTTGAAGATGTCTCTGCTCACTGCAGGGGAGGTTGGACTAGCTGACCTTTAAAGGTTCCTTCCAACTCAAAACATTCTATGATAATAAAAACCAAACTTGTGAATCCCTGGTGTATATAAAATTACTACTGGGGGTTGCAAAGCTGGTTAAAGATCTGTTTTCCAAGTGTATTTAGAATGAGTCACAGACAGAAATGGAAGCATGAATCAAGTGAGGCTTTTCAGGGATATGTCCTAGTGTGGTGCTATTAAATCTTTTCATTAAGATCCAGATGATGAAATAGAAACTTCACTCACTGAATATCAGGCTGCACCAAGCTGGGAGAAACTGCAAGTGCATGGGAGGACAGCATGAGAATTCAGAACGATCCTGACAAATTAGAGATATGGCCTGAAAAAAATGGGACGAGATTCACCAGATATAAGTTCAAAATTCTGTACTTTGGTAGAAATAATCAATTCTAATGTGGATCAGGTGAAGAAGAAAGCAGTAAGACTGAAAAGGAATCTAGAAATGTTGCCTCTGAAGAAAACTGGAGGGATCTCGGTTATCTTGTAGAAAAGAGGAGACATAATGTGTAATCTATGTGCTATTGCAAAGAGGATAGAAAAGTCTAATGGATGGGAATCTGGTGATAAAATCAAGGTTAAAACTGATTTGTTGGCCAGACTTTCATTGTGAGCTCACATAGGCACAGTCTTGCAAACTCAGTGCTTTATTGACTGCATGGTGTAAACCTGTCTAAAATAAACTTCCCACTGATATCAAACCCTAAGTGTCTTAGCAAAGTAGATCATCTTTTGCTTTGCTTTTGTTTCTCTGCAATCTATTAGCATGAGATTGGCACTAATGCTTTTTCCTACACGTGAGATTAGGAATTGTAAAGCTATTGTATAAGTAAACTGTTCTCTTTATATCCATCAATGAATTTGAAACCGTAGTGTACATGCTCAAAGTAGGCTTTAACCTTCACGTTAACTTTTTGAGTAGCTTTTTACACTAACATGCTGTAGCTGTCTCTTAGTCTCATATCTGAATTTAAGACTAAAAGTGCATCTAACTTCAGCAATTGCTTGTCACTCACCTGTTGAAATCTGCATTTATATTGCTAATTACAGTGAGCTATTTCTTTTCCTTAGTACTATGCCCACTAGACTACCTACCACTTACCTGAATTTTCAGAAGCCATTTTCCATAATAGGTCAAGAGAACCCCAGAATAATATCCTTTCTGCTAATGCAAAAAGTATATTCTTCTTTAAAACTGCTATAGTTTGAGCACTTTCTCCTTTTTGTGTTTGTTCATGCTCCCTGGAACTTGGTTTTTAGATGAAACGGAAGTGTGTTGGATGGATGCTTTCTTTCTTATGATCTGAAATTGGCTTTAAACAGACATTTAGGAGCAATTCTTGCTCATTCTTATGAAACTTTAAAGACCATATGTGATTATGTGCTCATGTAACTTCTCAGACTAATCATTTATACCATGTATTATTGACTTCAAAAGTGGCTCTTTGGACATGCTGCTGTACACAGCACACATAATACTGTATTTTCTTAAACATAAATTATCAGGTATTGTATGACTGTAATGAAAACAAAATGTCTTCTTTGAAGTTAACTAAATTTTGCCCCTATTCATGGGATGCTTCCATGGGGTTGTTAAATTGTCCAATAAGTGTTGATTGGGGATGAGGTGTTTTTAGGCTACCTTGCTGCATGAACTATATTATGGAAATCTTTGAACATAAAAACATAAAAAAAGGGTGGAGTTAGGGTGACTATAAAAGTTCTAAAAAGTTTTTTCATGCTAGTTCAGGAATTAGAGATGAAGTAGGCTTTGTATTGTTTTAGGTCCCAAGATGTGCTTTTTAAGCTACCTATACAGTTAATGGGGACCAAAAGGTTGTGGATGCCCCATCATTGGAAGTGTTCGAAATGAGGTTGGATGGGCCTTTAACCACCTGATCTAGTGGAAGATGTTTCTGCCCATGGCAGGAGGGTTAGAATAGATCATGATTAAAGTTCCCTTTCCAACCCAAACCATTCTAAGGTACCTTCATGAGATGACCGACCTGAACTTAATTTGGTATTTCAGGTACAGGGCCTGAATAACCATCCAGAAGATTACTTCTCTGCCAAATTTTCCCACAGAACCACTTTGTATAAGCGTATATATTGTTTCTTTTGATCTCTTATTTTTAACCTTTTAACACTGCATATTGACATTATAGAACAACTTGTTATCTGTCCAAGGAGACCGATATATTTAACATTTACATGAAATGGGAGAATCTTGATCCCAGCCTTGAGCCCTCTATTTTAGATGAGTTTTGAATGACTGAATGAAGCAATGCCTGGGAAAGGTATGGGTTTGTTATTTGTTGCAGGGCTGAGGCTGTGGTCCTCCAGTGCTCGGATGATCCTTGGAGGCAGTAGTGTGGTCCTAGACTTCTGGCTAGAGCTGGACATTTAGCACAGATTGTGGTGTCTGGGATTTTCTTTGAGCACTTAAAGATCAGAGACTAGAAAAATAATCATTTTAATTTGCGTTTCACTTAACTCCAAGTAGTGTATTTTGATAGCAGCTGACATATGGAAAGCTGGTGAAAAAAAGTGCTTTGAAATGTAAGTAATATTTGTCAGAAATAGAAACCATGTAATGATATGACAATAACCAAAACAGTTTTCATGGCCCATAACTATATTATTTGTTTTGATTTGACTTCAACAGAAAACACCCATCCACAGACTCTGCTTGGCTTGTCAGTTACTTAAAATCACAAACCCTAAATCAATGCCATCAGCTCCCTTCTTTCTGCTTAACAACAACACAATCAACTACTACCACCTGCAGACACCGGCCTGTATCTCAGTCCAGCTTTCTGTTGAAGCCAATGAGCAAGAACAGTCTACAGAGTTAACTGAAAGTCTAAAGAAGCTGTTCTATACATTTGTGGGTTTAATTTGTGCATATTTAATCCCACCTTTGGTTGGTATCTCTTTATAGTCTATGTACTATAATCATAGAAAAATTAGGTTGTGAGAGACTTTCAGAGGTCTGTAGTCCAACCTGCTGCTCAAAAAAGAACTAAGCATGTTCCTCAGGGTTTTGTCCAGATGAGTCTTGAAAATCTCCAAGGATGAATATTGGAACCACTCCTTTGGACCTCTGCTCTGGCACTTAACCAGTATTATTGGGAAAATGCTATTTTACCTTCCCTCCCACCCCCTTGTACTCAACAAGTTTTTTTTGTACAACTTTACTGTTGCCTCTTGTGCTTTTATTGTATTCTATAGTCACAGGACTTGTTTCTTTTAGATAAAGACAACTTTAAAATGTAGAAGTCCTCTCTTTCAGGCTAAATATGCCCTGCTTCCACATCCTTTTGTGTACATCTCTCCAGTTTCTTAATCTGTCTTTTACTGGGTTAGGGGCACAACGTTGCAGTAAGTACTGCAGATACAGTCTCCCAAATGGTGGAAAGAGGAGAATAACAATTTCCCTGAACTGCCTGGTCAAACTCTTCAAATGTAGTCAACTATGCAGTTTACCATCACTGTGGTTAAGGCACACACTGACTTATGTTCAACTTCTCTACTGGGATACCCAAGACTTTTTTGACTGTTTAACCAGACATCCTCTAGTCTGTGATGTAGCATGGATTTATTTTGTTCAAGGCTCGCATCATCTGTCTGTCTTCTACTTTGTAGTCAACATATTTTTCTAACTTCTTAACCTATCATCTAGCTAAGAAGGCCAACAGCATCCTGACTTGCATCAGAAACAGTGTGGCCAGCAGGCTAGGGAAGGGATCATCCCCATGTACTCAGCACTGGTGAGGCTGCACCTTGAATACTGTGTTCAGTTTTGGGACCCTCACTACAAGAGAGAAATTGAGGTGCTGGAGTGTGTCCAGAGAAGGGTAACGGAGCTGGAGCACAGGTCTGATGAGCGGTGGCTGAGGGAACTGGGGAGGTTTAGTCTGGAGAAAAAGAGGCTCGGGGGACCTTATCGCTCTCTGCAACTACCTGATAGGAGGTTGTAGCAAGGTGAGGGTTGATGTGAGGGTCCGTCTCTGGCAACAAATGACAGGATGAGAGGAAATAGCCTCGAGTTGTGCCAGGGGAGGTTTAGGTTGGATATTAGGAAAAATTTCTTCACTGAAAGGATTGTCAAGCATTGTAACAGGCTGTCCAGGGAAGTGGTGGCGTCATTATCCCTGGAGGTATTTAAAAGACATGAAGATGTGGTGCTTAGGTCCATGGTTTAGTGGTGGCCTTGGCAGTGCTAGACTTATGGTTGAAATTGATCTTAAGGGTCCTTCCCAACTTAAACGATTCTGTGATTCTAGTAATTCTTCCCCAGTTTTATTTCATCCCAATGCTTTCTGAGAGTTCCTAGCATGAGATAAAATTTCCCCCCAGCTTCTCCATTCCTGGGAGAGATAGGAAACTGGAAACAATCAAACAAATTGCTATACTTGCAATGGCAACTAAAAGGCACATGTTGGAGACTTGGGGTGCAAGTGAAACAATTTTTGTGTTCAAACATCATATTGGTACCAGACTGTTAATGAACACCATATCAAGGGAAAGATAGAATTCAAATGCCCTGCACAGATGGTTGAAAAACTCTCTGGAGGTGATGCCTGGGGAAAAGATTAAAAGAACAGCTATGAAGGAAAAGCCACTAATTTGGAATGGAAGCCACACTCAAAGTCACCATGTCCTGGTAAGTCTGATCGTGATTCTACCTGATTCAGATCTGAGACTCTACATCTGAGCTACAGCAGAAGCTGCATTTACGTGAAGAAAGGGAGATGTATTTAAAAAAAAAAAAAAAAAAAAAAAGGCAGATGTGTTTAATATGAGATATATATTTGGAATGAATTTTCTGTGGAAGCTGAGAAAGCAATGACTTTGTCTGATAGATCCTCCCAAAGGCTCAGAGCGGTATCATACTTGTCTTAATCTTTACAATGAAGCAATCCTGGAAGCAGATAAAGTGCACAGAATGAACACATAGAAGAAAGGCGTACGTTTGCCAGTGAAAAATAACATTCATTCTAAGATAGAGAAAGTTGTTTCAGGCAGGTTTCTTTGCTTTATTTTGTTAAACTTCAGTCTGATTGCAGCTCAAGCTCAACAGCAGTCTAAAAGCTATGACAGCACAAACCCAGTCAGTCTATCTCCAGTTTATGTCAGCTTATTTTGAAGCATTGGAGGCAGACCTGGGTACTGCTGTATGCACTTTGAGAATGCAGTTTAGTGCTCAACCTTCCTTTACAATGCCCAGACTTAAGAGGTTAAAAAAACCCCTAGTTAAAGGGAAGGAAAAGAAGGAGGGGGTGGGGGGGTGGGAGTGGGAAGAAATCACAACCTTTTCACTTGCTCTGTGAATCCATATGGTTTCTGAGGTAAAAACGTGTAGTGTTCACGATGGCACATTTTGATTTCTTAAGAAAAACATCTCCCTCTTGGTTTGGTCACATGCTGGAAATAAGGCACAGAACTTATTTTTAGATACAAAGCAAGTGGCTCACAGACACCTCGTTTAATGAGTTTCTGTTATATGCTGCAACAGGGGCAAAAATTTCAAGTGCGAGGCTGTAAATGAAGAACTCTCCTGGTTGAGGAAGTAATACTGCCAATACGGTCCCCATGTAGGTTAATTCCTAAACCCAAAGCACAGAGGTGTTTTCAAAAGTGGATATCCGCAGGAGGGCAGGCTTTCAAAAGCAACTTAAGTACCCAGAGCTTCAAGTAACTCCCTGTTCACTTTCCAATGCACTATAAAAGATTTTCTAACTATTGTTAAGATCATTAACCATTAAGTGCCTTCCCTTTGCTACCTCCAGGACCTAGAATGTAGGTTATATCCACATGGTGACCTGAACTTGGACCCTAACTTGCTAACAAGCTTCTGTGAAGCAAATTCAGAGAATGATTTAGGAGTCAGGACATTGCTGAGGTCATTCCCAACAGTTTGCAATCAGCTATCATTTTTCAGGCCCCAACGCAGTTAGCTGTCAGGGCCGTAAATGTTAGCAGGAATACTGAATTTAGAATATAGCTGTAACTATAATCTCTGACTATGTCTAGCGCTCATGAGAGAGATCTGTAATCATTTGTAGACATTTTTTGACTGGGATTCAGACTATAACTGCTTTCTGCAAATTTCAGCTTGCTGTACGTTTGTTGGCTAAGCCTCTTAAAACATTTGACACATCAGATGGATGATCGTGAAGTCTAAAAAATATGAATAGTACCTGGTTCTTTGAAGCCACAGAATAATAAACAGAATTCTGAAAGAAACAGAAGGTCAGAAAATACTTACTAATATTTTATGTTTTATACATGCAAAACCATGGGCATAACAGCATTAATTTCTCTGGGTGGCAAGGCAAGGAGCAAAGGAGAGAACAACTTGGATGGGAGAAGGATGAGCTGAAAAATGAGCAAGCTTAAAAAAAAAATTGTCATGAGAAAGCTGTTAATTTGAATAATTAAAAAACATACAATTAATAAATTTGGATATGTTGTAGAAGAGAGACAGTACTGCTAGAGAACACTAAAACACCTTTCTGGTTAAAGACTGACTCTTAAGGTTAAAATCCCCTAATTTTCTTTTTTTTTTTTTTTTAATTCTGCACATTTCATTTATTTAAGTTGTAGAAATTACATAGGCAATGGTCAACAAAATGTTGCCTGCAGAGCTACCTGCAGAGATTTAACTCTGTCATCCTGCACATGCATTACAATGAAACCTTAAATGGCATTTCTTCTTGAGCCCTGGTTATATGAGTATTTCTGTCATATCTCATGCAGAAATGTAAGAGCTTCATATTCAGCAGGGAGCAGAAAATTATGGACGCAGCCTGTATAATGTTCTCCTCTGTTTTGATCATACCTTAAATTCTACAGGTACTAACTGAAGGGAAGAAAATAAAGGTTCTGCATGTCCCCAGTTATTTGAATCCATGATCAGTGGGATCTCTCATATCAAATTCAGCAGCACAATGTTAATCAAGGTCAGCATCTTTTTTTTTTTTTTTTTTGCAGTGATTAAGGGTCATGTCAGAGAAGACATATTTCTTTGATTGTTTATGTTATTCACATCTGATAGGGATTGAAATCACTCATGAACAGTTAGATGCTCCAGCCTGGGGCAGTTTAAATGGATGCTGTGACTTCAGCAACGGTTAAAGTTCAACTTTTGCTGCACAAATGTATTGTGTGGGATTTTCTGAGAGATACACTGGAGCTTTAAGGATCGGATGTTGCCAGTGGGCACATTCCCTTGATTTGTCTGTTTAGATCTTCCCTGTCTGAAACACTTCAAAGTCAGTTTGAGGGTGAGAAGCACTTAAGAGTTTTCCAAGTGCCCTTTTCTCTACCTGGCCTTTAAGGAAGGTCTCTGTTATGCAAGTTTGAGAGGGAGAAAAAATGTGACTGGTAATTTTATGATGTTTATTATTCAAACTTCACAGATAACTGTCAGCAGCACACCAATGGACAGTAGTCCATTTTAAGCGTTGTTGAGGGGTCTGTGAAAAACCTTGCAGAGTCCCCCAAAGCTGAGAAACTGGTGTGAGTACAGGAGAGAGAGGATTGAGGGCTGGAGCACAGGATGCCTGCGGGTGGGATGAGAGAAGTTGCAAGGGGAATTATAGCAACCTTCCTTCCACTGCCTACGGGGGCATAGAGAGAAGACAGAAGCAGACTACTCTTAGGGTCACACAATGAAAGGTCAAGAGGCGAAGGCCACACGTTTCAGCACTGGAAGCTCTGATTGGATATTAGTAATTTATTTTTTTCTTCATCACAGTGTTTGCACACAGGAACAGGGGCCCAGCAAGGGGGGAGCAGAATCGTGGACCCCGCAGATTTTCCAAACTCACTTGCATACTTTGCCAGGGAATCCAATTTGCCTTTGAAGTTGCTCCTGCTTTGAGCAAGAGTTTGCACAACAGACCTCTGGAGGTTGCCTCCAGACACAACTATTGCCCGATTCTGTGATTCTGATGGTATGTAATCTTTCCCAGGGAAAGGGAGATCCTCTTTGAAATAAAAAGTGACACTGGAGAATCAGTGAATGCAATGTGTTTTTAATTATGAGGATGATCTCAAAGGGCTTTTGTCAGCTCAGTTCAGAATAGTTATATTCGACATAGTACAAACATCAAGAAAACAAAAGTTGCAGGGATCTATAAATACTTCAGTGATTTCAAGGGGCTTTCCAAAGTGTATATATATCTTCTGTTAGTAAACCAAGCATTTCCAATCAGTGCAGGTGACCACAAAACTCTAACCAAAGAACACAAGTTAGAGAAAGTATAGCCTAATTTAATGACTCTAGAAGTTATTACCTGCCTACATGAAGTCTGACATAAGGCAAGTATCGACTGACTTATGTGGATTGAATGAGAAGTCTGGTGGGTTTGTGCCAAGTGGAGGAATGAGGTGAGGAAGAGGGTGGAAGAGAGGGGAAGCTTTGGCTTGTGACGGAGAAGCTCATTTACCCCAGATCTGAAATCCATATGCTTGTTAACTAGGAACTGGCTACATCCCAACATGAAAAATGAAGTTTACATTGTGTGTGTGAGCCAGCAATTTGCATTGATTTGCACATGATTTGTGTCTAATTTGTTAATCGTTAAACTCCATGTGATATGTAAATAGGTAGAAAGTTAAAACCGAGGTTTTAAATTCATTCACTTTGACAATTTAATCTCGTTGGCAGGAGCTGCCTTCTCTCACACAATCTGAGTACGTTGAAGTTTGCCCTTCATGAAAGGCTTGAAAAAAGTCTTTCACTCATATTGTTACCTTCTATTACTACTGTCCAAAGGTAGGTTGAACTTCTTCAATAGTTACATGTTTTTTAGGATTTTTGAAATACTTAGATTATTCCACTGACATTTATATGCCTTGTGGACCATCTACAGGTGAGACTGACCAGTACAACTAACTGTTGGGATGGGATGCAGAGCAACAAATGTAGGAATGACAGAAGTAAAAATAGCTGCCTGCAGGACACTGCAAGATAGGTGTTAATGTGAGCAGGATCAGGCTGAAAATCTGCAAGCAGACCTTCTAATATTTCAGATAAATGCATATTATTTTATTTTAAATGGGTTTAAATGCAAAAGGATGGCCACTGTATTGCAACATTAAAAAAATTAATAACTTGGTCTTTTTTGATGGAGGTAATAATGAGGTGACTAATACAGGATGTTTGATATTATCAGTGCCTCAGCCATTTCGGGGTTTGACCTCCTGTTAAAGAAGGCCCTGTCAGAAATACGTGCAGCGCTAATACATTTAGTTAACTGTAGGAACACGTTAAGTTTCCCTGATGTCCTAGTAGACAAAAACGGTATGTAAATGAACTTGTTTCATGTGTGGGTGGTATGTTTTTTTTCTTTGAAAAAATTATTCAATTAGAAAGCATTTTAACACAATTCACAAATCAGTGTGAGTCAGTGAACAGAGCATTGGATTATTAAAAAGATTAATAGATTTTCTCCAACTTGCTTTGTCATCAAGGTGAGACAGAGTTGAGAGGCATAGGAAAAATCTTTAACTGAATGATGTCAAGACAGGGTAGGGTTTATGTTGTGTGATGTGTGTACGTATGCTAGAGCCTGGGTGTCTGGACTTGTTAGAGACATCAAAGTTCAATGGTGATGTGTAAGCAGGTACTGGATAGGGTGCAAAGTAAGAGAAACATCTATTCCATATCAAGCACACTTACATTTCATACGGGCTTGTACTGAATATGCAGCAGGCAAACACATCTTCAGATAAAATTGATGTGAAAACAGTCTGAAAAATTAGCATAGACCATGAAGTAGGTTAAACTTACTCTTTCAGGCTGTAGTCAGCTGTAAATTTTGAGGGTTTTTTTCTGAAATCCTGATTCAGAGGAGGGTGCAGAATGTATAAGGCCCCTCACTTAGGGAAAGGTGCTTTTCAGGGTCAGCTCACATAGCATCACTCTTCCTGAAGAGTGTTAAGGCCAAGTGACCACATTCCTATAAACAGTGGAACAGCTGGAACAGTGCCACACTGAGAAACTGAACTGAAACTTTATTCTCTTTTCCCCTTAGTGGAGGGAATATCCATGCTGCCATCCAGTCCTGAGTTGCAGCATACCAGATTTTGCACCCAAGCTGTGGAAGATCCTGTTTCTGTTCCACTAGTAGCTTTCCAAAATATGGTTTGTTGGTTCAGAGAGCAGCTTCAGGTTCTAGCTGTCTTTGGTAGAATTAATTGGGTCAGGTGTTCCCACAGCCTGCTCTTTAAAGATCGTTTGGCCTTCTTCAGCTACTGTTACTCATACCAGAAGTATACTACTGGAATCATAATTCCAGTGCCATATATGAACATCTCTAAGATTATTTGGTAGGTAGCACCTAGTAGAACAATTTTTTCCATATTTCTACTTACCCTCTACTTCAAATTGCTAAAATGTGGATCTAACGAAATAAAAACGTGGAGGAATAAGTATGAAAGGGTAATCAGACTGTCTCCATTGATATTACAAAGTTCAACATGCTCCACATCCATAGAAAATAGACATTTTCTCTTAAATATAAATATAGAAATGACCATTTTCAGTAGAATTGCAGCAGTTACAGCAAAGGTCGTGCTTTTTCCAATGTCTTTGAAAATCAGATTGAATTATTTATGTCTCTATAACATTCTGAACTGAATTAATTTGGGCCAAAGGAAAATATTTGTCGATTAGGTATAGCTGTTTCCACAGAAAAAGGTGATAACTCATTACCCTCCATTCATATTTACTTCATCATGTAACACTTTAAAAATCTTTAGTAGAGACCTAAAAGCTAATTTAAAAATGTTGTAGGCTTTGTTTTGCAAACGACAGAGAATCTATTTTGCATAACAAACTTAAATATCCTACTCCACTTGAAATCGAGGAAGCTGAGAGGGCACTTTTAAAAATCCTTTCTTATTCATAACACTTATTTTCTTAATTATTGTCAACATAGATTTTCTTATGCAGGGCAGAAGTTGTCACTGAAGATATGCTTTGGTAAATTTATCAGCATGGGGGAAAGAATTATTGATTTTTTTTTTTTTTGAATACAGCAATATCTTTTTTTTGAATTTTGAATATAGCAATATCTACTGCTCAATGTACTACTTTCTGTGTACCTGAAATAATCTTTTTTTTTCACAAAGCAAGACAGAACTATACAGGTCAGTCTTTGTAATGAGGAGAAAGTATCTTCAAAGCAATTCTCTCTCTGCAGTGCTCAGTTTATTTTTTTGTTTGTTTGTTTAAGGCCATATTTCTACTTCTCAATAAGAATAATTATTTTTGAAAACTGTTGCCTGGTCCAATCAGTTTATGTGTCTTTTCCTTTTTTCCAAAGCACTGCATTAGGAAGACAGAGGGATTTTGGTCTGCTTATCACCCATAAGAGTGATCCTGCTCCCTTCAAAATTATCATTGCAAATGTGATTGCAGAGTCATTATTACTGGAAAAAACCAATTGTCCAAACCAGTAGAAAATCTGAGATGCAAAACAAAAAACAATTTCAAAATGGTTACTTGTGAAGTTGCCAATGTTTAACTCAATTTTTCATGGCTGTAATAATTTTCAATTTAACTTCATGCTTCAGTTGTTACCCACAATGTTGTGTTGGGTCTGTGTGTGTGGTGGGGTTTTGGTAGCAGGTGAGGGGGCTACAGGGGTGGCCCATGTGAGAAGCTTCTCAAAGCTCACCTGGCTCCAAGTCTGACCCACCTCTGACCAGGGCTGAGCCAATTAATGACAGTGGCTGTGCCTCTGTGATAATGTATTTAAGAAGGGGAACCTGGAAGGAGGAGTTGGAACAAGGGAAATGCCTGTGCAGACACTGAGGTCAGTGGAAGAAAGAAGGAGGGAGGGGGAGTGGTGCACCAGAGCAGAGACTCCCATGCAGCCCGTGGAGGACCCCATGCTGGAGCAGGTGGTTGTGCCTGAAGAAGACTGGGACTCTGAAGGAAGCCTGTGCTGGAGCAGTCTGTGCTGGGAGGACTGCAGCCCATGGAAAGGACCCACACTGGAGCAGTTCATGAAGAGCTGCAGCCCTATGGGAAAGACTCACATTGGCGAAGTTCATGTAGGACTGTCTCCTGTGAGAGGGACTGCACACTGGAGCAGGGGAAGAGTGTGAGGAGACCCCCCCCTGAGGAGAAAGGAGCAGCAGAGAGAACGGATGATGAACTGACAACAACCCTCATTCCCCATCTCCCTATGCCACTGGGGAGGAGGTAGAGAAATCAAGAGCAAAGCTTAGTGTGGGAAGAAAGGAGGGGTGGGGGAAAGGTGTTTTTAAGAAGTGGTTGTATTTCTCACTCTCCTACTCTGGCAAATAAGTGGTGGTGCTGCTGTTCAGATCAAATTGATCTTTTTCTTCCCTTAACATATCTGTCTTTTGCCTGGGACCTTAATGGGTGAGTCATCCCTCCCTGTCCTTGTCTCAATCCTCGAATCTTTCTTGTCTTTTCTCCTCCCCAACCGTGAGGGGAAAGGAGTGTGTGAGCAGCTGTGTGGTACTCAGTTGCCCTCTGGGCTTAAACCACAACAAGTGTCAAGTGGAATAGGATGGTAAAGAAATGTGAATGAAGAACATTGCCTTGGCTGCTGAGGTATTTTTGTCTTTTTTTGAAAGCCAAATATGTTGTAAGTTAGAAGTTTAACATGTATCAATACCCTCTAACATTATTTTAGATGTTTTTCAAATTATGTATTAGGACTGCATAGAAGAAGCAGTGCTGGGGTCATCTGAAATGCAAACTCAGTAGTTTCAGTTTGTGTGTGAACTGAAAGGGAATGGGCCTTCAAATAAGAGATGTGTACACAGAAAAAACACCAGTTGTGATTTATTCAAAACCAAGGGGAAAACATTTACCTACTTATTATTTCTGCGCTCTGTGACATAAAAACTTCTAGACAAAGGGGTGAAAAAGACCGAGAACTACTCATGCTGAGTAATTATTCTGAAATGTCTTCAGAGTGTGTGAAATGGAAGCTGTTTTGAAGAAAAAAAATAATTTAAAAAAACCCAAACACACTTCTAAGGTCAAATTTGAGACAGAAGGGGTACGGGAATTTCATTCAACAAGCTAGAATTTATGTGCAAAACTGTCCTTGTGGTGCTAAAGAACCAAAAAGAGCTTAGGACTTGTTTTGAAAAGAGTCAAGAACACATCATATACTTACCTGTTTATAAAGAGAACTGCAAACGTGAGCATTAAGCTAGGATTTAAAAAACTGAGTCTATGCAATTTTCTCATGTCAATGTTCCTGTAATCACAATCATGTTGGACTAAGATGTGTACCCTGCACCTTATTCTACTCTGTAAACTACGAAATAGATGGGATCATGATGTTTCAGAGGAGATTTTGAAAAAGCTCATTGACTTTATTGGAAACAATTCCAGCTGTGAGACTAAAGGGAGTTAATCACTGGCAAATGCTTTGGAGTTCAGAATTTTCTGCCTTTTGTTTACAAGTTCACAGGTTTCCACTGGCTGATGGGCCATCCCATCTGGTTTGCAAGACAAAAGGAGCTGGGCCTATGCAATTACTTACCGTTGAACACAAGGGCATATTTTTGTCAAAGCCGTATCTGGCTTCAATTTTTTCTAGAGCCCTTGTTTTCCTTAAAGAAAGAACAGTCCTGAGAACTGCTTTTCTGACATCATTTGTTGTGATCTGTAAAACTGGGCATTAATGAAATGGTGGAAATGAGGAACAGGACATCTAGAAAGCTTAAAGCACTGATATTGCATGGACGGAACCTGTAGTTCTTAGTTTCTGGTCTCCATTAGGACAGGTTATTATGTTGTATCAGGTTGCTGGCTCCTCTTTTTCTCGATTAATTCAGTCTGCAAGTTAATTTAGCTGGTTAGTGGCACTGATAAGCGGCTGCTAACAGTAAATGAGAAGAAAATCATCCTGATTTCAGGGAATAAAAACATGGGCCAAGATCTTTAGTTACTCATGCTGCACTTCCCCTATTAGCTGTTCCTATTCACAGATGAAATAAAACAAACAACTTCAACAAGAGCTGGACATTTAACTATCTTTACATAATATAATTGGCTTGCATCAGAAATAGCATGGACAGCAGGACTAGAGAGGTGATCATCCCCCTGTCCTCAGCACTGGTGAGGTTACACCTCAAACACTGGGTTTTGGGCCCCTCACTAAAAGAAAGACATTGAGGTGCTGGAGTGTGCCCAAAGAAGGGCAACGGAGCTGGTGCAGGGTCTGGAGCACAGGTGTGATGGGGAGCGGCTGAGGGAACTGGGGGGGTTTAGTCTGGAGAAGAGGAGGCTGAGGGGAGACCTCATGGCCCTCTCCAACTCCCTGAAAGGAGGTTGTACTGAGGTGGGTGTCAGGTCAAGAGGAAATGGCCTCAAGTTGCTCCAGGGGAGGTTTAAATTGGATGTTAGGGAGAAGCTTCTTTACCAAAAGGGTTGTCCAGCATGGGAACGGGCTTCCCAAGGAAGTAGTTGAGTCACCATCCCTGGAGGTATTTAAAAGATGTGTAAACGTGGTGCTTAGGGACATGTTTTAGTGGTGGCCTTGGCAGTGTTAGGTTAACAGTTGGACTTGTGAACTTAAAGGTATTTTCCAACCTAAATGATTCTATGATTCTATAACTCCTCAGACTGAAGGATAGGAGTAATTATGTATGACAGAATATGAACAAGAGGTTTCAAAGTGGATTCTGCATAGCTAATGAACATCAGTCAACAAGTAACATGTCAGTGGACCTAATCCTGCACCAGTAGTGGAAGCATTTGTCTTCATAGAGGTGAAACACCAGACCTTTGAGTCTGAGGTCAATTTGAATCATCCCAGCAATGCCTTATGAGTCCTATGGTTGTCCTTTCATTTCACCGCCTCGTGCCTTACAGCTATTGAATATTAGACTATTTAATTGATTTAACACTATTTTGATTGTCTTATAATGCAAATGCTGACCTTGATAAGGGAAGGCTTTTGCTTTTTGACTTTTTTTTTTTTTTTCAGTTGCCGGCACAGCAATTAATATGTACTTAATAGAATCCAAAATTAGTCACTTCTGAAAGTAATTATGTGCTAATTATGCAATTATTTTATTTTATATAGGCAGCAAAAAAATTGTAAAGTACTTCAATTATAGTTTCTTCGAAAAATCAAGTCAACTACTACTTGACTTAAATAGTAATTTATGAAATAATTTCTCACTTGACATTTTAAGACTTTAGATATTTTTATAGCATTGTTATTGTGCACGTAAGAAAACTGCTTTTTCTTTATCTGGGATTTTTTTCCAGTATTAGAAATTTGACATGGCCTTATCTTATACATTTCGTCTGAGATGAACAGATTATATGTTTATTTTAATTATTAGAAGATTATTATATATTCATCTGACTCTTAGAAGCTTTTGTTGAGTTTGAAATAAATCTTTTAAAAGTAAGATTTGAAGAAGGGGGCTAGAATAATTTTTTGCATAAAGAGACTGATCAGATTAAGTTCTTTGTGTGTCTGCTGCTTCATTTTCTCTTTACGTTTTTAAAGTCTGTTGGCCTTTGTTGCTCCATTTGTGAGAAGTGACAACATGTCCAGACAGGTAGAGGCCAGAATGTTTTGTGAAAATTCTGTCTGAACAGGCAAACAACCCAAACTAGTGCTTCCAATCAAAGATAAAGTATATAAGCTTAGTCTATGTTGTTTGGCCAGCCAACGTATCAATCAGCACACACTTACCGCTTGCTGATTGATGTATAGGTAGCTTAAAACCAGGTACAGCTCCCCAGGGAATAGTCGGTATCCATGACAAGGCAGATGAAGCATTGCAGTGGCTTGCTCTGGTATTGAGTGTTGCAACAGGGAAAAGGTTTTGGGAACAGATGATGAGGGAAAGCAGTAGGAGACAGGACTCAAATCCACAGGAAAACAGGCTTCTTTAGTTCAGCTGCTTATGAGTTATTTTAATTCTCCTCTAAAAGATGTCTCTACAGTGCTTTATCTCCATAACAATATTGTTCAAGACAGTATCTGCTGTGCTCAGAGGGAAACTCTCATTTGTGTACAGGAAACAAATAGCGTCAATCAAATAGCACTTATGACCCTTTCTGCATAATACTACAATAATGTGGTTCTGATTTACTATTACTTAGACAACACTGGTAATTAGGAGCTCAAATGAATTTGAAGTCTTATTATTGTAAACAATATAGGAAAACATTCATAGAAGATTTACAAAATAATGTTATGTTGTTTGATAGCTGGGAATCTAAGGCAGAGAGGGGTAAGTTATAAACCTGCATTTTTAAGTGCTTGTTGACTCTAGCACTTAGTAAGTCTTTGTTGATACTAAATTAATTTTTATCAGTATCAAAAATCAAGCAATATCAAGGAGTTCACATTTACTAACAAGGATTTTGCCAAAACCTTTGTAGATCTTGGATAGAAAAGCAGGATTGAAACTTTGGCCCATCTTTACAAGAAGGCTGACTGTCTTCTCTCTTCCCAAAGGAAGATTTTTGGATCACCCTCTAGAGATGTATTTAGTTGTTCTTTATTATTTGCTCTGGATATGGTCACTCTTTTGGAAGTTTTACCATGAAAAGTTTTATGCTGTTCTTGTCAATAAATGTATGGCTGGGAAGAAAAGAAAGGTGTTCCTGGAGTCCTTGATCCCATCCAGCAGCTGTGGATCTAGATAGTGTGAGGAACTGCCTCCTATAACCAGCATTACTTCTTGCTCTTTCCTAAAGGAGGTGGTGGTGGGTGTGAGAGTGCGTCTCACCTGAGCTTTAAGTTGAAAGAAATAGTCTGTAGGGATTGGATCTTTATCAGCTGCTGCACAAAGAGTTATATTGTACGGAGTCTGATGATACTGCTAAATACAAAAATATTCTCTACCATCTACCTTTTCCTTCAGTGGCTTCTGTAATCAGCTTCCTTTTTCTGTTTTTACCTCACTAACTCACACGGCTGTGTTTGACTGGCAGATAGAGAGACAGCAGCATTGCTGATTTACATTTACAATCAATAAGCACTTAGATTTCCAACGACATTAACATATGTTTAATAAACAACAAAGTTAACTTTCAGCTGACATTTATGACTATGTACTGAAGCAGAAACACTTAAAATGTGATTACATGGAACTCCTTCTGGATGCAACTGTCTTTCTTCTGCTTTTCACTTTCATTCTCAGACACCATTCAGGACTCCTCTACTGCTGAAAAGCTCCCAAACGTTTTGCCTTCTGACATCAGCAATTATATGTACACTATTTTAATTGAGAGATAGTTAGCAAAAAAAAAAAAAGGAGCTCAGATACACACAGACATAATGATGTGTTGCAATTTCCTTAGTTTGTACTGTCTGGGAACTTTGTAATGTTTATTTTAGAGTATGTTTGCCTTGAAAAGTTACTGTGAGTAATCACCATCCAGATTTGAGTAGCAGGGTTAAGCTAGCCTGTCACTGAGCACCTACACTGTGAAGTTGACTTACTGGGTTACACAAAATTAATTTACCCTCCTTGTATTATGGCATATGTCAGTAGAAGCCTCCATCTTCAGACTGTTGGGTCAAAAAGGGAGGAAAGAGCTGCTATGCAAGTGTAAGTGAATATGACACATTTTTTTTTCTGTGACTCTTTTGGGTGTGCCACCTTGATAGGAGATGGATCAGGAAACAATGTGCCTGGTCATGAAAGCACAAGGAAAAAATAGAAGAAAGCAACTGGAGAGCTGTCAATGCAAGGGACTCATTTTCCCTCATTTCAGAGTGCGTATTCTATTGCTTTGAACTATAACAGGCTGTCCCAAATTCAAACCTCTAGCTAGGCCAAGTCTATGAAACCACAAATTCAGGCTGAAGGCTGTGCTTGATCAAGGGAGGTGAAAGACCTGTGAAGAGTTAAGAGTGAGATTCAAGGTACACACAAGAAATGCTCTATGAAACTCTGCAGTGAAAATATAGTTTTAATTTAACATCAGGGGAACGGAGGGTGAGGGAAAGAACAAAAGAAAAGCCAACAGGCAAAAGATCACAAGATGCGTGTCTCTTTTGTTATAGGTTGCAGAAAATGTGAGAAAAAAGTTGTACTGGGTTTGCGTGGCAAGATTTGGGGGGGGGGGGGGGGCAGCTACAGGGATGGCTTCTGTGAGAAGGTGCTAGAAGCTTCCCCTATGTCCGATAGAGTTTCTGCCCAAAGTGGATCCCATCAGTGACGGTGGTAGTGCCTCTGTGATAACACATTTTAAAAGGAGGAGAAAAAAAAAAAAAAAAATGCTGTGGAACAGTAGCCAGAGAGACGAGTGAGAATATGTGAGAGCAACAGCTCTGTAGCCAGCAAGGTCAGTGCAGAAGGAGGGTGAGGAGGTGCTCTGAGGCTGTGCCCTGCACCCATGGAGGCCCACGGGGGAGCAGAGACCCACCTGCAGCCTAGGGAGGACCCCACACCAGAGCAGGGGGATGTGCCCAAAGGAGGCTGTGACCCCGTGGGAAGCCCACGCTGGAGCAGGCTCCTGGCAGGACTTGTGACCCCGTGGGGAGGGACCCCACGCTGGAGCAGGGGAAGAGTGTGAGGAGTCCTCCCCCTGAAAAGGAAGGACCAGCAAAGACAATGGGTGATGAACTGACCGAAACACCCATTCCCCATCCCCCTGCAATGCTGGCAAGGTAGAGAAATTGAGAGTAAAGTTGAATCTGAGAAGAAGGGAGGAGTGGGAGGAAGGTGTTTTAAGATACAGTTTTTATTTCTCATATTCTACTCTGATTTGATTGGTAATAAAATGAAATAATTTCCCCTACTTGAGTCTGTTTTGCCTGTGACTAATTAGTGAGTGATCTCTCCCTGTCTTTATCTCGATCCACAAATCTTTTGTTACATTTCCTCTTCCCTGTCCAGCTGAGGACAGGAGTGATAGAGCAGCTTTGGTGGGCACCTGGTGTGCACTTTGCACAGGAGTTTACAGAAGTCTGGGAGTGAACTGAATACTAACTTATTGTGGCCTTGTAACTTCAAATGCTTCTTTCATACTCACTCATGTTTTCTCCCACTAAGTGGGCATATGCAAGTTGAACGGGCAGTTAGATAGGCCTTGTTTTGTAGAAAATACTTATCTTTTTCTGTGCAGTTTTTTAGATGGAGGACAAAGATTTCCCAGGAAGATTATTTAAAAAGCTAAAAACTTGGAGGTTTTGGCAACTGGTGTGGCGCATCTGGGATTGCTTTCTTGTGAAGGATATTAGAAGCAAGCTTGAGAGGTGGTATGCTTACTAGCTCTTATTAAAATATAACTAAATAAACATTTAAAATATTTACATCATTATTTTTTTGAAAATTCAGCATTTACCTATAAACCATAAAATCACAAAATCACAGAGGTTGGAAGGGACCAGCAATGGAGACCCTAAAACTTCTCTGCACAACCTATTCTGGTGTTCAATCACCTTTGCAACAGAAAAGGTTTTTCTTGCATTTAAATGGAATTTTCTGTATTTCACTTAGTGCCCATTGCCTCTTGTCCATTCATTGACCACCAGTGAGAAGAGTTGGGTTCTCATCTTTATTATCACCCATCAGTTGTTTATACATTTTGATAAGATCGCCCTGAGCCTTCTCTTCTCCAGGCTGAGCAGCTCAAGTGATCTCAGCTTTTTCCCATATGACAGATGCTCCAATCCCTTAATCATCATTGCGGACTTTTGCTGGACTCACTCCACTATGTCCACGAGTCTCCTGAGTGCTGAGTAGAGAGAAAGGCTCAAACATCTGATCACTGCTGACTCCAAGATGTGTTTTCAGGCTTTTTGCATTTTTGGGAAGACAATTTCAGTCATCCTTTATTTCATGTTTTGCTGTTGCTTTTTCTTTTGAAAGCATAAGGAGAAAAATATTGTCTGTCTGTATGTAAGTGGCTGTGGAAGGAAGGATATGGTGGGAGGAGAAGCTTCACCTTAGGGTAGCAAACTTAAATCCCAGTACTGGAGAGGAAAAGAGTCTATTTTGTAGCAGAAGGAGGATTTCAAGGTTGCAAAGATTTGGGGAGCTCTTATGTGTTTAAATATTTAAACTTTTACTACTTCTGAAGGTAAAAAAAAATAATAGGGAAGAAGAATGGAAAATAAACACTTAAGAATGGGAAACTTTTTTTTAGGAACTGTCAGAAGAAAGTTTTAAAATTAGAAAACAAAAAATAAGCCAGAGGATAAGAAAACCAAGCAAATTTAGTGGCATATGTTTTAAAAAAGCTGTTTCCTTTTTACTGTAATAAACATGTAGAGTTGGACTGAGTATCTGAATTTATTTTGACGTTTGTTATTTTGGGGTTGTGAGTTACTCCCTGCTGAATAAGGACTCAGAAAATTACGGATGTATGTTGGAAATATTAAAACAATGTTCAATACTAAATACACTTTAATGAAGAGCAAAATAGATTTTTATGTTAATTCCTGCTGGTATTATTTTCCCTATGTAAAATTTTTAGTACTGGGTATACCAGGATTTGAACTCTGTCACAGTGGAAGTAAATAACTATGCTGTCCTCTAAAATAGGTTTTATTCACTTGCTGATATTAATCATTTAGACGTGAAATCAAACATGCCACCTGCAATTCCTGTTACGATATTTGGCCTTTCTCTACTGTTAAACTTTTCTGCAAATATATCCCTAGGATCCTTTGGGTCTTGTGTCTTCTTATCTTAAGTAATTGGAAGGTTAAAGAAGTGCATTCCTAGGTTTCACAGTTTGAAAACAAAAATACGAATTGATTTTGTTAACATATAGCAAAGGACAAGAAAAAGGAAAGCAAATTGTGCCTTGACAAAGTAGGCGCTTAATAATAAATGTATTGCAAAAGAAATCAGAGAATATCATCATGATATATATCATTTTGTGTTAGGAAGTTATATGCTTGCTTTCATAGTAAGAATTTATGGCAGGTCCAAAGAGTTGACCATCTGAGTAGGAAGGATGCACGCTATTACTATTGACATTTTGCAGTTGGGAATGGCACTGTGGAGTAATTAGATTGGCCAAAGGTCTCTGAAGAAGTTGACAATAACCTCACCTTTGCTAAATGTTCATTCAGTTTCCCAGCTGCAAGATCATCTTTCATCTCAAGAATAAAGAAATTGTCTCTTCCAATAGAGAGAAAAAACAAAGACATATACAAAGGTGTGAGTAAAAAGAAGCTTCTTTTTTTGTACAAAAATAGGTTTTCTCCCCAAGACCAGTGATCTCTGAACCTTCTTTTTTTTGCTCACTGTATTCTTAAATTAAGATGTAGAGATTTAAAATTCATTGTAATATATAGGCTTGTACCTTCAGTGAAAGAGAAAATGAGACAGGGTCTCATCCTTAGAAACTGTTCTCTCCCAAGAGCTAAAAAGACCCCATGCTTCCATGATGAACGAGAATCTTTAAGATGGATGTCTGTTCTGCTGAGTAACTTTTGATTTCTTTAGTTTGGTCTCTTAATCTGTTTTTTACTGAATATTGATTTCAGTTCACTGCTTTTCTGGAAGTACTGTACCAAAGATTATCTTTCAATAGACTCCAAGCATGAGTGGCTTAGTAAAAGTCTCTCATCTTATTAGAGGTTTATATTCTTACAGCAGGCTCTTTTTCTCTTGTAACACATAGGCTAATACTGCAGACAGTTACATCTACAAAGTCCTTCTTAAGTCTTGAGGTAACTGCTTGCAATGACATTGAAACCTGCACATTTTTTAAATAAGAGATACAGATAATATCTTCATGTCCATATTTTGCTTCAAATTTTGTTTCGAGTTTTCATTAAGATGATTTATATCAGAACAGTTATGGAAAAGGTTTTATGCAATTGTTTGAAATCTGCTGGGAAGGGGTTTTTCTTCAGAATAAAGTGGGGTGGTGGACAGTGGAAAATTAATTAAGTGGAATCGATTAACTAATCAGGCAGACTGATGTGTGATTAATCAGATAGTGTCCAGGAAAGCATTCTAATTACAACAAAGTATTTATTTAATCCCAGTTAAATCTATTTAATTTTAGCTTACTCCAGGCTCTGATGTCCTATTTCAGTTTTGTGTTAGACTGTATGATGACCAGTCCTAGACTGGTGTGTCAGAAAGGGACTCAACATCTCCAAATGAAATGACCACAGGTAAGTATTTGAATTAGGGCTGAGGGGCAAATCCATGAGAGCACCAAGGTGCTTCTGTGCATTTTGCTGCCTGAGTCTGATTGTGATCCTCAAAACTTGTAACTAATTTACTAAGGTTTGTCTGTGTGGCTCAATTCAGTATTGCAGAGACGCCTGAGCTATCTGTGAATGTATTAATGCCAGAACTAGAATAGATATGTGTGTTAGGTTAGCACTCATCCTTGTCTGATGGACTGTTGGAGAGCAGAGTTAAATAACTTGGGTCAGTCTACACAGCTCTGCATTGTGCCGTGTCCATAGCTGTTCTACTGTTCTTATGTATGCCCAGTACTAGTCCCTCTTGGTGGGGCTGAAGATCTTATTGACTGAGCCTCTGTGATACTCCTTCTGTCTAGATCTGCTGTAGAGCCTGATCTTGTCCCTCTGAGCCTGCCTAATACACTGCTGGAGCGAGCACTGCACTCCTAGCCCATATTGTAACTTTAGCCCACTTCAACTTAAAAAAACTGCAAAGGTTAACAATTTCATCAAATCCAAGTAAAGCTGAGCAGTGTCATTGCGTAAAAGACATTTTAAAGATTCTTTGGGGGGGGGGGGGGGGGGGTGTCAAAACATAAGCTTGCTTCCTTGGGACAGGGGGAAAACCTGAATTCAAACTCTTTCTTCCAGGAACATTTTCTCTGTGTTTTATAGAAAAGATGATCACTGGGCTTCCTGTAGGGTGATTTAGTGCAAAGATGCTTCTCTCTGGCTCCCAGATGGTTTTGGCAATTCTGTAGCTTACCTGTACAAAAAGGAAAGCTTGAGTCCATGGGCTGCAAACTTTCTATCTCTGAATTCCCCAAACTCCAGGAAACAGCCACCCCCACTGGGGAAAAGTTGGACGTCATTGTGGGACATTTCTGAGAACATCACCTAGATTGTAGGTCTCTTGTTTGCCACATAGGCACTCGTGTTCCAGAGACAGACAAGTTTATACATATCAATTGTCAAAGCTGTCTCTCTGCTCAACCTGGAAGGTATTAAAAATCCTGTAGAGAGGAAATTTATAATTAGGAGACAGTAGGAGTGTGATAAAGCATCTGCATAAGTATTAGTCTGAGTAAGTAGTCTGCAGGTCTAGATGTGCATGTAGCCTTTACATTGCTCTTATTTCCATTTAGAAAAATATTTAGAGCAGATGTACAACAACTGCATATCAGGAAACTTCAGAACATCAATTGCCATGATTAGTAAATATGATACGGAAGAGAAAAGGCACTGTTCACCTGTGGTTGGACATATATGTTAAACAAGGTTGCTACACATGTGCTGTGTATGATATCTTGGACAAGTATTTCTGTTCTATAAATCCCACGACTAGTGTGTGTATTTTGCTTCAATTTACAGTTGCATAAACTAAAAAGATCCCAAATGTCTGTGCAATGATACCTCTGCTGAAAGACTGTGGAGGATGTTAAATTAGATTAAATTGATTTAGTTTTGCCTATAGGCCTTTTGTTGAGTCAGAGGTGGAATTCTAGTGACTATATATCTGTATAGGAAGCCCCCATTTCAATGCAACTCTCTTGAAAGCCTTTTGGGAATGACTTATTAAGAAATAAGAATATAAATTTATTGAGAAAGAATAAAATACAGTTTACCTGCTTAAAATCCCAACTGCTTAAAAAAACCCCACACACCAAAAAAACCACCTAGGGGTTTATTCAGAATTCATGCGTAATCCTAAATTGATTTGATCAAAGAAACAGCAGTTACTCTTCCTTCTCACAGCCATCCTACCCCGTAGAATGAAGGCAAACAGTGGAGAGGAAAATCCTCATCTTTAATTTGAACTTTATAGAGCCCTGACAGATCCATCTGCTTAATTCTTTGTAGGAAGAAACACATGCTAATGATTCTGAGTTCATTAATCATTAAAAAACAAATTATCTGAATTCTACCACATCACAGAACATGAAGAATTTCTACATACACTGTCTTGTTCTTAGTTAATATTCATGTCTTTTGTGGAATTACGCCAATCGATTTTTCCATTTGCCAGTTTTGGTTATGTTCCTTCATTTATCATTTCATTTTATTTACCTTGGATTTTTTGGGGGGGTTGGGTTTTTTGGTTTTGTTTTTTTTTTTTTTTATGCTTCCAGCATAAACTCTGATTGCCTTCTATCAACTTTTAGTAAGTCTCTCTATTAAAATCAGACAAACGGCTCAGGAATGAAATATGCCCCTCATATTAAGAACCAACTTTGGTTTTTCAACTTTTTTATCAAATCCCCAGTTTTGCTGTCAGCTTTCTGAAAGATTATTGAACTTTTGTTAAATATAACAAAAATTGTGATGTGAGAGTGTATCTGATATGGCAATTTAGAATGAGACTAACTCGGATTAAACTGAGATTCTCACTCTGCTCCATTCTAGAAACACCGTGATAAGAAAGTAAACAATTGCGTGCTATTGTTCTGATTTCAAATTTGGTAATATCTCAGCTCTGGAGACCAACCATAAAATAGTTTGCTTTGGTTTTCTTTGTAGTTTTCTGGTTGGGAAAGAGGACATTACAGTAAGGAAACAAAACATGTGGCCTCTTATCTCCTACCTGCTAAGCATATTGCAATACATATTAAAGGAAAAAATATAGTCATACCATAGAGAGGAAAAAGAATGTGCTTCCAAACTTAGTTTTTTATGTTCTCCACAGAGATCATGGCAATCAAAATTTGCAAGTAGTAGTCACAAACCTCATTGTCTGGAATCATTACCACAACCTCCTCTTCTCATGCCCTGGACAATGTTTGTCTTACCTCTACAATTTTACTTCAAAGCTTGTCTATGATGTTGTTCCTACTTCATTGCTCTGATCATATTAACCATTTTTCCCACGTGTCCATGAGCCCTCCTTTTCCACATCAAACATAATCTATTTTTCTGTTTGTCTTAAGGTCCTTTCTGATTTAGCTTCTATTGAACTTCTTAATTTTTTTAATATGGTGCGAAGCAGTAATTCTAGTCTAATTAATTTTCCTATTTCTTCTTTCTTAGTTCTTACAGACAATTTGCAAACAGAAAGCCAAATGACCAGAGAAAATGTACTTTGGACTGTTCACTCAGCTCTAAATCATCTCCAAGCTAATCCACACAGAGTTTGTACCTGTTCAATTTTTTTGTCAACTAAGTCTTATTTAGTGAATATAATGTTCTAAAGGTTCAATATTTTAAAGAAGTTCAGATATTTTATGTTCTTGATCATATTCCATATTCCCTGTCCTCTGGATTGCTCATAAATCTAGGCTGGCCATTTTCTCAGTGTTTCACTCCAGTACTTCCCGTAGCCTTTGTGGGACAAAACTGGATAGTTCATCACATTTCCAGTCCATTTGAATGTAACATCTGTCACTGAACATAAGACTGTTTACTGTCCTCAGCTGAATAAGACATTCATAATGGGGGAAAAAAAGGTTTTCTTGAAGCTGAAGGAGTTGGTTTTTTTTTTTAAATGAATCACATTAATCATAGACATGGTTTAGATTTCCTGATGGACTGAGCCTGCATTGGGAGTAATAGCATCAGCTATTTCCCCTTCTGCTCCTTGGAGAGAGAGGTGGGGGAGGAGGGGGGAAACAACATTAAGTCATGCCTGTCTCTAACAATAGTCTGAGTATAGGAAAAGAAACAGTGAATGAAAATACTGCCCTTGATAAAGAGAACAGGGCATTTACTGAAATGCTATTCCAGCTCTTCTCCATGCTGCCCAGCAGTATGTGTGGATATATCTGCTCCGTCCAAGAAAAAAGTTAGTTGATTGTTTTCAACTTCCATTACATTTGAGGCTCAGTTCATGAATGATCTTCTTCATTTGATATGTCCATGGGATATAGGGCAGGTAGAGATTTCCTGGGACGTTGGACCAAGCCCTCTTCTCTCACGGACAAACATAAAATTCACAACATCCATTGTGAAATCAGTGAAACTCTTTATTCATGTCGTGTCAAATTATTCAGATCTTTTCACTTCATGCTCAACTCTATTATCTTTTAGGTTTTGTTTCAACACAGCTTTTATGCCATTTATTTTGTTTTAGCATTTAGCATTTTTTTTAATACTAGAATACAGTTATACAACCCACTAGCACAATTACTAGAAATGATATATGACTACCTCAGTGGTCGCAACTGTTCTTTGAAGTCTGCTTTAAATATTTTCATTTCTAAACCACTTAATGTCAAAACTGTACTTGAAGAAGACTGAGATTCACAGATTTGTATGTCAGGAAAATGGTATTATGGTCTCCTAATGTGATTTTTTTCACATCATAAACTGTGGACCCCCACATGATAACAACTAAATCACATCCATATAAGATAACAGGAGGAATTATCATTCTCACTGCCCATAGTCTGACCTTTCTCCTGGCACAGCTGTCCATTATATCTTAAGATGTATCCAGGTAATCTGGTTGCCATACTCAGTAAATAATCCTTTGAGTTCTTCTCAAATATTTTTTCTTCTTGAGGTTTTTAGTAGCCAAAGTCACAGAAGTGTCATGATCACTTTGAGGAGTTCAGTCTGCAGACTAATGGCCATTTGATATTGAGCCCAAAACTATCTTTACTGAATTTCTAGCTGTGTTTTTTTGTTTCTGGGATTTTTTGTTGTTTTGTCTTTTTGTTTTTGTTTTTTTTTTTTTTTATTTAAATGAAGCCTGTCCCTTCTCTGCTGCCTTAAAAATCCTTTCTTTTCTTGGTGCTTAGTTTTCAAATACACAGAGATAGCTATCTACTCTCTCCCCCCCAAGCCATCATTCAACCATGCTGTACATAATTAGTTCTTTTAATCTTTGCTAATAATGCATCATTTGATTAAAAGCTAGCAAGGCATTTATTATAAAGTGTACTTTCATTTTCAGTCAGCAGAGCTATGTCCTGTTCTAGAAAAGCATGTCAGAACAGCCTTGCCAATTTTGAAATGGGCAATAGGTCCTGCAGGTAATAGAAGAGATTGTGCATAATGATAGTTAAGCTGGAATCACTGTATTTGTTTAGTTTAGGTATCCTCCCTGCCTTGTCCTATAGAGAATCAGGGCAAAGAGAATGAATAAGAATAAGGTGCTTAGTCTTCTTTCTTGTTCAGAGAAAGCAAACATACCACCACGTTTGGTGGTATTTATGGCATGAAGTTTAAGACTACTTCAGCTGTTTTTTTGCCCTAGGCATTTCCTCATGCCTCTTGGCAGAAATACACATTATGCCATGTTGCATCTGTTTTCATGGAAGAGTTTAATCTGTAACTGCAAGACACGTGTGCAGTACCTTTCTGTATATACATAGGATGTACATGTAAGAAAGAAAATAAAAGATTATTGTATTTGGAATCCATTGTACTTATATGCAGGGAAAAAATTAGGAGGTATCACAGAGATAGGTTGACTGTAAGATTGAGTCAGATACTTTTGTAGGTGGACAAAAAGTTTATTCTCTTAAGTCTCAAAATACGAACCTGCGCTCTTAACTCAGTTCTTATTTTGTTCAACATCAGGATTTAAGCAACGTCTAGGATTCAGTGTAAAATAACAGAAACATAGAACAGATTGGAAGGGACTTTGAAAGATCATCTGGTCCAACATTTTGTGGAAAAGGGAGCCTAAATGACATTATCCTAACACTCTGTCCAGTCATGTCTTCAAAACCTCCAGTGATGGGGACTCTACCACATTCCTGGGGAGGTTGTTCCAGTGATTGGTTGTTCTCGCTGTAAAAAATTTCTTTCTTATATCAAGATGAATCCTCTTCTGGTACAACTTGGGCCTGTTGCCCCTCGTTTTCTCTATGTGGCTTCTTGTGAAGAGAGAGCCTCCACCCTCTTTGTAGACACCCTTTAAATACTGGAATACTGTGATGAGGTACTCTAGAGCCTTCTCTTCTCCAGGGGAAAAAAGATGCAACTCCTTCAGTCTTTTCTCATAGGACAGGTTCTCCAGCCCTTTGATCATCTTTGTAGCCCTCCTCTGGAGTGTCTCCAACCTGTCCACATCTTTCTTGAATTGTGGGGACCAGAACTGAACACAGTACTCCATGTGCAGCCTGCCAAGCACTGAGTGGGATGATCACATCTCTATCTCTGCTAGTAATTCCCCTGTGGATGCAGCCCAGGATCTCATTTACTTTTATTGCTGCAGTGGTGCACTGCTGACTCATATTCAGCTCGTTGTCCACTGGGAGCCCCAGGTCCCTTTCACAAAGGCTCTTTCCTAGTCTGTACAGGTGGCTCTAGTTATTCCATTCCAGCTGAAGGACTTTGCACTTGTCTTTGTTAAACTTCATACTGTTCTTGCTAGTCCACTCTGCCAGCCTGTCCAGGTACTATAACATGAATTTCTCTTGTCGGTCTTTTTGACAATAGAATACACAATGAAATGCTGTTTCTTATCACAGTCACATTAAAATTGGTTCGTGTTTCTTTATGAAAATAATATATAGGGTGACAGTATTGCAGACCTACTGAGATGGATTTGCTCACAAGATTTTCAAGTTTCAGTGTATTTTTTTGTTCAGCATCATTAATCCATATTTTTCTTGGTTAATGTGCTTTAGTATTTTAAAGAGAAAGCTTCTCTGTTGGCTTCCTGAAACTTTTCTGTCCTCAGGGAACTATCTGGTTTCTGTGTTTTTCTAGCCTGTTGCTAAGTGGAATATAAGACTATAAAGTCTCTATGGAAATTTTGCCTTGTTCATTATTCATTAGCCTTGCCACTGCTGATGGTGACAAATGTCATTACTTTAATGACCATCGTTACCCATTGTCATAATTAAGGGAGATCATTTAATGAAACTGAATATAACATTGTTTAATGCATCAAATTAAGAAAAGATGTCATGACTAGGTACACAACATCACCCATCATTTTAAAAGATGAATCAATAAATTAAACAATTCCTCCTTATTAATATGACAACAGCACCTTTTTAAAGGTTCGCAAGGGCAAAGAAAAAGTGTGCCAGATGATCTTTTTCCCTTATTTCCTCCCAATTCAGTGATGACGTGGGAAGCTGGATTTCTTTGCCACTTTCTGGGGCTTACCCAGGAATGTTTCACAATTGCCATTTTATGCCCAGCTTGTGTATGGCTGCACCTCTCTAAATAGTCCATTAGGCATGTCATCCCCAAGTAGGTGCAGCTTAATATTGCTACAGTTAACAAATGTCTCCTTATTTAAGTGACAAGCATCTGTATCTCTGCAACAGATGGCCATGAGCTCTGTACCATGGATCACTGTGAGTAGTCTGGCATATGTTTCAGAGGGCTGAAGCAGAAGACATGCTATATGAAGTGCCAGTGATCCATAGTAGGAATGGCAATAATCCTGCATAACAGAGAAAGCTAACGAAGGTCCAACCACAGTGTCAGTTCCTTCTGTTTCAACAAGTGGAGTCCACAACTGAGAAAGGTATTCTGCCTTTGTTGGGCAGATGTACTAAACGTGCAGGACACTCATCTGAGCTGTGTTCTGATGGTCTAGCCAATCTTTGAGATCCTGTAGGCCATCTGTGGTGACACAGCAAAGAATATGTGCTGATCATGGAAGTTTGGGGTTTGGTTTGATGGTAGGATCAGGAAGAACACAACATATGGTAAGTGGGCACAGAGGAAGAGAAATTTAGAGACGGAACGTTAAAAAAAGGAAAAGATCGAAAGGGAGGGAATGAAAAGATCCATACAGCGTGGGTCAACATGCAAGGAGAAGCATTTGGCAAGCATGTGGGAAGGAGGTTTAGCCATGGGTGACTGTGGCTTTGTGACAGATTAAGGAGCTCTAGAGTCACTTGTACATTCTGCAGTGTGTCTAAGCAATGGAGGACAAGTCACCTCATCTCTCTGCTAAAAGAGAAGACCTTCCTTCTCAAAGGGTATGAGGTTGAGCCGGCAGTGAATATATGATATTCAAATCTTGTTAACACAGACTGAGAACGAGCAGGGGAAGAATGGATAATAAGGAACAGTTAAAAAGAGGATATACTTTAGTACAGCACTTGACAGAGGAATCCCTTACCTCAGAACTAAAATAATTATTAAAAAAATTACATTGTAGGCAACTCATGTAGATGTGTGTCTGTTAATAAGCTGGAAGTCTTCTGTCTAAATATTAACAGGTACTGACTGTTTAGCTTGTAAATCCAATGAAATCAGACTAGTAGCAGAGCTGCAAACTAATTGGCTACCTTGCAATCACATTCACTCATACAAGAAAAGATATCTTGAGGTCTGCAGTTCTGATTTAAGGCTGAACCTTAATGATGACAGTGAGGAGTACACCAGAGTCTAAAGTATTAAAAATGATGCCCTTCAGGACTGAGAAATTCTGAACAGTAACTTTTTTTTTTTTCAGAACATGCAGTCATTTCTTAAAAATTTATTAGGGGTTGTCAGTAAATCAATGGACAGTTAGCCCCACTGATTGGGATTGATAAACTGTAAAAAGTGTTGCACTCTCTAAGGATTTTCTTTTTTTCCCCTCCTAGTAATAGGAACAACTCTTCGAGAACACTTTCAGCCTCAAGGACAGAATACATAATTGTGTTCATGAGGTACATCTATCAAAATAGTGAAAGAATTCCCTTGTAAGTATTAAATGTGAGAGAAGGAAAGAAATCCTAAAAAAAATGAAAAAAAAAAAAAATTAAAGCATATTCTACCTTCCCTTTACAACCTTTAGATCTCAGCTTTCACTATAACTTAAATCAAAAAGCTGCATAATGGGTAATCTGTGTCCAGTCATTTTACACATCTTATTGATTCCCAGTCCATGCTAAAGCATGACAAAGTGTGTGCATTTCTGGTACCCAATAAGAAAGTATGGATCCCATTTGGAAAAAAGAAAAAAACCGCAATCCTAAACTACAAACAAAGACAAAATGAATACCCCTCTAAAAGTATGTACTTCTCAAGAAACCCATCCCTCATTTTCACTCTTGTCTTTCTGAAACTGAGGCATAGATTAAAGCACAGCCATATAATTTACAGTTAGCCTTACCCAGTTCTGAGTTATGCACTCTTCACACCTAAAATAGCACAAGGAAGCAAGAAGTACTAGATCAAAACATCACTATATTTCTTCACTTTGGTTCAATTCATGAATATATACTCTTTGTTGATTTAATTTATCTGTCCAAAGAATAGCTTAGGGAAAAAAAACCACAACCAAAAAAACCCCAACACCATTGCCGACCAATGAAAAATTCCCTTTGGGGACTATGTATATTGTCTGCTTGAAAATGTTTTTAGTATTTTAACCATGATTGAAGGTGAGTCCTGTTGTTAACATTACAGTTCAAGTTCCAGACATGACCATCAGGGCTATGTATCTGCAAAATGCACAAAGAGATTGTCCCTTTCCTAAACAGCTACTGTCTCATTAAACAAAACAGGCCAATACTGATGGAAAAATAAGATTCTAAGATTGAGTCATGCTTCCATCACATTTTCATCAGACACCACAAAGCCATGTTTAACTTACTATTGTCCACAGTGTGACATATTCCATCTTTCTCAGTGGAATTCTTCCTTCTTGGGTTTCACTTTTCAGTACCTCAAAGTTAATGCAAATTTTTTTGGCCGAGTTCTTTTCTATTACACTGAGATAATACAAAGGAACTTCAACCAAGTCAGTGGAAATATTGTAAAGTTATCCCAGTTTTATTCCATTTCAGTGAATTTAACAATTCTATTTACACATTTTGTTTGGGAGACTCTGATGAAGAAAATATCATTCTGTTACACTGAACATTCAGTCAGCCTCCACACTGAAATGATAGTTGAAATCAATCAGATTTGTTAGTGCAGATTAGTATGTACATGGGTGTAAATGGTTCTGGATGCTTGTTTTTCGGCAAGATTCTCAGGATTATCTGAATTTAACTTCACAGCAAAGTCATTGTTTTTGTGAATCTGTACTGAAAAAAACTATTTAAGATGAGACGTTTGATGACATGGGGTATAGACCCATTCAGTTCTGAGAACTGTAGCACTTAACTGACTTTAGATTAGAAAAACGATAGCAAGAAAGAAAATCAATTAATGCAAAAGATCTATTTTTGTAATTTAATAGACAACATAAATGTGTTTTCTCAGACCTGCCAGTGTCTCTTGAGTACTCGCTGTTATACACAACTTAGGACATTTTTATTCAGAACTGAAGGGAAGGTGTTAGATGTGTGAAATTCTTTTCCTAGCTCTAGTGCTGAGTTGGCTTTTAATTTCAGCGTACCACTCTTTAAAGTGGCAACTTATGATAATTTGCCTCTCAGGAGTGCTGTAAGATTTCATAAATATTTTTAAGAGTTTTGAGATCCTTGGATGAAGTGTGTGATAAAGCGAAAACCAAAAAATGTACAGAGTTCAAGAGTATTTTGTTGGTGATGTTTGGTGGTTTTGACTGCTGTTTAGCTTAGCTTAGCTTACCCAGTATTCTGCCTGGTTTGGGTACTGGAACCTACAGCTACTAAAATGTCCTTGACTGAAGTAGTCAAGTGCCTCTGTGCTTCCCTTTCCAAGATAATGAGGACTGTGTATAGAAATAATGTGTTCTTGTTTATGAGCAGAATCCTTGTATGACTAAGGAAAAGGAGGAATGATGTGAACTCTTGGGAACTGAATGTTGGTAATAAGTAAAAATGTAAAGACTCTTACCTCCTATGAATAGCTCTGGACTAGAAGTCAAGTTCTGCCTGCAGATTTTAGAAACTGAATGTCCGTTACTTGCCCTAGGTTTTGAAGTGGTACAGAATTCAAATGTGTTGTATAGCTGATTGTATGCAATGCCACTGTGGTAAACAGAAAAATCATAAATTCACTTATTTGGTTTATAGGAAAAATGAGTACCTGTTACATATTCCACAGCCAAATTTTTAAACTGCATTTCCTTGTCTTTAGTCTCATCTCTACCACCTCAAATAAGGTACTTACTTAGGAGTTACTATATGCCAGTCTACTAGTGCCTGAAGTGAGCTAGCACACACAAAACTGGACTCCTTTACTTGTGTTTACTGCATAGATCACTATATTTACTAGCATCTAACCTGCATAGCCTTGGGAATATACTTCATGATTCTGCCTTTCAATTCCTCTTATGTTAAATGGACATAAGATTTCACTAAGCTTTGTTGAGGCTTTGTTTGGTTTGTTTGGTGGGTTTTGTATATTTAGATGTTCAACCTTTATTTTCGTCCTAAATGGTGTTTTTCCTGGTAAAGCAGTGGTTCTTTCGTGTACATCAGGATGCTGCCTCAAGACAGAAAAATTCACCCAAGCAGTAGGAAAAATTTGTCTGCTAACCTGGAATATATCCTTTTTTTCCTGAGTTATGTTCCACATTTTATATATACATGTATTTACATTAATGTTCACATCAGTTTAATTTTTAATGACTCAGGGATTCAAATGTATTATCTCAATTTTTCTGTCTCTAGGTATTTACAGTCCTGTGAGCATAAGGAAGCTGCCCGAGAAGGTAGTGCCAGCATTTGTATCTTGATACATATACCTGTAGATTTGTGGGTGTTCTCATTTGGAGTTCTTGCGTACTTTCTTACCCTGGCCTTTTTTTTTTTTTAACCTCTTTTCCCAGCTTGAATAACTTAACTTGATGCCAACTTTGTAATATAATTTATCTTTAGCTCCAGATAAATTTATTCTTGAGTGCTAAGAGTGTGATCTTTAAACACTCTGAATGACAGACCTGAGAAATGCAGTTAGAGTGGTTCCATCACCGAAAGTGAAATTGTGAATAATAGGTTGCTCTTAGCACTTAAAAGTAAGATACATGTCCAGTGATATTTGTGTTTGAAGTGTGACTGTGAACTGATAATTAGAAAGCTGGTTTCCTCTCAAAGGAGGTGCTTCACTTTTATAACCTGATATTCTCTTTCTGAGGGTTTAAAATTTCAAAAGTGATGAGCTGTATTAGATGAAATATTCTTTGGAGGCTACTAGCCTTATTGTGATCCCATCCCTGTAAAATAGTCCACATTTTCTTTCTCATTTTACACAACTGTTTAGTTCTTTTTCAGACAATAGCACACTTTTTTTTTTTTTTTTTTTTTTAAGTTGATAGCATACTTAGGACAATTCAGTTTAGTGTGGCATAAGGCGTGTTAAAAGTTGTCTCGACACCGGACCTTAAAAAATTTTAAAGTGATGTATTACCATGTATTAATGATGATCTATCCATTGCAGTCCTTCAGTGACTAGTTATAAATCCAGTTCTATTCATATCTTTTATGATAATGTAACCTGAAATTGTAAATTTTGTAGTATCCAAGCATACTATAAGTATAGGTTCAGAGATTTCATGAAGGAGATACAGAAATTGCTCAAAAGCTTGGGGAGTTTTATAAAATCAGTAGAATTAACTGTGTTAGACATGGCACAAGTGAGAAAGTATCTGATACTGGAGGGGTCTTTGAAGTAACAGAAGCATCTTAAAATCCAGTAGCTCAAAGGCAGAAGCTGGACAAGCTACAGGAAGGGTACAATTCAGCTTTTGAACAGTCTGAGAAAAAAATAGTATGCTGTCAGTCCATGTTCATTCTGAATCAAGAGCAAGTGAGTTTCTTAAAAGAGATTCCACCATTCAACTATAATTTATTGAGGTTGGTGCTGAAATTGGCTAGACTCTGAGGCCTGTACTACTCAGAGTTATTAGTTATTGACTGTCTGCTTGGAACTCCTGCATAAAAAGAAGACCAAGTAGATGATCGAGTGTGTTCATAACACAAATCAATCTGGTTTTTAATAGGTTTATGTCAACATACCTTCTTCAAAGATCATACACAGATTTGACTCGCTTCAAGGCTTAATTTGCTACTTTACTTATTTTAACCAATTTCAATAAGAAGCCTTGTCTTGCCTATTGGAAAATTTTTCAGTACATGACAAGGACTTCCATATTGTGTAGTTTCAAAGCAGGTAACAGCAATTCTTTTGTTTGTTTGTTGAAGCTGGTACCAAACTTTAAAATAACATTTGTACCAGCAGTGCAATGCAACCCAGCACACAAAAGTGTTTTTTCATTCTGCGTGAAAGATTTCATAAGATATATTAGATCTTAGTTTTTGCATATTCCGTTAATGAGCAACCTTCAGGTATGAAGTGCAGCACTTATAAGTAGCCATCTGTTTGTGTGGCGATCATGATGGGGACTCATTCTAGATGGATGAAGTTTGTGAGCACTGTGAGTCTTATGATCTTTCGTCTGCACAACATTTCATTATTTTATGGAACCCTACCAAGTGTCTGGAGCACAGCAGTGCTTGGATGTCTGTATTGTTTTCAAAGACACTCACAGACTTGCAGAAACTTAGGCACATTTTACAACCCTGCTCTCCCTCTGGATTTGTGGGAGGACTGAGGAAAATGCCAAAACCATCTCTCCTTCACACAGAATCACACTCCACTGTTTCTGTAGAAAAAACCTCTTGCATATGTTTCCTATATGATTTTACTTCTTCACCCATGATCCATAATTTTGTTAAAGCACTACTTTCTTTTCTGTTGTGGTGCTAAATGTCATTCAGAATTTCAGTGTTTTAAACTATTGGGATGATAAATGGAGCTGAATGGAGGGGCTAATACTGATTTTTTTAAACTGGTTTTGTGGTCTATGGGTAATTACACACCTGGTTGAAACCAGGAGGCTTGGAAATAAACTGTCAGGAACTCCATGCCCTGAAACATTTTACCATTCCAACTTTCTGATTATCACCAAATCAATGTTTTGCTCACTGAGATTTATGTTATTCCATGAAAGTTTGAACCTGATGAGCTACTATCAGGTTCAACCCTGCTCTGAGCCAGTAAGGACCTCACAGATGGTCAGGTTACACATTTCTGGTCACTTAATGCTAAAAGTTTAGATGAAATGGATGTCTATCAGATCATGGTGTCTGATGGAGTTCTGAGCAATATAATAAGTGTTTGAAGGTTATTTTCCTGTCATTAGAGAGACAAGCAGGTACAAAAATGCCACAGTGCAAAATATAACATTTCAAGCTGAGCTTAGTTGCTTAACTATGGTAAAATCCAATCTTCTTTCTTTTTTTTTTTTTTTTTTTCCCCTCTTGATTTTCATAATATTAACATTTTCTTCATTAAAACATAGTTTAAAAATACAAAATAGTTTCAGTCTTTCTCAGTTCATTCTGATAGCAATAGTTCTAACTTTTAAAGGAGAACAGTGTTGCTTCACTTGAAACTCTGTTCCATTTGTGTGCACCAAATGTAGAAAGTAAACTTAAAAGGAAAGTTCACCTACAAGTTTTAGCTTGGACCATAAATACCTAGTAGATTGTATCCAAATCTGAAACAGTCATTCCTTGTGACAGGCATAATGCAGTACTACCTCAGAATCTTTATGTACCTTCAAAAGGGAAAATAAGGACAGTGTGGTCCTCAAGTTACAATATAGCATACACTACAAGGCAGGAAAAAACCCTGCTGTATTAATGTCTAGTACTTCAAATACCATTTTCCTTAGTTATGTTTCATTGCAAAGCAGCAGGTGAATTGTTCTTTCTTCTACCCTGTCATTTGTAAATCATCACAATTTAGGTATTTCAGATGGGGTTCAGCTTCAAGATTTACACGCCTAAACTAGTTGCCAACGTGGCCACATTGTGGCAGGTGCACCTGCCCAATGAAAGGAGGGCTTCTTGGCTGCTGAAGTGTAGCAGCTCCTGATTGCCTTTGTTCTCAGGGCTTCATGGTAGTTGGGGCCTTTGGCCAATAGGAGCCGCTATTGAGCACAGGTCAGATCCAGCCTGGGTATAAATGGAGTCCCCTGGGGAGCCGTTTTGAGCTTGTCCCCTGGAGCAGCACGCTGTGGTTGGAGACTCTCCCCTTGGGTTGGGATGCCACCCAAGGAAACTCCTCGAGGTGCCTTGGGTCGGGACAGTGCCCTCAGCAGGTCCTCAAGGTTGAGAGCCCTCACTTGTCAGGTGAGTGATAGAATGTTTTGGGTTGTCATTAAACCCTAGGGAGTGGTGCTTTATTCTGTGTTTTGTGTTGTTGTGAAACCCTAGGAAGTTCTTCTGTTCTCCTCTCACAGACATTTGAACCTGTAATTTGTGGAAGGCTAGTTAATTGTGTTGACAATAAATTTTTAATTTTTGGTGGTTGTTTTTTTTATTTGAGAACTCTGTAACACACATCTACCAGTTTATGCTGTCTAAGCTCATATTATAGTAGCAGGAGATCTATTCAACACAGCCAGTGAAAGTATTCAGGTCTCCCACAATAGATGTATGTTTGGTGACCTCTGTAGCTTTCTAGAGCCCACTGACTGTATTGGCTAAGGGCTTAATTCAGTTGTCCACACATAGGTTCCTAGTGTCACTAGAAATACCCTAAGATGTCCAGTCTGATCTCCAATTATTGGTTCAAAGGGACATGAGTCTTTTCCAGATCCTGCATCTTATTTGCCAACCCCACTGCAAATCTAATTTTGAACACATTAGTCTGTGAGCTAAATCTCACCCTTAATTTCCTTAATTCAGTGTTTATGTATATCTTCTTATTGCTCCACATAGGGAACTTTGAAACTTCAGAAAACATATTTCAAATTGTGATACAATACAGGAAGGAGTGGGTTATAGGAAAGATGTATATTCTTACAAAACATTTCTTGACTTTGTATAAGATGAGCAGTAAGGTTTAGAGGGTGAGGTCTTCATCAATTAGCAAATACAACAGTGCACATAAAATCAAAGAATATTGACTAACATTATAAAAGTATTGTTGCTTATAGAGAAAATATTAAAGTATGAACATTGCTGAATTAAAAAGGTTCAGAAAAAGAAAAAGCTATAGTTGTTCTGGAAAATCAGCCTAAGTAATAAATGAATAAATACATAAAACATTTAAGTATTTAACATAGGAAATGAAGGTTAAGAGAGGAACTACTGATGTTCTATGTAAATTCATCCACATGGTGAGCAGACTTCTGAAAGTAAAGGGCACTTCAGTCCATCAGAAAAAAAAAAAAAAGGATAAGAAGCTGTAAAATGCACAATTTTAACAATTAGTATCATTAGTCATTACAACAACAACGCTATCATTTATCTTCTTTGAATTGAAAATTAATGACTTTCTAAAAGACATTCTAGGTCAAGTACAAGTTTTTAATTTTGATGTAGGAATAGCTTGGAGAAAATTTCTAATAAAATATTCAAAACATTAAGTTTTTGAAGTGGCTAAACTGTGATAATTTACAGATAAAAGAGTGAGAAAAGATACTTTTATTGTCAAATAATCAGATGATCTCCTCTGGCTGGATCAACACATGACAGAAATATATGTTTACTATATTTTTAAGAACTAGATAAGATTTTACTTATTCTGAAGATCTATCCTTTCCTTGTTTTCCTGAGTTTGGTTTTTTTCTATTATTTTTGTAATAAAAATGTCTGTCTTCTACAAATAATTTGAATTTTTTTTGAAAAAAATCTAGATAGTAGAACAGCCATTTAGTATTTCAGTTTAATATTAATTGAGAACAAAAGATAGGTATTGACTTAACGCACTTATCAGACCTGGAATTGCGTGTATAGTCAATAATTATACATATTTCTAGCTTTGAAATAATTTTGGGTTAAAAATAGGAGAGGGAAAGACTTACTATAACATAGTAGGTTTGTTATTTTCATATGCACATGTACATTGACTACCAATATATTATTTTGTTTATTAGCAATTACAACAGCTAATTTACTATTTTAACTTATTGTTTCATATTTGTTTGTGTTTCACTCAGTTGCTGAGGTGAGCAGCCCCGGTGCTGGCATGATCCTCAGCGGAGCACTCCAGCACAATGCACAGGGGAGTTCCCAAACCGGGGGAACCTTGGAAGGAGCTGAGAGAGCCATTGGGAGCCCGCAGCTCGTGCCACAGGGGCTGACAGGACCTGGGTGGGGCCAGGAGCCATGGTAGCCAAGGCCCCACATGTATTAAAGAAGCCTTTAGGGAGTACGAGCGACCAGGAGTGCCATGAACAGGGTGTGATTCATCAGCAAGGATGTGGTGCAGCAGTTTGCATGGCAGGGAGTGTAGGAAGGGCACTGAAGCCCTGCCAGCTCAACCAGGGAGCAATGGTATCCACCTGGCCAAAAGCCATGACCTCTCTGAGCTCTGCACCCACCAGGACTGACTGACACAGCTGTCTAGGCAGGGCTCTGGTGGGTACACGGTGCAGTGATGAAGTTGCAACAAGAAGTTCGACAGTAGTCAAGAGAGACTTTAGGGCCTTGGGATGACTGGTTAAACGATCAGGATCAAAAGTAGTGTTCTCCTCAATCCTTCCAGTTGCAGGGAATGATGAGGGAAGAAACAGGAAGAGCCAGTAGATCAATCCTTGACTTTGAGCCTGGTATCACCCACACAGTTTTGGGTTTTTTGATCATGGGTTGGTTTACACAACACCAGGCCTGTTGCTGACAGACAGGGTACACTTCTCTCAAAGGGGGAAAAGGATCATTGCACTGGAGTTAACAGGGGTCATTGAAAGAGCTTTAAACTAGATTTGAAGAGGGAAAGGGATCAAACCAGACTTCCTAGAGATAAGACTGTAGGTGGCATGCCAATGTTTGAGGGATGGTGTGCTAGCAAGGCCTTTTGGTCTGCTGTCTCAGTGGAGGTAGGGGATAGAGATCCACGTAACATCAGAGACACAAGGGTTAATGATGTGTTATAAACCATGGAAGAGCCTGAGAATGTTCACATAGGAATTAGAGCTTCTCCCCTCCAAAAGACGGGATGAATAGCCCAATTGAAGTGCATCTAGACCAATGCACACAGCATGGTGAACAAACAGGAGAACCTGGAAGCCATTGTGCAGCAGGAAAACTATCACATAGTTGCCATCACAGAACCATGGTGAGATGACTCACTCAACTGGAGTGTTGCAATGGATGGCTATAAACTCTTCAGAAGGGTTAGGCAAGGAAGGAGAGGTTGTGGGGTAGCCTGGGATGTTCAAGAGGGTTTTGATTGTCTAGAGCTTAATGATGGTGATGATAAGTTTGAGTATTTATGGGCAAGAATCAGGGGGAAGGCCAACAAGGCAGATATGATGGTGGGAGTCTGTTATAGACCACCCAACCAGGATGAAGAGGCAGACAAAAATATCTATAAGCAGCTGGGAAAAGTCTCACAATCAGTAGCCCTTGTTCTCATGGGGGACTTCAACTTACCAGATATCTGCTGTAAATACCACACAGCAGAGACGAAACAGTCTAGGAAGTTCCTGGAGTGTGTGGAAGAGAGCTTCCTGATACAGCTGATGAGTGAGTCAACAAGGGAAGGCGCCTTGTTGGAGCTGTTGTTTGAGAACAGAGATGGACTTGTGGGAGATGTGATGGTTGGAGGCCATCTTGGGCATAGTGATCACGAGATTATAGTTTTCAATTCTTGGAGAGGTAAGGGGGGGGGGGGGGGGGGGGGGCGGGGCACAAGGTCAGCAGAACTGCTGCCTTGGACTTCCGGAGGGCAAACTTTGGCCTGCTTAGGAGCCTGGTTGACACAGTCCCTTGGGAGGCAGTCCTGAAGTGTAAAAGAGTCCAGGAAACTGGATATTCTTCAAAAGTCTTTAATAGTAAGAGCAGTTGTTCTCCAGGTACCCAGGCCCCTGAGCTGGAAGTCAGGGACAGGGAGCAGAATGAAGCCTCTGTAATCCAAGAGGAAATGGTTAGTGACCTGCTATACCACTTAAACACAGACAAGTCTATGAGATCAGATGGTATCCACCCAAGGGTACTGAGGGAGCTGGCGGAAGTGCACACCAAAAGATTTTCTGTCATTTATCATCAGTTCTGGCTAACCAGGGAGGTCCCAGTTGACTGGAAGTTAACAAATGTGATGCCCATCTACAGGAAGGGCCAGGAGGAGGATCCAGGGAACTACAGGCCTGTCAGTCTGATCTTGGTGCCAGGGAAGGTTATGGAGCAGATCATCTTGAGAGCCAACACGTGACACGTACAGGACAACCAGGTGATCAGGCCCAGTCAGCACAGGTTTATGAAAGGCAGGTCCTGCTTGACTAACCTGATCTCCTTCTATGACAAGGTGACCCACTTAGTGGATGAGGGAAAGGTGGTGGATGTTGTCTACCTAGTCTTTAGTAAAGTGTCTGATGCTGTTTCCCACAGCATTCTCCTGGAGAAACTGTCTGCTCATGGCTTGGATGGTGTCCTGGTTTAGCTAGGATAGGGTTAAGTTTCCCCAGCAGTAGGGGGAAGCTCTAGCTGGGTTATTCATATACCATGCTGATGTCACCTCCGGGCACGGATAGCGCGGGAAGAATCGGTGAGCACGTGGGTTTGTGCAGCCGTTCCTCTCACTGCTGTATCAGTATATACTTTGCTCTGTTCATTGTTATCACTGTTATTGTTATTGCTGTTGTTTGTTGTGTTGCTGTTGCACTGCTGTATTAAACCTCTCCTTATCTCAGCCCCGGGGCTTTGTATTTCACTCCCTTTGTGGGGGAGGGGCAGCGGCCACGCGGTCTCAGACCCCAGCAGGGACTAAACCACCACAGATGGGTATACTCTTCACTGGGCAAAAAACTGTGTGGATGGCTGGGCCCAGAGTTGTGGTGAATGGAGTTAAATCCATTTGGTGGCCAGTCATAAGTGGAGTTCCCCAAGGCTCAGTACTGGGGCCAGTTATGTTTAATATCTTTATCAATTATCTGGACAAGGGGATCGAGTGCACCCTCAGTAAGTTTGCAGACAACACCAAGTTGGGCGAGAGTGTTGATCTGCTTTGAGGGTAGGAAAGCTCTACAGAAGGATCTGGACAGTCTGGATTGCTGGGATGAGGCCAGCTGTGTGAGGTTCAACAAGGCTCAGTGCTGGGTCCTGCAGTTGGGTCACAACAACCCCTACAGGCTTGGGCAAGAGTGGCTGGAAAGTTGCCTGGTGGAAAAGGACCTGGGGGTGTTGGTTGACAGCTGGTGGAATATGAGCCAGCAGTATGCCCAGGTGGCCAAGAAGGCCAATAGCATCCTGGCTTGTATCAGAAATAGTGTGGCCAGCAGGACTAGGGAAGGGATTGCCCCTCTGTGCTCAGCATTATTGAGGCCACACCTTGAATATTGTGTTTAGTTTTGGGCCCGTCACTACAAGACATTGAGGTGCTTGAGCATGTCCAGAGAAGGGCAACGAAGCTGGTGCAGGGTCTGGACCACAGGTCTGATGGGGAGCGGCTGAGGGAACTGGGGGGTTTAGTCTGGAGAAAAAGAGGCTCAGGGGAGACCTTTCGGTCTCTACAGCTCCCTGTAAGGAGGTTGTAGCGAGGTGGAGGTCGATTTCTTTTCCCAAGTAATGAGCAATACGACTAGAGGAAATGGCCTGAAGTTGTACCAGGGGAGGTTTAGATTGGATATTAGGGAAAATTTCGTCACCGAAAGGGTTGTCAAACACTGGAACAGGCTGCCCAGGGAAGTGGTTGAATCATCATCCCTGAGGTATTTAAAAGACGTGTAGATGTGGCACTTAGGGACATAGTTAAGTGGTGGACTTGGCTGTGCTAGGTTTATGGTTGAACTTGATGATCTTAATGGTCTTTTCCAACCTAAACAATTCTATGATTCTATGATAAAACCACAGTGAATTTGTACATTTAAGAAACTGTAAGACTGGCACCAAATTTATATGTACTGGAAGACAACTCTTACCAATTTTCACCTTGTAATTACACTTTGTAATTCAGTGTAGAAAAAATGCAAGAAGGAAAGAATGAAGTAATGGACTTTGTCTATTTTTTGATTCCCGTGTACAATAAATCACATGCAGTGAAACCTCTTACTTAAGAGATAATTAAAATTGGAATTAAGAAGAATGAAGTGGCACTTTGGAGAAGAAATGAAAATAGTTGGAAAAATAGTGATTCATTAGTGTAATCCATAAGGGAAAGTAAAAAAAGAGGGAAAAAGAAGTCTCAACAACCTATTCTGATATGAGACTTAAAAGGAGTCTACTGACTAATGGTGGTTTGTGGGACAGATGGATGGAATTCACTTACTATATTTCTTGCAATTATTAAATGTCACAGGCATATATAAATAGTATACATTTATTTTCCCTCCTGCTATCTTTCCTTCATTCATAAGCTCCAGCCCACCTCCAGTTTTGACTATCTCAAACCAAAACTGCAATCCTTAAAACCCCTCCATTCAGCTGCACTTTACCCCAGATGCTCTTAAACTCTAGTTTTCAATGTTATTTTCCCAAGCACCTGAAGTTCTGCTTCTTGACAGACTCCCAAAGCTCTCATGTCATCAATGACATAGATGCAAAATCACACCTCTGGGATACTGTCCTCCTTTAGAAAATACTACTGCTGGCATTATTTTGCCTGTTGCATTTGAGTGTGGCTTAAAGAGAAATAACTGGGTTAAGGGTCATGAATTCATTTCAACACTGGCTGCAGAGAATATAGCTTCTATTTGCTAAACCTGTACCTGATACTACCTTTCTTTTCACCCTTTGTTTTTGTTGAGTGTCTCACTCAACAGGACATATTTAAGCCTTATCAGAAGCCACAAATTAGAGGTTCATTCGTTTCACCATAGGAGTTTGCTGAGTCAGTGGCCAACAGAGAAAGTACACGTTGATCATTTAAGAGTGAGAGCTCTCCTTTCTCTGGAGCAGAGTGCGTAGATATCTTAACCCCATAGGTGAACATCTTAGCAGATTGAAGAGGAAAGCTGCCATTCACTCAAACTTTACTTATTCCATGAGGGGTGGAATAGCTTCAGTAAGAGGGGTGGGAATTCTCCCCATTCCCTATACAACAGTTGAAAACTACTCATTAAGCTTTTATTTAAAATGAGATTTTTCTCACCATTTCCTTCTATTTTTTTTCCTTAAAAGAGAGGTATGTCAGATGCTGTGATATTGAAAGAAAGATCACAAAGGCCTACCTTTAATAAATGGTTTGTGCTGTTGGTGCCTAGTGATAACAAATTCTTCTATTTGAATACTTAAGTCCTGGAGAGTAGTTAGATTTAAAAGGTACCCTATTTCCAGTGCAGAACCTAAATTAACCCAGTCATAGAGCTGTCAGGCAAAGAACTAAGCAGAATAGCTTACGCTGTAATAAAGCATAACTTGTATTGTCTGACTGTTTTCACATGGCTCTCTGGAAAGTGAGGGGAAAAAAAAAACAAAATCAAAAACAATCCAAGAAAAAGGAGCAGGTGATATGACAGTCAAAAACACAAGAAGTGAGAAATAATTGTTGACAAAGATGAATTCTAAAGTACCTCTATTCCAACAGAGAAATTTGTTCCACAGTTACAACTAGGAATCTATAACAAATTAATAATTAGAGAAGAAAATGAAGAACGAAACAGAAGGAAGCAGGTCCTGACCTAATAACATCAGGAAACAACAGAAGGACCCACAGTCCCCTGTGGTGATGCATAACATTTGAAGTATCTCACTTAATTATAGCTCTGCTAATTTGTAGTAGTTGCTAAATAAATGTACTGTATCCTGTAGTCTTTGATAATGAAATACTGGTGAAATGGCACGCTACTCTATTTTTGCTTTAGAGGCACACAGTAACCTGGAGCAGGTATTTGCCCACATTTTTGAGAGTGCCCTGCTTGCTTTTCTTTAAGCTCTCCTTGGTGAACATATCAAAGTGGTCTCTCAATTGGCAGCCTAAGTAGTTTCCTTATGTGGGTAATGAAGGTGAAGTCCCCTCAAATTAGGTGTTCTAATATAGCATACGATGGTACATAAATCCTTGTGTGTATCTGAGATTTAATTCTCCAAGACAAGAACTGTTTTTCAGTAGTTGTGTACTAATTTTGGAGTCACTTTGGGTACACCCTGGAGTCATACTTGATAGCAGAATTTGATTGTCACTTGCATAGACTTAACTGTAGGAGTTATGAATGGGAAAGTGCAATTAGGTCATGAAGCAGAATTGTTCCCACTGCTCTCTCCTCATTTAAAATCAGATTCATTTAAGATGAAGATATGCCTCATTGTTCTTCAGATAGTCTCAAGAGGGTCTGGCAGCTGGACTACGCAAAAATTCATCCTGATGATAACACAGTGATCAAGGCACTCTGGAATGGCTGCATACTTACTGAACATATTTCTACAAAGCATTCTGTATATATTTTATAAGCAGAATAAATGTGCTGGCAGTTGAAAACTGGAAGCCTGTTACTGGAAATTATTTTTGCAAACTGTACTTATCCAGTGGCAATAACACATTTTAACATCTGCTGTTACCTTGCTGAAGCGTATGGATTTAGCTATTACTAGGAATTTAATAAGCCCAGTGCCTTCATCAGCTGCTTTCCAAATCACTCTATCATATGAGGAATTCTTTAGGGAATTGAAGCCATGGTGTGTCATAATGCATTTAGCAAATGACAAATGCAAACTCATTGAAATATATATGCAGGGAAGGGAAAAATACATCTCCTGGGCTGGATACTTATTGGACTGTGAAAGCAGTCTAAAAATCAAATAAAGACCTAGAAAGTATCCAGTGTAAAAAAAAAAATAAATCTTTCTCTATGAAAGCAGATGGACTAGATGATGGTTATAAAATATGTACAGAAATGGGCTAGATTCATCAATATACTCCAGCTGTTTTACTATGATGGTAAAAAGCAGCAATAACAGTTAAATCAAGCTTATGGTTGATTTGCATTGTTTGACTGAGTCAAAGCATCTAAAGCAGAATAGTATTTCTGACAGTTTGTGTCTGTGCAAATAGTGGCTTCCTCCTTGTGTTGTATTGTCCATCACAAAAGTTCCATAGTTTTGCTCTTTTATAAATTATACCCAATACCAGCAAACAAAGGCAAAAAAGTTTCACTTAATTCTTAGGCTGATCATTGCAGCTCTTATTTGAGAAAGATTCTCCTGGATTTTGGATTTACATGCACCCCATTGGTGCCCTTGTGCCCCATTAAGATGAGTCTTAGGAGACTTTCTGTTTTGTTGTAAGGGAGTCTTGGCTCTTGTTCTCGCATCCTAGTGCTGTCTGTCGCTTGTGCTGTTTCTTGCATTTTTTAGAACTGTCTTCTGTTTTCTTCACCTCTCCTATGCCTCATCAGCCCTTTTTAATAGATATATCAATAGCAAACAGAGCTAATTTCATCTAGAGACTTTATCACAGCCTCTATGGACTGTTAGCTCTTGTTTTATGTTTGTTCCACTTGCTGCAGTCTTCAGTACAGTTTATGTCATCACTGAGTTACTTAAATGCAGATAACACATTCTTTATCATCTTCTCCTCATGTCCTTGCTTGACAGCTCTCTGCCTGGCCTCTTTTGCAGCCCACATGACAAAGACTCCTCCTTCTGATTATACAAAGAGCGTCTACAATGCTTTTGAGGAATCTCATCTACAATAACTTTTACAAATAGTTCATAGGTGGTGTAGAATGTATGTGTTTTCACTTTCTGTCTTCTGTTGCCTGTCTGTCTTGTATTAACTTCCAACTTCAGTTCCCAAATCTTGAAAATCTAGCTGTTTGCAGCAGAGTGTTTTTAGGAGAGCTTTTAGAACAGACAGTCTGCTTACTTTTTTGTAAGGCCCTGGATGAACCTTATATCAGAACTGTATCATCTTAGTACCTTTCTGCTCATTGCAGCGATTCTGGTATCCTGCAGTTACGAAGAGACTACTGTGGAGGTCTTTTCAAGAGGGAAGGAAGAGTGAATGCTGACCTCTAAACCTTGACCCAGTTCAGCTGCTGCTTTCATGAAAGGTCCTGTTGGTTTGGAAGAGCATTATCAGATGGATAGAAAGTTCAAAGGGGAGAAAAAAATTGGCTCCAACCTACTTAGTTTGCTCGGTGTGGCTGGGTTGGTCTCACTTGGATAGGCACCTTCTGAATGATTCTGGGAGAAAAATCTGAGACACGTATGACCATGCTGAAATATATAACAACCCAGGCAGAACAAATGGGTTTCATTATGGAAAATCCTAAAAAAGTAACAGGATACAAGTCTGCATATGAATTACAAAATAATGACATATGTAATAATAAATGTTTACTGCTGTGCTGCAAGGATCAGTGTGAAATAGTAGCTGTAGCATATAATGCACACATTAACAGGATAAGAGTGTGGCTATAGCTCTAAATACAAGCTGAAGAAGCTTTCAAATATTTACCAATAGGTCTATGGTAGCATTTCATAAAAAGTCTTGTGTTGTTCTTCTGAACAGAGCATGTAACTGGTTATCTTCTTCTGAATTTCAATTCCTTGAAGAGCCGCAGTTGCTGCTGATTTATGAAGACTGACTTGATTTCCTTTGTAGAAGTAATTAACAAACTGCTTCTAGATTGCTGAATTCATACCTCTGACAGTTTGTATTTCTAAGCATCGGTCTTTCTTTGAAAGACACCAATTTATTGTAACTGTTTTAACTGACTGTAACTGTTGTAACTGACCTTTTACCCCACGATTCTCTCCCCAACCATGCTGATGGGGAATGAGCAGCAGCTGTGTGGTGCTTAGTTGCTGGCTTGGGTTAAATCATAACAGAGATTTAGGATGTGTATCAGGAAGAAGTTAAATGTTTCAAGAGGCAGGTACAATGCAAAGCTCTCTGTGCAATGTGTTAAACATTCTAGTGAACTTGAATCTGCATTCATCTTTGCTACCTTTTAAGTTGAAATAGGCAAATGAATGTGAAACTTGAAGTTAATGCCATTTTGAATATCCCTTTTCACCACTGTAATTTTTGCAGGTCACGGGCTTTAACAAAGGACATTCAATCCCATAAAGCATTTTTTTTAAAAAAAGGAAGACAGAATTTTAATGAAACTTCTAGGAAGTTGTGATTAGTATCAAATCAAAGTCAAGTGTGTCTATGAGTTCTCAGGGACAGCAGGGATGCAAAAAATTAAAAACCCCATCATGTAGTTGTAGCAATAGATTTAATTTTATTAGGAACAGACATTCTCAGTTTGGCAATGGGTGCAAAGAACTGTGTTGGGGAACAGTACTTCACAGGAATGAGCAACTGAAGGTTAACCCATGACTCTGTGCGTTGCACAACAAAGAGTTTTGGGACAACCTTTATTTTCCAGAATAAGCTCCGGGAAGCCAAAGCCTTTTAAAACATGAAGAAAGTATTTACCTACTCCTTCATATTGGTTTTCTGGGGGTCCACTTTAACATAGCTTAGCCAGCTACTCAGATGGGTCAGATAGAGACCTACTCCCACTTCCTATTGCTAAAAATGTAAGGTTACCACATTTTGTAGAAATGTCTGCAAGATTCCTGCAGTTGTAGGAAGACAAACACTGTCAGCTTACTCCCCACTCACTTTTGTCCCTTCACATTAACCTGTTAGAGGACACCAACAGTCACAAATATGAAGCCCACAAACTCACAAACCTGATCACCTTGTCCATCCTGGAGGTTATAATCTGTATCATCAGGTGAGGTCCTGATTGAGTATGTCTCTGTTTCATGATTAATTATTTCATCTGACTTCTGGATGCTTAGCATCTGGGCTTGAGTGCTGATGCCTGTCAATGCTCTCGAAAAAAAAAAAAGACCGCAGGTCTGTCTCACACTTCCATGTTTTCTCTAGGCAACGCTCACTCCAGACCTTCCCAGCATTTTCTGCATATCCCTGCACCAGTACACATTTTTGCTCAGTGAGGGAGACTTAAACTTCAAAGCACATTGATGTGACAAGTCCACCTGTAATATTAGATCCAAAGACATGGATCTCACTATCAGCATACATGAGAGAAGGACATAATTAATTAACTCCGACTGAATCAGAGTTGCAGGTTTACCCAGCTGGTATAAAATATGTTGTGATCCTTTGTCATAGATCATGAATCTACTAGCAGTTTGATATGTCTTGAGGTATGCTTAATTCAGAGTGACAAGTGGCTGTTGTAAAAAGAACGATGCAGTACATGCCTGAGCAACTCTTTATCTAGGAAATAACACCTAGATGAGGTTAGAAATATTAATACTTTAATTCATGATACAGTTTATTTATTCTCTGAAAGCATGGACTTGTAAAGAGGTTCAAATCAAAGTAGAAGGTAAAATTCTTTGGTTACTTACATACTAATAGCATAAAGTGATTATTGTAGCAATAGGCACTGGTCTCAATAAAGTAACATTTTGCCAGAAACTGAGAAACCAAGAAGTGCTATCACATTTTTTAAAAGCATTTCTGTGATTTAGGGATCAAAATATTTAGCTTTGAAGTTGTTGAAGCTCCAGAGTAGTTTAGATGGGTTTGACAGTTTCAGCATTCAAATTTGCATGTTTGGTCTGTTGGGCTACACAATCTGATTTGGGAAAGCAAATAAAAGAAGTTTGATCAAATTGAACAAAGCTGAACAAATTAACATCCATGGAAGACCTCATGACCAGATCAACAGGCACTTAGTTACTGTGAAAGATAATGAGAAACAGAGTCCTAAAGATAAACATTTTTTTCCCCTACTTACAGATCTTATGCAAGGAGCTTGTATTATCCATGTCTGGTAAGAGTTAAAAAGATCTACATCATACAGAATTATATGACAATTAATATGACATAAAAGCTAAAGACAAGGTGGTGCATATACTTTCACAGATATAGCAGAAATATATTTTCCAGAAGCTTTTAAGTAATCATATGATAAAGTCATAATACATGTACACAGACAGCCAATGAAAGTCACTCAGCATTTACCCTGCTCTTGACTTTCTATGACTTTGCAAATATAACAAAGTTTTTGATGCAACTGAAGATTGTAATTGGGAAGATCACAGTTAAGAATTTTACCAATGCTTTTATTTAATTAATTTATTTAATGGATGCACAAATGTATTAAAATGGAAGTTGTTGGATAGTGTCCCAGATAGTTGAGAGATTTTTCATGTCATTCAGTGGTTTCTGAATTTGAAGAATTTTGAATGTGAATAATTTCTTAAATATCTCCAATTCCACAGGAAAAGGTATTTTTTCCATGTTTCAACTACACAATAAATGTAAATGAAAAAAGAGAAGGAAAAAAGGAATATAAAAATAACTATGTTAGAACATATCATTATTGAATTATGCATGTGTTGTGTCCCTATTCAGCCAAAAAATATTGCAATGGAAACCTCTATTGACATTTACATGTTAAAAATGGTTTACTTGTCAAAGTTAGCAGCCCAAATAGCTTGTTACAGTGCTACATTTCACAGGGATATCATAGGTACTGCATCTCAATATACTTTGACATTAAATTCAGTTGGAGAACCAATGTAGATGACCCTTCTCTTCTTAAATATCTTGGCCAAACTCACAGAATCGTCTAGGTTGGAAAAGACCTTGAAGATCATCCAGTCCAACCATTAACCTCACACTGACTGTTCTCCACCAGATCCCAACTCCTCCAGACTAAACAACCCCAGTTCCCTCAGCCGCTCCCCATCAGACCTGTGCTCCAGACCCTGCACCAGCTCCGTTGCCCTTCTCTGGACACGCTCGAGTCATTCAATGGCCTTTTTGTAGTGAGGGGCCCAAAACTGAACCCACTCATCGAGGGGCGGCCTCACCAGTGCCAAGCACAGGGGTAAGATCCCTTACCTGTCCCTGCTGGCCCTCAAAAAAATGTTCTGTCCCATTCACCTCGATACAAATAATAAAATAACATTGCACTTCTTACTGTTTTTTATTTATGCTGAAAATTCCCTCCTTCATGGATAAGCTTGACTATCTTTTTTTTATTAATGGCTTTTGTAACTTTAGAATGCGAGTGGTTGTGTGTATGCACATTTTACGTTTGGTGTGCAGATAATCATCGCTGAACTGATGAGGGAAGGAGGATGCTTATTTAGTTAGACTACTTGATTAACAGCCGGAACATATTGCCTCCACTTTCTGCTTTGTCTCATGTTTTTAGTGTGACTTTTGTACAGTTTCTTCTGTCCTTTACAATGGGAAGGGTGTGGTTTGATTTCTTTCACTCTTTCTATGTCTTGCCTATTTAAAATGTAATATCTTGCTACAACCTTTGCATCAGTAAAGCTCCAGTGTTAGTTCCTATTGCAAGGTAAATGACAAATATTCTTTATCTTCTGTAGGAAATAGGACATAAAATGTTGAATTATGTACATTTTCAAACCACCCTACTGTAGCTACAACTATACTCTTATTTCATCCTTGTTCCCTCTTGCAAATGCTTAAAAAGGTTTACCTTGGAAATTGGCAGGATGAATAATATGAAGAATGGACTATTAGACAGAGCTTCAAATTAGGGATAGCACTAAGCATATTGAATTCTTTTCTTTCATAAGAGCACATTAGTAAAGAGTCAATTATTAACTCTGCTACTTGATTTATTCCAACATTTTGAATGTATTAGAGGTCAATGTATTTAAGTTTTTTTTTTTTTTTAATTATTATTTCAAGTGGAAATTACTTTCTCAGAGGGTAAGTAGATTATAATAGATCCCAGCTCCTGGGCCCATGCACTGGTATGTCAGTAGGATTTATTATAACTCGTACCTTCAGAGAATAAGAATTACATGTAATTTTCTCTTTTAGTTAATGAGATTATATGCTGTTCAATAGGTATTTTCAGTGTGATTTGATAGTGAATTCTTACTGAGAGATCCAGGCCTTAGCATTAGCAGTATGGTTTCTTAATTTCTGATCACTTATTTTTGTACCTTTCCAATTTAAAGTCACATTCACAGTTTAATATGCAAATTTATCATGCAGTTTCATCATACTGCATCTCTTATGAGACTATTAAGATGTGCAGGTCCAGTGAAAGCTCATTGAACAGTTAAATGAAGGCAGAGAGTTTGCAAAATATGAGTTTTATTTAAGAGTTGAACAGGTGAATTATATTGCATAAAAAGGAGGGGAATGAGAGACCACCACTTGCACTGCTGGGACAGAAGCTCACTCTGTAAATGATCCTGACAGTATCTAGAACTTGTTACAGAATGTATTGTTTATTAAATCAGACTTTTGTGACCTTAAAGGTTTTTTTAATCTCCTGATTTCATTAAGGTTCTATGATGAACAAAGATTCATTTAATTTATTAACTGATTTACTATTTACTTAAAAATGAAACTGATATGATTATTTATTGAAATACCTGGAGGTTTTTTTCCTTAATTTAAGCAAACACAAACCAAAGTAGTTGCAGAATCTATTGTATCTGCCATCAGAAAACAATATGACTGTTCATCCGCAAGAAGGGATTAGATTGTGCCTGTGTCTTGTTTAGGCATGAGGTGGGGAGAACACATCAACAAAGAAAAATTATAGTTACAGATTTTTGCATCTGTAAGCTGGGAAGCGATGTTACTTTTCCTTTCCCACAAATCTGAAATGCATACTGTTCTTACTGCCACTGAGGACCAAGCATAGTTTCTTTCTAAATTAGGTGCCAATAATTTTTTTGACAGATAATGCTCCTCTGAGTGTGCGTGCTAAATCTCATTCTGTTTTTTTGAGAAACAAAGGGTTTGTAAAAGATTTCTTGGTTCCTAGTTAGGCAGGTCCTTGGAGTAGGGGATACAGAGAGAAGCATAAAACTTCTGATAAAAAGTCCTGTTCTTCAAGATGACTTCAGCTGGAAATGCTGAAGTGTTAATTTGTGTTTGTCTGAGGCTGGGTTTTTTTTGAAAAGAGGCAGATTTTGAGGATATGAGTAGGAAATTTTTTAACTGTGGTTTCCCCCCCCCCCCCCCCCCCCGGCTGATAAGTCCTCATGCAGACTTTGATATTGTGACTTCTATAATCGCTGAACTACGTCTCCCAGTGCAATTTTTTATTTTGCTTTTACTTTCAAGGAGAGATTTTTCCCAACAGTTTTCTCAGATACAGATATATTATTAGAAAAATAATCAGTATATTCTTGCAAATACATGTGGAGTTCAACTGCCAGAAGAATGTAAGAACTAGAAATATCTTCCCACTGCTCTGTTTTGACACTGACCTGTTTGGTCAGTGTCTAGCAATCTTAGTGGTCCAAGAAACTACAGTATTGGAAAACTTCAAAATCTTCTACCTACCGATTGGTTTTAATGTATAAAGGAGAAATTTATTTTTCCTTACAGCTATAAATTATTTCAGAACACTGAAAAGCCTCTTTTGAGAATTAGTATATTATTAGAAATATTCTGAGAATCCATAAGGGATTTTTTTTAAGTAAATATGGACCTGCAACATAATGGGGTCTTTTTGTCTTTGACTGAGACAAAGATTCCAACACTGAAGTAAGAATTGGGCTTATCTATTTTCCCGAATCAGAACTTGAATTCAAGAGAAAACTAAGCAAATTACTGCAAATGTATAGTAGAAAATTAATTCCTTGTGATAGATTTAGTTGAATTAATTCTCTGGAGACATAAGATTGTCTCAATTTAGGAAGAAATTAAATCATTCTTTGGAATTTCTGATTATACTGTTGCAATTTAATTTTAGCCCTAGAATAGAATTGCATGAAATCTAGGAATGTCAAAAATCCACCTTCCTTATGACATTAAATTATTGTTTTCCTAGAGTTACTTGAGGTAGTGTACTTTTCTGTACCAAGAATTCTTTGAATGGAAGAAAGAAATCTATTGATTCTGACATAATAGGTAGGTTTCTCATTATGTTGGGTTTGAACCCTACTAAAACTGTAGGTTAGATACTCATCTAGTGCTATCCAGTATTAACTTCAAAGGAGAAAGAAATCCTAAATTGCATCAGGTAAGGATCTTTCCTCAGGGTAAGAGTAGTACCTTATAAGCATTCTTCTCATGGAAGATGCCCCCTGACCATGGGTTGGAACTAGATGATCTTTAGGGTCCCTTCCAACCCAAACCATTTTATGGTTTTATGATTTAAGACACTTAAATATTGTAATGTGCTGCAAATGAAAATTTCATCATGTAAGTGGGATCTGCAAAGGAAAATGCAGGTTGTTACTTGACAATTTTACAAATAATTTAGATAATTATGTATTTCTGGAGAAGTTAATGTTGAGACTGGTGAATAAAGTGGTTTCTTGTGTTGTTAGGAGCTTGTGTCACAGTTGTCAGCTCAAGGAAAGTGCTGGGGTAATGGTGGTGTTCTTATTATCAATACTTATTATTTATTGAGACTGTCACTGCAAGTAGTGCATAACAAATATAAGTCAAGGCAGGTCTTCCCTGGTAAGACTTGGATTAACTCATTAGACAAATCCTGCCTGAGCCAGAATTTCAAAAAGAGAAAGGAAAATGCAAAAAGAGAAGGCAGGCATAGTCGATAAAATCATTTGTTCAGCGTCTAACTAGCATATATGGACAGGTGAAGAAGTTCTACCTGGGCCTGAATGGGGGCTGATATCATCACAGTTGATGAAGAGGAGAGATGAAGGAACAAAGATCATAAACTAGGGTACTGATGCTTCTTCACCGTGTCCTGAACTGACTATTGTGTTGCAACCTGATTTCCTCATTAGCTATAAATTTAAAAAAAAAAAAAAAAAAAAGTGTTGCTTCAGTTTATAAGGACAGAAAAAAACCCCGAGCTTTCACTGCTGTCTGATGGAAAAGAGAATTAGAGCCATAATTTTTCTAGGTATTTGTGGTGATTTAGCTTTTTTTATTGCTGTATTTCCTACAGATAATGTTCAGACAGAACTCTTGGATTCAGCAGCTGAAAGTTTTTGGGAACAAAGTTCCCCAGAAGCATTGTCTGGGTAATCATCAGACTCCATTATCAAAACTCTTTCAAAATGATTTCCTGTGTCCCATATAATTTTGAGTTGATTTTCAGAAATTATTCTTGAAAAAGACTTTGAAATTAAAATCTTATTATTATTCTGAAATAGTTTCTGAATGATGGTGACTTTATCAAATAGATTTAATGCAAATTGACTAAAACCAAGTATTTTTGAACTTGTATGACTGCATAATGCCATGTATGTGCCATTCTCAAATAACTTTGCTTGTCATATTCCCTATGAAGACAAATCTTGTGTATAGAAGACAGGCCATCAGAACAACTATAATTGTTAACAGAATTTTTTTATCCATTATCTTGGAAAAAAAAATTGCCAATCATTTAGAGTAGAATTACTTCTAACTGTATAGTGGTCTGAAATTTTGACTATTGAACTCTGCTTCCCTCACAGAGGTGAGTGGATGCTGCCAGAATTCATGGTGTTTAGAGGAAACAGATTTTTTAAGGGAAGGCTGGCCACAGCATATTTGAAGGCAATTGCAAGTTTCTTTTCAAAAGGCCCCAGGGAAGCTCACAAAGGACTTTAAATAATTCACATGGCAAAAATGCATCCAGAGAGCTTAAAGTCAATAAAGCCTCTAGCTCTTTATAGTACTTTATGACTGAGTCCTACTATATTAATTCAAGCTCTCAGAGGCAAAGATACAATATTCTCAATCTGATTGGGTGCAAGTGTGAGATACCATATGGGACTTAGCCCCAAGAGGGAGGACACAATAAACCCACAGTCAGAAAGCTTAAATAAGAAGTGGGATTGGTTTCTTTAGCATAAATAACACTTTTTCTACCCTGCATTTCATGAGCCTACATTTCTGATTTGAATAATTTTGAGTAGAAAAAGTGTGATAGAGTAGAAATCTGTGTGGGATGGAAGATAAATTTAGGTCTGTAATGAGGGACAGTTTGAATTATGTGCCCAGTGTATCAGCTGTTAAATACATTTTTCTTTGCTTCTCAAAATGCGGAATTTCAAAATGTTTTCCACCCAACATAATTTTTTTCACTTTCTATGGATGTTTTGGGGTTTCTTAAGAAGAAAAAAATCTGCAAATAATGTAAAAAGCTTTCAGCAGAGCCCATGACTAGTTTCCTACAGCCTATACTCAAGGGAAATGAAATCAAGCTCTGACAAAGCAGTTATTTTATATTAAAAATATAACACTTCAGCAGATGCAAAGAATGTACAAGACAGATTTGGTAACTAACTGAAAACAATTACTCTTGTTTGCATTAATATCCAATTTTGTTAATTTTAGCAGGCTTTTTCAAATTCACTAAGAAAAGATGCAACTTTCTGACTAATTTGAAATCTAATCAGAAGATATGGAGCCTGTTTATCTATGGTTTTCACCATTCTATCTGTACAGTCTAGCAAAGTTAGAAACACTGGATCTTTGAACATAAATGTAAGGTTTTTAAACTTGCACTGTTTATGTCAATCATCCAGTTACTACCAAATTTTAGCAGGAAAGAGCAAAACCCAAGACACTGCCAAGAGTTAAGGTGTGGAAAATGTGATCATTGTTTGTCATTTAGGTTACTGCTTTCAGTTAGAGAATTCCTTAACAGATCATACTTGTTCGAATATGAGTGACGATTCCATGCTAGGATTCAGGTGAAGAAGCAAAAAAATTGTGGCATGGTTAAATAAATAAAGGCCTTCAAGAAAACAGGGTGGAATAAACTTCATATGCAGTTTTGGGGAAAGTAACTCTTCTCTGCCTCAGTCTCCAAGTCTATAACAATAAGTTAATAACGCTTCCATTCGCAAGGATGACTGGCTCAGGCTAACTGGAATTTTCAGAACAAAAGCCTTAGCTGAATCCTGTACAAAACTTGCTGTTAAAGTCTCAGGGATATATGTGATACAACAATCTCAGTTGCTAAACCATATTTGTAAATAGCTTTGAGAAGGGTGTCTATACAAGTTAAATTTATTAATATTTGAGAAATTTTCCCTTCATGTCTTTAAACCTTTTCTATTGCCCACCCTTCTACATCTGTCAGCTTTTACAGTTATCCTGTGGTGTTCTGAAAAAAACTCTGATTTGACCCCTGCCTTTCTTGGTTTGAGTCCTACTCCCCCAAAAGACAGAATCTTTTAGGAAGAGACTATAGAGAAATTAGTTTTTAAAGGAACATCCTTTCCTGCTGTAGAAAAATTCCCTTTTAAAGCCTGTCAGTGCCATTTCTTAAGCAACTGGGAATATTCGCAGTCAATTTATCAAGGAAATATAGGTTCAAACCTGACATGTCCAGTACAGAACCCAGTATCCTACAGTGCATAGTACTACATAACCCAGAAAAAGGTACAAGAATTTCACATTAAGCAGGAGTGCAATAATCTGTTATTTACATTATGTCTTCTGCTAATCTCTACTATTCAAAGTCTGTATTAAAACTGAAGGATGGTGCTTAATAACATTTCTGAACTTATTAGCATTAACTACTGTAGCTCTAGATATTTTTTGTAGTCTTACAGATGTTCAGTCTTTCTTTCAGTCTATTAAACTTTGTGACCTGGAAGTGGTTTTTGTTTGGTTGTCAGTAATGCTTTGAAGTTTGATGTTCTATCTTGATTCGAGCTGAAGTGTGCTACACTTGTGCTTGCAGAAAGTGCCATACTTCATCTTTCAGGTGACTGTTATGCACCACCCTCTTCATAATTTTAAAAAAAAAAATAAATAATATTCCCTTTTAATAATGGGAAAAATTCATACACTTTGCACCAGGTTCCGCTATCCTTGTGTCTTACATGCTAGTCCACACTGATGTGGGAGGATAAGGAAGAGAAAGTCTGAGAACAGGGAGTGTAATTTCTTTTTACTTCCCATTGAGCAGTGCCAAGGAAGATGTTAGAAGCAGAAGAATTGCAAACGCCAGAAGCCCCACAATCTTGTTCTTCTTCTGTCCTTAAACTACAGTGTGAATTTAACATATTGATGGGTCAGGTCCTCAACTCAGCTGCCAACAGAGGGTATGAAAGCTGGGAGATGGCATGTTCAGAAGTTGCCACTGAACGATTCCTCTGTCTTTTGGCAGGTGGATTTGGAAAGCTCTGTCCATCCATCCACCCACCCACCCATCCATTCAGATCTCCTTATGGTGTCAGCAGATGCTGAAGTGAGTCACAGCCTGTTTCCCCCTCCAAAGGCACAGTTGTGTTAATGAAGGATATGCAGAGCGCTCTCTTGGCAGAGAGGTCTTTAATGGTTGATGTAGGCAAAACAGCCCAACCGAAAACAGAATAAAGTGCAGATATGACTAACAGAGTATCTATAGCTGGCAATTGTCGCAAAGGAGAGAATGCTAAGAGAAGTGGACAGGATTTGGTGTAAAGTTAGGAGGATATCAAGCCAATTTCTTCCCTTTTGAGAATGAAGGCAAACACCATGACTCAGGGATCAGCAAGACTGTAGGACTGAAAACTGAAGTTACCTTTGGGTCCATCTGTGTTGGACTCAGTGACACAGCATCTGGCTCTGTTCCCCAGAGTCTGGAAAGCTTGAATGATCTGGGTAGAAAGATGAAAGTTAAAAATATCCAAGCTATCCATGCATTTCCCAGAAAACCTACTATCCTGCAGTGTAGGGAGGAAAGGAGTCAGATGATACTGAAATGAAGTGTTTAAATGGCACCAGACTGATCGTTTTGACTAAGAAATATTGGGTCAAGTATAGGAAGAGTAGGTTGTATGAATGTTGTGGCCTTCATCTAAACCTTCTCATAGTCAAGAGACCTTTAAATAAATAAGAGAGAGAGGTTAAAAATGGACCAGTCATGTCTGAATACTCAGGCATGAAATCTGAGCTGGAAATCCTTCACATCTGACAAAGTCAAACCCCAAATTGCCTATTAAGAACAAGTATGTATGCACTGTTGCCAACACTGCACTCAGAAAGGAAATATGATGGAGCTGGTGATTCTCAAGAATCAGAATGCAAGGAGAATTGCTGGGGTCAATATCAGATGTTCATAATTGGAGACCACCGAGAATTACAGGACTCTAAATACTAATTCATTAAAGCTGTACGTAATGGAATTGCAGGGCAGGAATCTATTATAGACTTCCTAATCTCTCTAAAGAAATCAAAAATTATGTTACACTGAGAAATTTTAGCTGAGGAATATTAATTAGACATTGCAACAAAACCCACTTAATTCTCAAAACATCAGAAATATGACAAAGTCCTGTAGCAAGGGATAATTTTTATATTCTCACTAAAAAGTTAATGACTAATATAAAATATAGCAACTCTGCAACTAAACCATGATTATTGCTTGGTCAGGCTTGTTTTGTGCAAAGAATTTGTGGCCAACAACAAAAAGTGGAATTGCTACAAATGAAATCAAAGAAAGTGGTGAACTACAACAGGCGTTAGCATTAAAAAACTATGAAAGAGGGCATCTTAAAAACAGATTTGCCTTTCCCCAAGTCTGGGGATAATAGGAAGGAGAGGACTGCTTGTTTGGAAAGGAAAGAGGAGACAACTGCTGATGCAGAAGCTGAGGCAGCGGCTCATGTCAAATGCAAATGGACTGCAAATGATGATAGCAAGTGCAGACAGGCTGTTGTGCTGTTTTGGAAGGGGTAGTCTACCCGCCCAGACATAGCTTGAGAAGTGGAATTGGGAAAACAGATGTCACTACTTATGCAGGTAGAGTGGATAGCTGCTCATTGATGATGAAGGCATATACTGATACCACCTTAAATAGTGTGAGGAAGAAAGATAGGCTGCTGTTCCTTTGTCATGTGTCAGCTGCAAGCTGTTTATCCCTGCTGCAAAAGATGATCGAGCTTTCTCTGGTCTTGTAGGTGGAATAGAAAACTTGCAAACTCTAATAAATTAGCAAACCAAAGTAACTTATATCATAAGTGTTAAAGGAGTTAGCCAAGGGATCCTCTGAATCATGAATCATGAATGTTTGTTAGTAACCAAGAGTTTGGATTCTAAAGTTTGGAAGATTACTAATTTCAATATTGACAAGGGCTAAAATGAATGAAGTGGGGAAATATATTGCATCAATCAGTTGATTTATTATAGACAAAGTAATACAGCTAGTAAAATATGGAATCAGACTCCAGCAGCAAAGGGTAAGCAGAAAAAACTGAGATCAATGTCAGCATAGCTTGAAGGAAAGAAGTTTTTCTTAAACAAGAACATGTTTTATTTCACAGATTTTCAGGTCTAGCTGAAAAGGTCTGTTTGTGAAGGAGAAACTGCTTTTCTCTAAAGCATTTGACGTATGACTGTCTGACATTTGAATAAAAGAAACTTTCCATACATAGAATGAACAAAGAACATTAGGTGGATTAATAACTTTATAACAGACAGATCTCAAATTAAGTTCTTAATGGGGAGATGTCATTAAAGAAATTGTTTCTCATGGGTTCCAGTCCTATATCCAATGACCTATACCTTGTCAAATCATGAGTGCAGCATACAGATTGCTGGGATATAAATAATGACATGATCTGAGATGCCTGGGAAAAGGATCACAATTCCCCAAAATATATTCTGATAGGTTTGGGATACAGTGATACATTTGGGAATACAGAACTCGGTTTTTCCTGCAGGATAGGGGGGTTTCCTGGAGTGCAGGGAACTAGAGAAGATTTAAAAGTTATTCCAGTCAGTCATCTCAATTTTCATTCACTGATGTTTTGACAACAGACTGCAACAGCTTTCCTTCTCTGTTTTGGTTTGTTTTGTTACTCAGGGGAAGTTTTCAGTCATCAATGAGTTCCTGAGACTTTGGTGTTTGTATTTAACTATCCAGACAACGTTTTAAACAGCTTTTGTGGATTGGATCTTTACAATGCCTTAGCACTGAAAATTTCTCAAAAGGAACTTCTTTTCAAAATTAATTCTCCCCCATTCTTTTCTATTGTGTCTGTGATACGAGAAAGGAAGACTGACTTGAAAATGTTTTACTGCTAAAGAGAAGCCTTACCGAATTATTTTCCTGTGTTACTCTTTATACAAAATGAGACTGATGAAGGAACAGCAAATTGGCAGCCTGTTATAGCAGTCTATATGAGCCATATTGAAATAATGACCAGCCAAATTGCATGAATTGTGCTTTTCTTTCCACAGACGGGTGACTGCATTATTCCCCACCATGCATAAATAATAACTTACATGCTCATTTAAAATAAAAAGAGAAAAAAGGAAAGGAAAAGAAAAAGAAAGCCTGTATGTCATGCAAGGAGAAATAATACTGACTGTCAGAAAAATCAAACAGGAGATACCAAGCATAATTAAATCCTAGGCAGACGTGAGAGTTTTTTGGCTGGCAGGTGAGGCTGACTCATATCTACTTCTTAATGGAAATGGTATTTATACTCCATCAGTCCCTTCAGGTGTTCTGGTAGACTTATTCCAATTATTCCACCATTATAATAAATTTGGTGAAATCCTATTGTGTCCCATCTTTCTTGCTGAGAGATGCAGAATGGAATAGTTATTGCTGAATGGTGAGTTACCAACTGGATCTCTATTATAGTTAGAAGGAATGTTTTTTTCTGTCTTCCTATATTTGTCCATTAAGGCTGAGAGATTCAAAGGAATATAACAGCTATTCAGCTTGCAAACCTGTGGGAGTGAAATGGGATCGTTTATGCTTTTAAAGACTTGTCTTTTTAGGATATCTAAATGGATATCCCAATGGGAACGTTATTACTAAGATATCCTGAAAAGACAAGAACCTCCAAAGGTGTTTTACAGTTACAACCTACCAGTGTCACTTTTAATTGCTTCTGTTTGGTCTTATGCTGAAGCTTGTCCAGTGAAACCACATGAAAACCTATGAATATGGCTATTCTTTAAGCCTGTGCATTTGCTTAAAGCATCTAATAAAGCAATGCTGCTCTCATGCGGGCACAAATTTGAAGCACCTTTATTGATTGTAAGTGCTCCAAATTTAAACTTGGACAACTAATTCTCATTTCACTAATACTAGAACAATACGGCCCAGATTCTCATTTTAAATGCTCTGGGTTTGAGGGACTTATTTTTTTTTCTGGTTGATTTCAGTGATGGCGATTTACCTTGCACAGCAGGTAACAGCTATCAGTACTAGAACAGAACCAATAAAAATCAGTGAAGCTGTGATTTCAAACCAGCATCAGGCACTGATACTGTCAGGTCTGTGAACATAGAAGCTATAACGCACTCACTAAAAAAAAGAAAGAAAGCAAGCTTCTAAAAAGTCTCAAACATTTGTTGATGTTTATGAAAGAAACTGAAGAGGGAGAAGCTTCAATATTATGTAAAATTTCACCTCATTTTGCCAATATATTTGAGCTTAATTCAGTGTTTAACTATTTCTTTGACACTGCAACCCTGTAGAAAATAACAAGATTGCAATAGGTAAAATTGGAAGTACAGAGCAATCAGTTTTTGTCCTCTACCCATCTTTCAAAATGACCAGTGTCAACCTACTGAACATGTCTTTGCTACTCAATGTGGAATGCTAATTAATGATAGTGACTTATCTTTTCCTAATTATTTCTTTATTCAAACATTGAAAACAGTGCTAATTAGTCTGGCTATATAAAAACAAGTCTCCAACTGGTTTAGTTACAGGTCCATTTATTCCCTATACAAAGATCCGCTTCTTGCCTTGTTTTTAGTGTGTACATGTGTATATGTGTGGTTTTGCTTCCGAGTAATTGTTTTAATGGCAGAAATGTTCAGTCCAATAATTCCCAGAGGACATTATTTCCTTTCCTGAGTATACAGAGCTCTGTATGTACTGCCAAGCATGGGAGTGTGGCTGTGTGGCTGTACATAAGTTTAGGGAAATGTTTAGTTTTTTGCCTTTTTTTTTTTTTTTAAAGGACCTGAAGTTATCTTGTTTAGGGATAGCATGCTGGTTTAGTTTTTTATTCAGCTTCTTGGCAGAGGCAGCCCAGGGCTGGAAGCTGTTTCTGAATACTTTCCCTAAGCATCTAACAGCCGTGGGTGTGGGGACTGAACATGTTGAGGAGAGCTTTCTTCATCTTTTCTCCTCATCCTGTAAGGCTGGGGCGATAGTGAAAAGCTTGGTTTATTTATCCTTTAGAAAATTAAGTGGTGGATATGCCTCACCCAGCTATACAGCTGATGGGTGTGATAGTCTGGGAGGCAAAGATGCTCTCTGAGAATGGTGCTACTGCTCTCCTGGTGTCAAAGCTAGACTGGACTACAAATAGGGAAAAAGGGAGTTGAAGATTAAAGCAAACTAAGAAAGCAGAAAGTACATAAAGGACAGAGAGAGAATATGAAAAGCAAGATGAACTGGTTTTCTTGTAACCTCAGTCAACCTCTGGAGGTAACTCTCCATTGATGTCTCTAATGACATATCTACATTGACGATCAGGCTTCCAGGTTAGACAGTTCAAGTTGTTGCCTCAGGCAGATGGACCATGGCCATTTGACTTTCTACCTGAAACTCTTTCCTAACCATAGAATCATAGAACCATGGCATGGCTTGGGTTGGAAGGGACCTTAAAGATCATCCAGTTCCAACCCCCCTGCCATGGACAGGGACACCTTCCACTAGACCAGGTTGCTCAAAGCCCCGTCCAACCTGGCCTTGAACACTGCCAGGGAGGGGGCAGCCACAGCTTCTCTGGGCAATCTGTGCCAGTGTCTCACCACCCTCACAGGGAAGAATTTCTTCCTTATATCTAATCTAAATCCACCTTCTTTCAGTTTAAAACCATTATCCCTTGTCCTATTGAAGTGAGAAACCTTAACAAAATAGATGCAGGCCTCTCAGCAGGGTGGGCTCTCAGCAGGATGGGCTCTTGAGATAAGGGAGGAGCTGCAACTACTGAGTCCCAAGATAAGGAAGGGGAATTCAAAGAATGCTAAATTGACATGCTGAAGAGACCTAATTGGGTGAAAAGTCATAAGAGGAAGAAGAGGAATCTTCAATCTTCATCCTGAAGACCCCTGTCCAAGACCATCAGGAGACATTGCGCAGGCACAACGGGGAGGGACTTGGGGCGGGATTTATGATAATGATTTCTCAAAACTAATTGTAATATCTCTCCCTATTCTCGGGATTATCATGAATATGTAAACACTTACGCTATAGAAAGGAGCTGCTTTTCGCTCCAAAATGTGCACGTTTGTGGAGGAGCGATCCCCCGTGCACCCAGCGCTGAATAAATGTACCTTCTTTATAACCTTACTGGTTGTAAAGTCGTGACTCCACACGTTACTATCGCTATATGCTCTTGTAAAAAGTCCCTCTCCAGCCTTCCTGTAGGCCCCCTTTAGGTACTGGGAGGCCAGTCTAAGGTCTCCCCGGAGCCTTCTCTTCTCCAGGCTGAACACCCCGAATCCTCTCAGTCTGTCCTCATAAGGGAGATGCTCCAGTCCCCTGATCATCCTCGTGGCCTCCTCTGGACCCACTCGAGCATGTCCACGTCCTTCTTATATTGGTGCCCCCAGAGCTGGACACAGCACTGCAGGGGGGGTCTCACAAGAGCAGAGTAGACGGGGAGAATCCTCTCCCTCAACCTGCTGGCCACACTTCTCTTGATGCAGCTGTCCCGATCCAGTGTCAGGGGAGGTTTTGATACGATCCCAAGAGCGAGATTAAGACACAAACGAGGTCAAATGCCGTATACCCAAACCAGGTTTTTATTATTAAAGAAGTGGAGAGGGGTAGTGATAGGACAGAATGGAAGGAAAAGGCAGAAATAAAGCAAGGATGAGGGATAGGGCTGCAAGAATAGTCGCCACCGTGGATCCAGTGGTGTCCCTTTGGTCCTCAGTCTTCAGTTCTTCGGTGGTGGGTGCACACGGATCTGGCTTCAGTGGTAGATGCACACTGAGCAAAATTTTCTGTTGCCTTTTTAAGTTCATGTATCCGCTGATTAGCATATCTGCTCACCTTTAGTTTTTTTTTTTTTCTCCAGTCCAACAGGTTTTGTTGCATCTGGCTTCAGGGCAGGAACGTTTGCCTCTTGTCAGTTCATTAGCAATGCATGCATGGGGTCTGGCCTACACAATAGAGCCACAAATGGCTGCAGGATGGGGCCAACTCAGCACACCTCTGCCCCTTTGAGGCTGTCTGAAGAGTCCGGACAATGCAACCGCAAAGAAGTGGGGGGGTGCATCCTTCAATACACTCCTGCTTCTCTGGGCGACATGCCCCAGACCAATTCACAGGCCACAGCAGCTTCTCTTGGAGGTTTGCACAGACACAAGCAAGCTTTGAGGCAGTCATAGGACATTTCAGTCTCTCACAGCAGCCCAGGACACAGTTGACTTTCTGGGCTGTGAGTGCACATTGCTGGGTGATAGTCAGTTTTCCATCCACTAATCCACCCAAGTCCTTCTCTGCAAGGCTGCTCTCAATCCACTCATTGCCCAGCCCACATTTTAGTTTGGGATTGCCTCAATCCATGTGCAGGAGCTTGTTGAATTTCATGAGGTTTGTATGGGCCCACCTCACAAACCTGCCAGTGCTGGCAACGTCGCTATTGCCTTCACATCGTTAACTAGGAGGCAGCAGCTCTTCTCTCCCTGAGTAAGGGGAAGTGAAATGAAGGTGCAGCAGCTCCTCATGGTAGGGTCAACTGAAAGTCTAGGCAAATTGTACCACATTTCCCTCAGCAGTTGTCCAAAAGCCACACTGGCTTTTGAGAATCATTATCATTTGAGGATCAGTATCCTTTAAGGATACTGATGATAAATTCAAGAGATTTGGCAAAGTAGCTGTAGTGAGTGACTCATTCTCCCCCCACCACACCTAATGAGAGTCTTTATCGCAATCACTTAACATTTCAGTTTGGTTTTTTTTAATGGAGGTTTGGCAGTCACTATTTGATAGTCTGCAAGCCTTTCATTGTTAGCTGCTCTTTTATACTATTGGGCATTTTTTTTTAGTATCAGATGTGACATTCCTTCATCTTTTCCTCCAGGTCTGTTTCCTGAACTTGACATTTCGTCTGAACTTTGCTTTTTTTTTTTTTTATTCCAAATCTCCCTACAAATAAATTAGTTCAGAACATTTTTAATGTTATTATTATTCACTCAATGCCAGGTGCTATATTAACTATAGCTTCTGGCACCATCCTGCTTTTATAGAGGCCTTTTTGTCACCTAACACTACAGTTTAATTGGTTTCCAGCTCACTGCACATCTCTGTCACTCCCATGCACTCGCACACAGGCACCGACACACGCACAGCGCTTCCCTCCCTACTCAGGATTCAGGCTGAACGCAAGAAATCAAGGCCTGCAGCAAGGCTGAACCTGTTACAACCAGTGGGCCTGGTACTGATGAGTATATTGATTTTCTACAACTTCCAGGGAGGTAACAACAAACATTTTACCATCATCAGTACTGTATGTTCTTAAGTCACTTCTGCACGCTGCCATCCAGATAGGGTCTTTGCTCAGCATGGTACTGCATACTGTGTTTTCATTTTCAAAATTCAGTATCTTACCTGGACTCTGAAGAATAATGTCTGCTTCTGCTGGAAATACAACGGAGAGTTTATAAAATACATTTTTCATACTTCTTACTTGGAATCCACTGTTATACTACATGATTTTATTTATAATCTTTATTGTAGTTATCCTCAGAATTTATATGACATAGGACATCACCTTTATTCTCCAATTTATAGTTAAAAAACAAAGGCCTATTTCTTCAAAGTTACACAAGCATCTAATTCCAGTGGGAAAGCCCATTTAGCTTTAAGCTTTAAGATCTGGGATTAAATGATATGTTTAAGGGCAAAATAGTGGCCTGTACCTGTAAGCTTAAAGCTATAGCTAAGAAGTCCTATTTTGAGTTTTCTGCCTTGTCAGTGTCTTGTGTTACAGAATAGACAATTTCTAAAAATTTTACCTCAAAATCATCTATGTCATTACACTCCTAAATTTTCTCACGTAGGTTGGGTCCTCACTGTTATTGTTAAAATGATTTTTAATGTGAGAAGTAAGGAATATGGGAACAGAGGCTACAGGAAGGCTGCTTTGTTCCTTTGCAACACTATCATTTTGCCTAAGCCCCTGCACCATCTCCCTTTCTCATTCTCCTCCCATGTGTAATCACTTCTGGAGTTTGCACAGCTCGGCACTTCCTTCTCTTGTTGCTTATCTTATACTTATGTGTCCTGGGGCTCAAACTGTGACTAGTCATCCATAGTGAGATTTCTATATAATTCTGTATGCCCTGGGCACTGGTCTATCATACCTTCAACCATGTTGTTCCCTTTGTGATGTCCTGGCTGGGGATGTTCAAAGGTGACTGTTCGTGCCTGGCTCTGAGCATGGTATAAACTTTCAGGTTCCTTCTTCTACTTGTACTCACTCCTTTCTTTCAAGGTTATGACTTTTTCCTTTCTAAACAAATAAATCACACCTGGAGCATTTTGGCTTTGCTCAGTACTATTCCTCTATCATTTTGGCTCCCAGAGCACCTTTGATTTAGTGGAAATGCAAAGATATTTTGTGATCCTGAGAGATATGCTAGTCACAGCTTTGTTGGCAGTGCATCTCCCAGCCCAGACAGCTGGACGTCTGGGGTTTGGAGCGGGGAGCAATGTACCGCTTCTGCAGACTGAGCCTTGAAAAAGGTACAACCAACAGCTATTAAGTCACAATGGTGAAAACCTCAGTATTGTTTGAAAGGCTCTAATGCCTGGGCTGAAAACCACTGTCTGTACCCTTTCTTATCCTTTTTGTGTGGTTTTAAATCCTGTTCCTGCTCTACCTCAAAATGGTGCTGAACACAACTTAAAGCTCTGTGGATCACAGAATCACAGAATCGTCTAGGTAGGAAAAGACTTTGAAGATCATCCAGTCCAACCATTAACCTAACACTGACAGTTCCCAACTCCACCAGATCCCTCAGTGCTATGTCAACCCTACTCTTAAACACCTCCAGGGATGGGGACTCCACCACCTCCCTGGGCAGCCCATTCCAACGCCTAACAACCCCTTCTGGAAATAAATGCTTCCTAATATCCAGTCTAAACCTTCCCTGGTGCAACTTGAGGCCATTCCTTCTTGTCCTATCACTTACTACTTGGTTCAAGAGACTCATCCCCCCTCCCTGCAGCCTCCTTTCAGGCAGTTGTCGAGGGCGATGAGGTCTCCCCTCAGCCTCCTCTTCTCCAGACTAAACCCCCCCAGTTCCCTCAGCCGCTCCTCGTACGACATGTGCTCCAGACCCTGCACCAGCTTTGTTGCCCTTCTCTGGACACGCTCGAGTCATTCAATGGCCTTTTTGGAGTGAGGGGCCCAAAACTGAACACAGTCATCGAGGTGCGGCCTCACCAGTGCCGAGTACAGGGGTAAGATCCCTTCCCTGTCCCTGCTGGCCACGCTATTGCTGATACAAGCCAGGATGCCATTGGCCTTCCTGGCCACCTGGGCACACTGCTGGCTCATGTTCAGCCGGCTGTCAATCAACCCCCCCAGGTCCCTCTCTGACTGGCAGCTCTCCAGCCACTCCTCCCCAAGCCTGTAGCGCTGCTGGGGGTTGTTGTGGCCCAAGGGCAGCACCCGGCATTTGGCCTTATTGAAACTCATACAGTTGGCCTCAGCCTATCGCTCCAGATCAGGTACCTTTTCTTACATGCTGGCAAAATATCAGACTATAAGGATTTGGTTTCTTTGTTGTTATTTTTTTTCTGTGTGTGTAGTATTGGTTGTCAATTCAGAAGATGAGCTAGATTGACCTGAAGCTGCAGGATAGGTAAGCTTTTTCTTCTCATACATTTCTTGCACAGATGTGTGGGATTTCTGTCTGCTGCTTTCATATTTGGCTTAGCAAATTAGGAATATAACTATAAGCTCTAGTTTTATATTAGGAATATAACTATAAGCTCTAGTTCTCTCAGTTATTGAGATGAGTTGGTCAGCACTCATAACCATTTTTATCAGGGCAACTGAATCAAAGACAGGTGATCTGAAATCAGTGACAAGAGATATTTTAGGTATTGGCCTATATCTGCAATGACTACACACAAAGACATGAAAAAAAAAGGACAAAGTTTTCTTGTTTATGTCCAGTTTTCTTTCTACTGGAGGATAAGACATTTCTTCAGATGTGCATAGAGGAGAAGGTGGCACTATACATACAACAAATAATTCAACTCCTTCCTCCTAGAGAACAGTTTTGGGCAATTTGTAGTGGGAAGATAGACCCAGTAGCACAGCTGTTTGGAGACTTTAGCCTTCCAATTTTATATCACTTAAGGATTCAGGCTTCCTTTTCCTTTCATGCAGGGGCAGTCACAAGATGGCTGATTCAGGAAAGTGATAGTCTAATCTAGCTAATCACTGGATTCCAGTCAAAGGATGTGTGGGTTAAAGGAGGACAGTTGTTTCTGCCAAGGACTTGATCAGGAAACAGTAACAATTAGAAATAAATGCTTTACTTATGCAAGCCAAATATTAGAACGTTTATTGCTTTCTGAAATTATTATGAAAAGGCTGCAATAATTGTTATTAATCAATCCATTAAAAGTAATGGGGCATGATACCTATTACCTTAATAATGAGTTTTAGTGTCAGAGAGTCCATCCATATTGCTTTTATGAGTTGAAGTCCACATCCTTGTTTAGTGATAGTCTAGGCTGGATATGAAATCCTTTGCCAGGAGATGAATTTACTCTGAGAGGTGAGTGCATTAGGCATGATTTATTTTAATAAACACATGGAACAATAGTTGAGAACAAACATTTTTTGTAGCAAATGTAATTACCCAGCAGAGTTTGTCACACAGAGTAGTTGCCTTTCATTTAAGGTAAAGTGAAAACACCAAGGAAATTTTTATGATGGATTTTTTAAAGGTCAGGGTGTCTGTTCTCCCAGCCATGTGTATAAATACAGAGAAGCCAGACGAGGTGAGACGGCCAATACATTGTGTTACAGCTCAGGGACACCCAAATCCTTGCTCTATGCCATGGGGCAGGTGTGCTTCTGGCTTCTCTTTGTCTCAATCATTTCTTCATCTGTAAAGCTGGGGAACACGGACACTTTCCTATATCACTGACATAGAGTGAGGTTTAGTTCATTAACACCCATTATGAGATCTCAGACACAGATGTAGAGCAAGGGCCATATAAGAATGTGGACAAACTATTCTGCAGAGCTGTCAGGTTTGAAGTGTAAATCTTCTATACAACGTTTGATAAATACACATTTCCTCTCCTTTAAATGTTTTCAGGATGAAAAAGCTAGACAGCTAGTTGCTGTTAATTGTGATGCAACAGAAGCTTTCTGAGCATTCTCTGAGGTTGTTTTAAGGAGTATTTCTGGGTTTAGAAGTGCTATTAAACAGGTGACTAGCATTTTACCGGGTGATACACAAGAGATAGTCTTCCATAACTATGGCAGGAGGTAATTATAAACTCTGACTGCAGGTGTTACAGTTAACTCATGAACTCTTTTTTAGGATAATGGACTTGTGCCTTGTAACTTCAGGAGGTAGAGTCTGATAAAAATATACCTCAGATAGCTAATGCTAATGCTGCAGGTGTACATAGGTTTGTACAGGCCCTACTGTAAAGAACTGAGGGATTTTGTTTTTTTTTTTTTTCCTTAAGAAAACTGTTTATTCAACTTTACTAAGACTTACTTTTATCTTTTTACTTTCCCTTCTGTCTCAACCAACACCCACTAATAAGCTACAAGCATCAATTCCATTGATGTATGTTTAGGAGTTGACATGTTAATATGAAATATAAGGTTCAGGGTATAGAAAAAACTTCACAAAGATTTTTACTCATTGTCTGTCCAAGTCGGGGAGAGCTGTTAATATTTTTCTAATGTCTACTCAAGTGCAAGAGGTAGCACCTATTTTTCTTAAGGGACATTATCATTTCCAAGGCAGTAAAGGCAGTCAATACCTGGAAGAAGTAGTGCTGATGCTGCCTCCTAAATAAATTAAGGATCAATAATGTTTGGTGGGAGGAAGGAGGATTTTAATCTAAATGGAACCCCAGGGAGATTTAAGAAAAGTATTGAACATAAAAACTAACACGCTTTGCCAGGAAAAGCCTGTTTCCTGTTATAGCAACCTGAGCACACAGAATGGGCAAGAGAACATGTCACTGGCCATGGGAGTAAAGCAGTCGTTGACAATACATCAGACACAAAGAGGGAAAGGGAGAGCTTTTGGATTTGATCTTAGGATAATGAGATTGAGCATTCTTAGTTCTCTTAATTTTCTTCTGCCCCTTCCCCACCATATCTCCTACACATGTCTTCATAAACTTTTGTTGCTGTGTCTTTGGTTTGATGCTGGAAGTAAATTTTAATTGCTTTCACTAAAAAGGCTTCAGGTGCGTCATAAGTGGAGATTTTATGGTCAGGAAAGGGATGGGTCTCCTCTCTCACACAAAGCCCAGCACTCTGGCTCCCTTCTAGGGGTTGCTCAGTGTATGTCCACCTAACCCATGCTGGCTAGAAAGAGACAGCTCAGGAGCTGAAGGTGGATATGTCTTCCTGTAATCAGCATTACACCAAAAAAGGCTGTCTGGGTTTGAGAACCCATTAAAGCATGGTTGTGAACTATAGATCTCAACTGACTCTGTAACATATCATGGGAAAACTGAGATGCAGAGAATATAAAAATATATGCTCCCACACATCTCTCCAGACGGAAAGGCCTGGAAATGGTAGACCTTTGTTTTGGTCTTCCTCATGGATTAAGTGGTCAAAATCAGTAGAAAAACTGTTGAGGTAGATGAAAACACAACAGATACAAAGAAGTCACTAGAGAAAAACTGAACTTCATATATTTTGTGCCCATGCTCTAAATAGTGATATGTACCTATTCCAGGAAGCTTGGATTTACAGAAATCCTTGAATAAGTATAATCTAATTTAAGATTTGAGAATAAATTTTACCAACATTTGGACCAAACTTGGTCATGTACATGCTTTGATGAACTTGTATTATGCATACTGTAACAGGTGCACCTGCCCAATGAAAGGAGGGCTTCTTGGCTGCTGAAGTGTAGCAGCTCCTGATTGCCTTTGTTCTCAGGGCTTCATGGTAGTTGGGGCCTTTGGCCAATAGGAGCCGCTATTGAGCACAGGTCAGATCCAGCCTGGGTATAAATGGAGTCCCCTGGGGAGCCGTTTTGAGCTTGTCCCCTGGAGCAGCACGCTGTGGTTGGAGACTCTCCCCTTGGGTTGGGATGCCACCCAAGGAAACTCCTCGAGGTGCCTTGGGTCGGGACAGTGCCCTCAGCAGGTCCTCGAGGTTGAGAGCCCTCACTTGTCAGGTGAGTGATAGAATGTTTTGGGTTGTCATTAAACCCTAGGGAGTGGTGTTTTATTCTGTGTTTTGTGTTGTTGTGAAACCCTAGGAAGTTCTTCTGTTCTCCTCTCACAGACATTTGAACCTGTAATTTGTGGAAGGCTAGTTAATTGTGTTGACAATAAATTTTTAATTTTTGGTGGTTTTTTTTTTGTATTTGAGAGCCCCTGTAACACATACATACTGTCTTGAATTCGACATTTTAAATTATATCTATTAAAGTGTAAATATAAGACAGGGTTTTTTTGGTACTTAAAGTCACAATCACTTTACTTGCAATGTTTCTGTCAAATCATTTAATCTTTACGTATTTTAACATGTCTAAATTAAGAAAATAGTATATTGATCTTTTCAGATTTTTCCTGTTTTCTGGAAAAAAAAAAGTTTAATTTGGAAACTTTTATTTTCTTAACTAATCAATCATTAAAAATGCACTTATTCCTGAATAGCATCTGGAACTGTGTTGGTAACAGATTTTTTTTTAATGTTAATGTAATTGACTAATCAAGGTTGTGGTTTTTTTATTTATTTATTTTAGATTAACCTATATAAGCAGAATATTAAGCTTTAAATATTTTCTTACATCATTTGAAAAATTTGTTTTACTTGTTCATTTTAACAAAAACCTAATACTTTGTACTCAGATTAAACAAAATCAAAATATGTGAAGAGAGAAAAATAGCACTATTGGAATAAAAAGTCAGAATTCAACTTCTGAAAAACAATGAAAAGATGATTTTAACTTAATAGTTCATCAGTATTCATAAAATTTCAGTTAATCCAAACTTCTGTTTTCTCATTAAAACCTTGACCAGAAATTTATGCCCAACTTTATACTCTATTTCTCTTCATTTTTTATGTTATTCTTTAATTGGTCTAGAGAGGGTACAAGTGTCTAAAGCAAAACAGATCATGTTACAAAGAAAACATTTCTGCAGTCAAAGGAAGCAAAATCAATTTTTGCAAATATAACAGTGCTATTTGGACAAGCATCCATCCCATCCCATCAAGAAAATTCAAGAAATTAAAAGGGAGATTAGCAGATCAAAGGCAGTAGTTCTTCTATAGGCTGCATAGAAGAGAAAAACTGTAATACCAGTGAGTTAAACAATCCTACAAATTTCCACCAATACTCTTACTCTTGATTGAGCCAATGAATGGTGGCATAGTGAGATAAAGTCTCATGGCCAGTTTGAGTCATTCTGGAAAACCAGAACCTAACTAAAGGAGACCTCTTAGTGTTTTTATGGAGGGCTGACATTAACACTACATTGTGCATTTCATGAGGCTTTTAAGTACATCTTGAGTGACTCCCCTCAACATACAAGTGAAAATTCTATTGCCCCTCTTGCAAAGCATCTGTAAAAGGAGGAACCCTCAGATCATCTATGTCTAAGTAACACAAATGTATCTTTTTTTTTACACAGTTCTGTATAAGAAAAAAATCACACAGTCAAAAATAATCACATTCTTGACTTCATACTGACAAGTAATCTGACAGGATGCTAAGATTCTACCAAATATTTTCCTACCAGAAATTACAAGTGTTGCCAAAAGTATCCAAAATGAGAAATTTCCTATTAGGCTACAATATCAGACATCGTTATTTTTGCCAGAATGTTTCCATCCCATAAAAAAACCTAACACAGTAGTTGCATTAAATCTCTTTCTTCCAGCTTCCAGTTATATATCAAGCTGCTCTTCAGTTTAAAAAATTAGAAGACAAATATATTGTTTCTGCAAGCTGAAACTGTCACTTTTCTGTCAGTTTATATGAATTAGTGTAGTATAATATAATGTAGCATGATATTTATTTTAGCAAGACATGTGATTTTAATCTGTTCTTCTGACATACAGACCTTGATCTTGTGAAAAGCAGGAAGGGTAGATTCTCAAAAGAAGCCGGGTATCTTGAGGTATAAATATATATGTTTAAGTAACAGATAAATAAGAACTTCACTGTGTCTTCAGGTATCACGGCAAATTAGGTGCTTTATTCCCACTGAAAGTAAATGGGGAAACATCTTAAAATTTTGTATTTTGTTGAGTATTACTGGTTTAAATAGTGTTTATATGCATTTGGCAATGAAAGGGGGAAAAAGAGCACATTGTAATGTGTCTCCATATCTTAGTGGTTAATGTAGGATGAGTTTGCAAGAGTTAGAAGCTGTGCCCTGAGGATTTTGCACATAGTTAGAATGGGTGATTGATGTCTAAGATGTACAAATGGCTTATGGAGTGTGAACTGAAACATGGAAATCCCCTGTCCAAAGTCAGTTCTACAATCATGGAGTTTAAGAATCTCAATCATATTTGCAAACTGTTGGGTTTTCTTTCTTCTCCCTTCTTTCTTTTTCCCTTTTTGGCTTAGGGATTGTAGCTGTTTTATTCAAAATAGATTATTCCATCTCCAGTGCCAATCACCTCTGAGCTGGTGACTGAAGTCCTCTCCCAGGGGGTGAGAGCTGCAGTTCTGAGAGCTCCAATAGGCAGTGGAAGAAACAGGATCCAGGTCTCTTATGTTATGATCATGACCAGAGAGCAGTCTCTGGACACTGGAGATGTTCTCCAGCACTGAGACAAGATGACTTCCAGAGTTCCCTTCTGACTCAACTGTTCTGTGATTCCATGGAAATGAAAGAGACATCCATGTACTGCACTTGGATTTTGACATAAGCATTGTAGGCATCCTTCAGAAAAAATGATAGGGTTTTGAATCTTCAGTGAATGGAAATGGCAGATTACGTTCTGCCTCAAATACTGCTTTTCACTGGGACTTGCTTCTCTTCAGCTTTTATGTCCCTGTTTGCTATCTTATAAAGGTTTTCTGATTTTTTTTCATCTCTTTTCCTTGAAAAAGAAAGATAGCTAGCATTGATTCCTCTACATGGACTAGAATTTAGGTGTTATCATACTGAATATTCATATAAGGGTGCCCAATTTCTTATTCTCACTCCCTAAGCATCCACTGTTGCACACCATTTTGTACCTTTGGTCTGACATGTCATGGACTCTTGTTTTCTCACTACTTTTTGTACACTTGATGCCCCAAAAATGAGAAATTCTTAGTGTAAGGTAGGAGAAAGATAGCATCTACCTTAAATATTGGAAATATGATCTTGTGAGTTTTCTAAGTGAAAAAAAAAATTATAGAATGAAAAACTGATTGATTTTGAATTGAGGTGTCAGATACATTAGAACTTCTAATGACCTATCTGCATTTCCCTTCAGAAATGGCCTATGAGAAATAAAGTAAACTAGGAGTAATCACTTCATTAATATTAATCAAACATAATGATTATAATCAATCCAGCTTTGAAATCAAAGGTAGTTAATAAAAAAGTTATTTAAAATAAAATGGAGGTCACTATCAATAGGCCATCTTTTAATTATGCATGATGAGGAAATAATTAAGTTTTGCAATATCATGGTCTAGTTTTCCAGTGAAGACTAGCTGCTCTGTTGTATGATATTAAAAAAAAACAGTGCGATCAAGAATAAATAGTGACTAATGCAACCGATAGATCTCTAACCTAGATTAAAAGGCATTTCAAACAGATGTTACGTCATTTTATTTCTAATTCTGTAATCTCTAATTTCTAATTCTGTAAAATCTTACTCACTGTGGGTCAGCGATCAGTCAAAATAAATTTTGACTCTTCTGTAGCTTTCCATACAGACTCAGAATTTAATACAAGATCTAGTGAAGAATTCCTTATGCATCAAAGGTTGACATTAATTTCTATTACAAGTCTTCTATTCTATGGCTGTGTCTTGAGGATAGAAACTGAAGGAGATGGCAACACAAAATTCACTATATTGTTTTGTGGTATTCCCTCCCAACAATTATAAACTTCTGTAGGAGATGGAGGGAGGAAAAAAAAAAAAAAGGTTAGATATGGTTATCCTTTTTCAGAACACTTTATTCATTTGGAGGATCAAAATTAAAACTGTCCTGTAAACCCAGATCAGTTTGTTTTCAAGATAAATATTTCTGAGGTGATTAATAAAGGAGTTCTAACTTACAGAAAAAATAAAGGTGTTGGTTGCTTTGTTCCTAGCTGAAACAAGAGGCATGTATCAGTTGCTAAATTTGAGAAATAGAAAGGAGGAATACCCCTTTTTTGCTAGGTATTAACCAAAAGAATATACATTTGCTCTCAGTCTCAAAAGGAACTTGTTTTTATTTTAGAGTTATCCCACCCAAAAAATTGTGATGAAATCTTAGTAAATATCACTCCAACACGTACAGCCCTCAAGGTGAAACATGATGCCTACAGTTCCTTTCCCCACCTACTCCAGGACCTAGAATAGATAATTTAATTCATTATAGATATACTTTATTGCGAGTAGTTCAGGCATATATAGATGAGTTATACATTGGACTCCCCTAGCATCAGAGTGAAGTATTTTCATGAAATACTTAGCTGTTTTTCTCCTTGATGATTTTACAGTTGTCAGTCTTCAGAAATCCCATTTATATGTACTAGTAGAGAAAAATGCCTCTATTCATCTTTTCATGTTACTGCTTCTCATTTAGACCTGTCCAGGCAAGATCATATCAGCTGATTGACCAGCCTTGTTCCTTAAATCTTCTCGTCCTTTTCACATCTCGTTCTTTCTATTTAATAAAGGAAAATGACCTGTCCTCATGGTATAACCTGCTCAGTTTGCTTTAATGATTAGTTGAGACTCAATACTCTTCACTCTGGGCAAAACCAGAATGAAAACTTCAATGTGCATCTCACCCTATAAATCTTTACTGTGATGTTAGTCCCTTTCACTTGATTAGAGATCAGCTGCATGAGAAATCTCAATTGCCATGAGTGAGGATTTGCAGATGAAGGTTCTCTGTCACTATTCTCATGGTGAGGCAGTATTGATTTCCTTCACGAGTCTACTTCAGTTTGCAGCTAATGAGGGTTCTGATTAGCCAGTGTATTTCTTACATCCCTGTTCAGTCGATCATCCCCCACCAATAAAGTGTAAAACATTATTCAGGTGGCATAAATATATTATGTAATTTGTATTTCATATCCTACTGTCCACTTCAGTTTACAAATTCTCTCTTCTGTGCTGAAGTATTAAGCTTATATTAATATAATGACATGAGAGACGTTGTATATTTGCATTTTTAAAATTTCTGGGGAAGTATTAACTTTGTTAATGCCATACCCATCCATGTCTTGCTAAAGTATTAGGGTGAGATTGAAAAAAAAATCGAAGTTCTGCGCCTGTTCCTGTCAATGATGTACAAAACAAGCTAGCTTTGATTACACTTTGATGACATACTTTTCTTTCCGTGTTCATTGACATGGAGAAGAAGGAACACCATTATTGGAATCTAGGAAAAATTCATTATTTTCTATTATATTTCAAGTTTTTGCACAATTTTAAGAATTCAGAACATTTCTTTTTGTTTAATTGTTGATATGATTATAAATTATATTTTTTATTCCAAGTACAACAATTAGGTTTATAAATTCCTTCCCTGTCAACTTGATAGACTGTTTTTCTTCACTAAACAAGCAAAATTATAGCAGCAATTAAATAGAATTGTTTTGATTTCTCCTTACCTTTTGAACAAAAGAAATCCAAAGTATTTTCTACAACTAATAATGACATCTAAACAAAGTTGTCTTTTTTTAAAATTCAGAAAAAAAGAAAACTAAGAACTTAAATAAAAAAGGCATTGTACCTTAAATTTGCCCTGTAATTGCTTAGATGCATTGGAGAAACCTGGAGAATGAAAAGACATATTGGTCTGTTACTTAGAATAGGTGATGTGATTTGCCATCCACAGTTTCTATTCCTGTTTCTGCTAGAACCTGCCCTGTGACCTTGGACAAGTAATTCCTTTCTATATTTCAGTTTTCTGATCTGTAAAGCTAAAATCTCCCAGATAGGAACACAGAGAAATCAGCTAGGACTTAGGTGTCATTGCATTGACATGAAATTGGATTCCCCAGGGTTTCTGTCAATGGAAACAAGGTGCAGCAGTTCATCCATCCTAAATTAAGATGCCGTTGGTTTATCTTTATTAGTAGACTTTATTAACAGAAAGAAAATGCTTCCTAAGGAATAAAATATCATGTATTCTCCCTGAAGAGAAGTTAGTCGTCTTTTACTTTTTTATTGTGGAAACTGTGGTATTTAGCAGAGTGTGATCATGGTCTAGGTCTTGAATTTCCAGGTACTGTGATAGCCACAAATATTAACAGTAATAACAACAGCATTTTACACAGAACATACCTTTTTTTTATTCAGAGTTCCTTCAGGTTATCATTTGTTTCCTTATCCCATCCTTATACCTTGGTGCACTGCCAGATTCAGAATCAGCACTACTAGAAAGAGACTAGGATTAAGTGGTAAATTATTTCACAGCCAGGTGAAATGTAGCCAACCTCTACAGCTTCAAACACAATAAAGGGTCAACATTAGCAGGCTCTACTCATGCAATTCTTTGTGCTCCTAGATAAATCCTCTAGGTTCTTTGGAAAAAAAATAATTGGAAATTTTTGCATTCCTACAATCTTTTCTGAACTTGCATACCTTTTGGGGGTTGAAAGTACTGCCCAGCATTTGGCAAGACCTTGTTCCATATCAACTTACTGTTGTTTTTATTACTTCCATCTTTTGCAGGCAGAGGGCAAGGAACCCTTGTTTTCTTAGCTGCAGGGTCCAGAAGTGTTCAGTTTATATATGGGAACCAAATCTCAAAAACTTCTTAGGACTGGGTGGGAAATCGTTTCCTGCTGGGACAGAGTTTACTATAAAAGCATACATAGTTCTGGCATCTGCTTTCAAGTAACAGCAGTCTTTGTTTTTGCGATACTAGTCCAGAATTTCATACTCTTAGCCAAACTGAATTACTTGCCCTGCTTCCTGTGATGATAAATAGTTCTTTAGTCATCACAGTAATTCTCAGCCACTTCTGAAGGTTGTTCTCTATTGCTAAATAGAAGGGGAATTTGAACATTCAGGCTGTGATTGTCCACACTGCAGCATTAACAGCTCACTTCCCCAGTTCTCAGTCTCCCTAGTTGCTCCCCAACCTGTTACAGATCAGGATGACTAAGAAGAGAAAAGAAATCTGTAGCACTTGCTTCCAAGGTATGGATCAGTTCCTTTCCTTCTTCATCATTATAAACTCCAACTGTGTGATCCCACAGTGCAGATGGTCATCTTTCTCTGCTTCTGAACAACACAAGGATGACTTGTTCTTGCACTTGTGCACAGCAGCTCCACAGGTGCTACAGAAGACACAAGAGTGCCAGAGATTTCTTCCAAGTATGAAATAATAGTGGACCCTAGAGAAAAGAGAACTTTACATTAAATCTGTAGAAGTCTCTGTCATCTGATAAAAATCTTAATATTTGAGGATGAGAATCTGTATTTGTACTATTTTAAATTGATGATATGGCCAGAGGTGTCAATTTTTTTGGTGGGAAAGTAGAAGATATGAGTGATGCTGACATGTGTATCCCTCTCTTGTTTTCTGGAAGCCTTTATCATTTAACTGACTATTTTTTTAAGTTGGAAGAATGGACATCATAGAAAACGTTTTATCAGGTCACTGGATCTGGTGGGCTAAGGGAGGGATGATTTTTTTGTAGATTATATGTCCTGATATGGTAACCAAGGTGCCTTTGGTATGACTGAAGATTTTTTAGAAATTGGCATCAACATGAGGCCAAATAAAAAGATACAGATTTCTATATTATGTCGAGAATACCATTAAGTTCCTCACAAAGAAAAATTTCGCATTGTTATTACATGTAGACAACATGATACTTAGGGGAAGTTTTTACCTTTCAGCCACCTTTGATAAATTTAACATGATGCCCTAAGTCCTCAAGATCATCCATGGCCAAGTTGACTGTGGCTGCAGGGAAATGTTTAAATATTTGCAATGCTTCAATGACCAGGTACTGTTTTATAATTCATGTATGCCCAGGTCAACATGTTGGTCTATTGTGTTGTTTCTTGTCTTGCTGATCCGTCATTTCATAATAAATTGCATACCAGTATGGTCTGGTTTACCATGCCACATATTTGCAGTAGAATGTGGTGAACAGCTGAAAAACTTATTTGCAAAAAAATAAATAAATGTAGTTTCAGAATAAGTGAACCTGATCACAGATTTCCAGTGAATTAGTTTAACGGTTTCATCTTGGTAGCAGGGGAAGGGATGGAGATGAGGAAATCAAAGGGGTTAATGTCACCACTTCTGAAATGAAAGGTTTTGAAGCACAACACTTGCATTTGGAAGCTTATCTGGATTTAATTAAAATAATATGTTTGCATGGAAAATATGAAAAATAGTAATTTCTTTCTGTACCACTCCTCCCCTTCTCTTCTGATATTTCAACTAAAATCAGTTCTTTGAATAATCTTAATCTGAATGGAATGCTGCACTGTGGAATTAGCAAAAGGTATCACTCAGACTTTTAGAATGAAATCAGCCCTACGCTCCCATCCCAGCCTGGTCAGTGACTCAGAACATAGTGGTGGTCAAGTTTTTTCTCAGCTCCACACCACTGGGGGCTCCCATTAAGGAAGGACATGTGCTTGGCTTCTGTTGCCAGGCACCATCCACCAAACGCGGATAGGAATGAAACCGCAGGTTCAATGTGTCGGTACCTTCTTACAAGTAACACACAGTACCAGAACTATGGGTTATTTCTGTCCTATCTTAATCTTCTGACAAGCATCTGCTGTGAAAATCAACATAACAATGGGTTTCCAGTGGTCAGTTCCATGAAAGCTGCAATCATGCCTTGTCTAAGGCTACACAAATTTAATTTTGTATTCAGTCTAATTATCTGTGGGAGCTGACCCTGCTTAGCCATTGAGATCTCATCTAATCTCTGCTTGAATTACTCCTTGCTGTTTGTGTTGTGGTTTTTTAATATATATAGATATACATTTATTTTTTTCTGAGAAAAGACCTTGGGTAAGGAATTCACTATATACCTGCCAGCCTCGTGCTTCCCTTCAGTAACTATCCTACTGTGTATGACACTTCTGGACTTGACTGCCGCAGAAAATCAACCTGAATTTCTGATTATTCTGATCCCCAGTTTGCATAACTACTGAATGGTGATTAAATAAGGGTATTTTTTGTGTTCGTTTAGTACAAGGGAAATTATTCCCTGTAGACTACCCTTTTCTTCCACTTTTAATTACTAAAAAAATGGGTTGTTCAGACCTTTATTTATCTACTTAATAAATTGGAGATATGCATACACAGAAGTAAAACAATTCTTCAATATGTCTTTGTTAAAGCAATTGCTAGAATAGACTAAAAAGAAGTTCTTCAGGCTGCTATATGTGAGCCTACTGGTATGGGCCCAATAATTATTCATGAGGTAGGACACTGCATTGTGAGCAACATTTTCTGGAAATTTTTATCTGGAAGTCACCATCTATCACTCATCAGACACATAAAACTTCATCTCTATTTGGCAGAAAATTAAGCAATTAATGGCAGGAGAAGGAATGAAGAATTGAGCAAATGAATGATGACCCTTTAATTGAGTAAAGGTCCATCCAGGAACCTCTTCAACAGCACTTGCTATAAAGAAATGGTCCTGATGGCCTTGTCCATGAAAAAATGTTTTCTCTGCTGTAATTAAGCATGTGGAAAGAAGTTCAACAGCAAGCTATTTACTCAGCATTGCAGCATGGTTAATTAGCTCAGTTTCATACAGTGCCGTGCTAAAGAGGTTCAGATCCAGTGTCATACACAATATGGTGGTCTTCTACCACTGGAGGACTGCAGAGTCACATTTTCAAAGAAAATGAGAATTGGATGCCTGACCCAATTTGTGAGCTTTCGGAGTCTTCTGTGGTCTTTATAATCTTCCCACTCAAATATACAAATACCAAATGCATATTCTGCTGGTCAAAATCCAGATACGGGAATAAAATATTCTGGATTCTGTTCACAGTTTAACTTTTTATTGATCTTGAATAAATCATTCACTGTCTGTATCCCATTTTCTCTGTCTGTAAAATGAGAAATGTGATACTGTAAGCTCCATGAAAGCTGCTGTTTAAAGGACACAGTTACTTTTATTTGGTGCTACAGAATACATGAAATACTCACATACACTTGAGCCATCTTGTGGCACCTTGTCTAGTAATAATTTCTGACCATAGACATTAGAAATTTTAGTCACAGTTCACAGGGGAGAAGACAGAAGGAGTCTTTACTATCAGATGGCTACTTCCATATCACCAGAGCAGTAGCATATTGAGTGTACCATATAGGTCCCCTTGCATTTTCCTGAAATCCCCCTTAAGTACAGGCAGGATGTACTTGGAAAACCTCAGAAAAAAGGGACAAAAGGTACATGAGGAGAATCCTGTGAATTAATTCCCTCTGAAGGAGAATGACTTAAAATGGGTGGTTTCTTTTCCTGTATATTTAATTGTAACAAAGAGAAGCGTGTGAAATAAAACTTGTACGGCTTCTTTAAGGTTGGAAGTGGTGCCAGGCAGAAGAGAATTGAGAATGGTTTTAGCCATAAGTATTACACTTAGCAGAGGAAAGAAAAGCTACTTTGGGGAATAGTATTTCTTAGTTTATTCTAATAAAGTTGTTTATCATTAGGATAAAGTTGCAGCCTGGACAAGCGAAGGCTCTGAGGACACGTTTTTGCACCCTTCCACTACCGAAAGGGGGCCTGCAGGAAGGCTGGAGAGGGACTTTTTACAAGGGCATGTAGTGATAGGACAAGGGGTAATGGCTTTAAGCTGAAAGAGGGGAGATTCAGATTAGATGTAAGGAAGAACGTTTTTACTGTGAGAGTGGTGAGACACTGGCACAGGTTGCCCAGAGAAGCTGTGGCTGCCCCCTCCCTGGCAGTGTTCAAGACCAGGTTGGACGGGGCTTTGGGCAACCTGGGCTAGTGGAAGGTGTCCCTGCCCGGGGCAGGGGGGTGGAACTGGATGATCTTTAAGGTCCCTTCAAACCCAAGCCATGCCATGGTTCTATGATTCTATGCTTTTCCTCTTATCATATGGCACCTGATTCATGTGGGGGAAACATTTAGGGTTATTCAGTGCTTTGTCAGTGGGCTTCTGCTGATTTGGTATTCAAATTTCTTTTGAACCAAGTAATATCTTTCCGTTAGTACTTACTGGATTTCTCTCATAGCACCAACAATGAAACAGAAGTGACTTTGACAAAAGAAATTTAGAACACTAAATGTCCAAAGTTAACTCTAACTTCTTCCTTCTCCTCTTTGTTTCCCACCATGTCATCTCCAATTCTCTCCACATTTGCAGTTAAGGAAAACATTGCGCTCTCTCACATTTGATATTTTACTACCACTTTGCCTCATGTCTCATGCTAGATAACAGTACAAGGGCTCATAACTGACTACTCAGAAAAACATGAAAATCTAAAGAGATAACCGTGGTATTTCTGCCTCTTAAATTGCACCTTCTTTTTCTGCTTGCAAAAAAGGGTTGAAATACAAAACATTTTACTTGTTTGTGAAGGGGCAAGTGGCCATAAATGTGATAGCATAACTGAGAACAAACAGGACTCATTCTCTCCTTGTTATCTCTGCATGTGTTTCAATATTGGATAGGATTTATGATGTGCTGTGATTTCTCATTCACAAGGCTGTTTCAGGAGTAGCCCATAAGGCCAGATTTGTGATTTGTGCTTGCATGGAGGGTTGTGTTTGACTCAAATGGCAGCAACTGGAAAATCCCACTTCAACACATGTATTTTACTAGGCGTATTAAAAAAAAAAAAAAAAAAAAAAAAAGTGAGACCAGGCTAATTTTTTAAACTGTGCATGGTAGATGCAGAGCAGCAGACGTTACTCTTGCTGAGATATCTGTGCTTATACAGAGCAAGGTGATAGTAAAGACGGTTCATTCAAACTCCATTGAGAACAACTAATCAGCTACATATCATCTAAAGTACTCTGTCTTCCCCATGAAAGTGGAAGGGATCCAAATAAGAGTGGGGGAGGCTCTGCTGAGATTTCTTTAATAACTTTATAGTAGAAGGAAGTAACATATGGAGCTAGAGTTTATTGCCAAAGAAGAAAAATACCAGAAAAGAAGAAAAATTCAGATGTCTTGAAGACCTTTGAAAATATACCAAAATACAGCCTTCAGGAACTCATTTTGTGGGTTAGAAAACATGGGCATGCACAGGATCCTTCCTTCGGATGGAAAGAAGGATTAACTGATCACCTTAGGTTCAGTTCAACCTTATCTTTTCCTGGTGACAAGTCTTCAGGTTAGTGGTGATTACTCCATTATGGTCAGGGGACCAGTGGCTCAGAAGCTTCAAAAGGTGCTTTTGTGGACAGATGGCCTCTGGCTTTAGCAGAAAGTTTCAAAGTTTTGACTAATAAGGGCTATTGGGATAAGACTTCATAGTCAGAAAAAAGGACTGAGTTGAAACTGGTACAATGATCTGGACCGTCACCTTGCCCCCAGCCAGGATGACCTGTAATCAGGTAGGGAGGCAAGGAAGGATATAAAGTGTGGAGGGTATGATCGTTAAATATTAGGATTAAACCTTTGAATTATCTGGGTTATCTGTCATATAACACAGACTGAACCCAGGATTCTCTAGACCTGCTGTACTGGGAGGGGCAAGCCATATAATCTTTGCCTCAGTTTTCCTCTCTGTAAGGTAGGGATGAAATTATTTTCTTAAGTATCCTTTTCTCAGAAAATTAACTTTTACATGTGTGTTAAAAAACATAACAAAACAAACAGCCTATCAATAACCCTAGGCTGCACAGATTTATTATCTGTCTAGAGAATTTGATGGGTGAAACTAAAAAACACCCCTAACAAATAATAGTGTTATTAATGGGGCTTCTCTAAGTATATGTTCTTGGCAATATACGTATGCCAATAAAGGTTAATTAAAATAGCAGACAATCATGATCAAATTAAATGGGGTGTATACTAATCTCATGCACTTGCATGAGAACCTAAAAAGCATATGACTTGAGGATGACAACCGAAAGCAGGGTATTTTTAGCTAGAATCAATAGAACTTTCTTCCACTCAATTAATTTCTGCATAATATGGAGATGAAACATTTGCTCTTCTTCCCATCCTCTCTATAGGAGGAATGAGGCATAATAACAATATTTTTGGCACAAAAATATGTGTATGAAAATTTGAGAGTATTTCAGGAAAGTGAAATGCACCTATGAAAGATACAGTAAAGTGTTAGTAATTTTTTTTTTCATTTTCTTTCCAGCAGTGTGTGTAGGACATACTGCATACGCACATATATATATATCTTTGCGTGTCTGTGTGTGTGAACAGTGGACGTGTGTGTATGTACAGACAGACAGACACACTTGTAGTCCTTTCAGAAAAAGGAAAACATATGAGAGAGAATAATGGGAGATTGTTAAAACAGTCAGTGTTGTGCTATATTCTGGTCTTCTGTCCAACAATAAAAATAAGACTGCATTTGCTCTTTAAATCTTACTGAGTGTTACAAGAAATCATACAATGATGTATAAGTATATATATCAAATAATCGTGCGTCATGCATACCATCTGTGATGTGCACATTCTCCTTGGACGATATGAAAACTACCTTACAAAGTGCAGATTTGGCTGTACAATAGAAGCTCTTTTTGACAGTACATGTTACATTTTCAGATGCTCTAGTAGATAGCTGAGCATGACTTGTAGCAGAAGAAGGTACAGGATGGTATCCTCCCTTTGACATCAGTGAGAGTTTACCCATTAATTTCATTGTGTGTAGAGCATCACTCATAGATATTTGCATGTCATTACACATTTTTGGGGATGCAGGGCTATCTCTGGCATCTTTTACTAAACAAATTCAGGTAAGAATTTTGTCATCTGCAGGTATCTATTTTGGCAAAGAGGTGCTCAGACGCTAAGGAGAGCAAAGAAAGGTGAAGAATAAAGACCTAGATAGATTGGTATCTATTAAAGTGTGAAATGCTAGTCCTAGTCACTCATTAAAACAAACAAACAAAGCCCCAAAAGAAAAACTTTCCGCCCTCATCCTTGATGCAGAGAATCTAAGAACAGTTCTAGAGAAGGGGAAAAGTATAATTTTTCTTATCAGATGATTTCGCTCTTTGAAGACTGTTTATAATAATCCACTGAGAGTACTATATGGTTGTTAAGGATGTAAAATTATAACTTTTAACATCTGAAGTTCAAAACATTACAAATCTACGAATAAGCACCCAAAGCAAGGACTTTTTTTCAGACATATTCTCCATATTCCAGCTGTATTGATAATAAATGAGCAACATGTTTCAGATAGATTCAGATACTCCATCTCCACCTGTTGGCAGGGAGTAACTATATCTGAATGATATAAAATGACTTGAAGGCAAATGGTTAAGATGAGAAAACTTAGAGGATGCTTTTGTGGCTTTTTTTTTAATTTTCCCCTTGCTATAATAGTTTCCATGAGCTAAGTACTGATATCTCAAAATACCTGTGAACCTTCAGGGAAGGAAATGTAAATGAACTACCATGAAAACTGTTGTTTGCTCACATTAAGCTAACACATTATAAAGATGTGGTAGTATTTACTATAAAACATGGTTTGTTTTAATTTATAGACTTCTTTACATCCATACTTCTGTATCCCTAAGGGCCATAAAGCAAAACATGAACAGAAAATACGAAATGAATAAAATATATCTTGGCTTCATTTGTGTCAAAATCACAATAAAATGAGGAAATATAATCAGCTTAGATGCTGTTTTGCTTTTATTTATAAAGGTTACAGTTTCAGTCTGTTTTAATTATCATCATAGTGGTTACTAAATGGTGGTAGCATGGACAAGGCTGTATCCCACCTTGACAGACAGATTAGTATCTAGTTCTAAATGGAGGACACTTACTTTAAAGCTATTTCTATAAATCATTCCCAAAGTCTACCTTTTTTGTGGCCTTGCTCCATCATTATCTTTTTACAAGTGCATTTCCCTTTAATTTCATGGGTCTTAGTGGATAATTCTTTGCAGCTGGATGAAAAGAACTGAAAATGTAATGTACAATGCTCTATAAGGCCCACCAGTTTTGCTTCTATATGAATGATATATAGAGCTGTGTCTTCCCTAGGGCAGACAAAATATGTTGAACTAGATTCAATTGTTGACAAATGGTAACATTCATTTTTATCAGCAAAATTGGTGCAGAATAGGAAAATGGAGAGGGAATATCAGAAAGCACCCAAAACAATGCTGATATTACTGTTTTATCACTGCATCACATCTAAGACTTTTGCAATTTTTAGAAAAATCAGAAAACAAACAAAAGAAAGTCTCTTCAGATTGGAATTGTTCTTTCTATAACTCTCTTAAGGACAATACAAATCTTGTTACAATTTGATTGAATGGCCATAGTTCGGTGCATTGTAATCTGCTTATAGGTTTACAGTATGTGGTTTATTGCTGCTTGCTGTGTTTCTGTGAAACAATGTCCAGCAAAAAAAAAAATACACTACATCTTAATAACTTATGTTGGAAGAAAATAAGCAGCATACTGAGACTTTTACTGCTACACAATGTAAAATTCTTTGTGATCAGGGCAGAGTTGCACCTTCTCAAATAAAGTATTAAAAAAAAAAAGTAAGTAAGTTACAAAAGGCCCTTTGGTTCTTTAATTAACAAGATAGACTTTGTGGTATGAAGGGTTGGTGGCAGAAGTTTTGTCATTGTTTAACACTCGTTGAATGGATTAATTATAGATATACTAATAATGGATAGTACAATCTCATATTATTGATTTTGATCTTTCATAGCATGAACCTATTGAGGTTACTAAAGCTGTTATTTTTTGTTTGTTGGGTTATTTTTAAGTTATTGCAGGCAAAGTAAATGACTATCCTGGTCCCCAACTGAACTATGTTTTCTTCCTTTAAAAATATTAACTAGGAAGGGAATGTATTATAGACAGTGTTATTTCATAAGAATAGACAAATTTGATCAATTATTCAAGGAAGAAATAATTTGATCCCAAAAGTCTGTTGTTCTAGAAGTACAACAAACATATATGTTATCTACATACTGTTTATAAGCATTTTGTGAAATATTAGGGGTTTACCCTTATTTTACAGATCATGACATATAAAAAAGAAGGGAAGTTGTCTCAGATAATTCACCTAGACAGACTAATAACCCACATAATTTGTGAAAAGATGTCTCTATTGCTAAAGATCATCTGCTTCCCTTGGAACTGCTGGGTGAAGCTGGTGAAAGGGGAAACAGCCCAGATCTCTCCTTTGTCCCATGCACACTATGTGCCTTGCAGTACAACAAACACAAAGGCAAATTCAGTTATGTCAAGGCACTCAGTTTGCCCAGTTTTGGTTCAAAGGGTGAAGGTATGGATAAATTTAATTAGACTAATTTTTCAAATTTTAAGCCTAATATTACTGTGCTGTACTGGTTTGGAGAATGTAATGGGTTTTTTTAATTGTTTAACAGATCTAGTTCAGATCTGGGAATAAAAAAATCCACTTTTTCTCATTGTCAGACCCAGCAGCAGACAACACAGAAGTCCTAATGCCTTATGTTTATAGATCAGCAAGCACAAAGAAGGAGAAATTTTCCATTCAAGTATACATTAGAAAGTTTGCTTAACAGAATGTTTTCCCTTCCTTGCAATATGTTTGGGTTCGGTGACTAACCAAATATTTCCATTTGCATTGCTGATTTGGAGGAATTCAGTTCTAGCACAAAAGACTACGTTAAGGGCCTTTTTCACAGTGAAGAATCAACTGTTTCATCACTAAAATATTTTTTTTAAACCTGACTGGTTTAGCATAGTTGGACAAATATTGAAACATCTAAACTTTACCCAGCAGTCTGTTGGACATATAAACTTACACTTTTCTCATAAGAAATATGTTAAATGTACTCAATGACTTCAAATGACCTATAGGATTTGCAGAAATGTATTGCAACATGCAGGGTGGTGTGCTTCTGAATTATTTTCTTTGTTGTAATAGAGAGCATCAGCAATATCTGATTGTACAATGCAGATGTAACGCTGACATTTATCAATCTCCCTTTAATTAAGGGATTACTCAGCACTTAGGAAAGGCCTAGTGAACCATCCCAAATCTCAGCTAGGCTGCACATAACAGTTTTAAGACGGCAAGGAAAGTTTTAGAGGATCTCAAATATGCCTAAAACCATGAAAAGCCAAATGCATCTGATCCTGTATCAATATCTGTTCATGTTAGTTGAATCAGTTCGTGTTAGCTTTTAAAGTCATTTCACATATCACCTCTGATCTCTTATGGACAAGAAATTAATAATAGTCCTTTGTGCTGTAAAATGCTCATTTCATATCTTTATTAGCTGTTATTTGCCACAGACTCACTTGGGGTCCTATCCTTGATTATTACATTGATATATCAAATAGCTGGTATATGAAGTGGAATGACAGAAGTAAAAGCTTTCAGAATCATGAATTTGCTGTGGTTTTGTTCATACTTCATTCATAGTGTAAGAAATGAGGGCATGAAAACAGAGAGAAGGGTAACAAGTTATGGAACTCCCTGCTTTAGAGCATTGTACCACAGGTACAACAGGTCTAACCACTGAAATGTAGGGATTAATTTTTTATAGGACAATTTTTTTTCTTATATTTATAATTATGATATTTAAACAATAATACAAATAATATGACTGTAGAACAGGGCCCTAATATTATTTTTTCTGGCACTGTTTACATTCCCTACATATAAAATAAATGATATTTGAAAAAAGCGAAATCTCCTTCATCTTGAAAAAACCCTTATTCCTCTAGAATTTAATAAAAAATGAACCTTCAAACCCAAAACATCTAGAGTTAACTTTCTAGATGAAGAGGTGAGAATTTCTTTAAGAAAACACATCCCTTGACCTGAAGACAATGTTTCTTTTTATACAGCCCAGGGTACTACTGGCTTTCTGGGCTGCAAGCACACATTTCTGGCTCATGTCTAATTTTTCATCTACCAACAACCCTGAGTCCTTCTCTGCAGGGCTGCTCTCAATCCATTCATCACCCAGTCTGTGCTGACACTGGCAATTGCCTCAATCCATGTGCAGGACCTTGCACTTGGCCTTGTTGAACTTCACAAGGTTCACACAAGCCCACTTCTCCAGCCTGTCAAGGTCCTTCTGAAAGACATCCCTTCCCTCTAATGAGTCAAATTCACCACTCAGCTTGGTGTCATCTGCAAACTTGCTGAGGGTGCACTCAACCCCTCTGTTTAAGTCATTAACAAAGATATTGAACAGTACCAGTACCATTACAGACGCCTGAGGGACACCGCTTGTTAGTGACCTATTGCAGCCATTGACTGCAACTCTTTGGATGCAGCCATTCAGCCAATCCCTCATCCACCAAAGAGTCCATCCATCAAACCCATATCTCTCCAATTTAGCAACAAGGATGTTGTGTAGAACCATGTCAAAGGCCGTGAAAGAGAAAGAGATTTCAAATAAACACCCTGAGACATTTAGAGAGCTGGAAGTCTTAGAGAATTCAGCTGATTTTGGACATGTACCTGAATTAACAGTAGTTATAGGCAACTTCAGCCCCAAAATCTTAAAAAGCTTTCCTAGCATTAATGAAAGCATCCCTGCATGGTGTTGAAGGGAGTATATTTTCTTATATTTATTTTACAAATGGGGAAGACAAAGGGACGGAATGTGATTTTGCAGTAAGTCAAGTATCCTCAACTCCCACTGATTTCAGGGGAGAAGACTGCAGAATTGAGCTTGATGAATCAGAGATACAAAAGACCTCTAGGCTGGATTTTTTTCAGGTGTTTATAGCCTTCCATTTATGAAGCACTTTTGAGTGTCTGTCCCCAGTTGTTAGTAATAAAACACTTTTAGAATGTCTCATTTAAAGGACTTGCCTACAGGAATGTGGCCAGCTTTTAATAAAGGGGAAACTGAAGCTGGATCTCTCAGTTGCTCCTTATGCTCTTAGCCACAACAGCATCCTTTTTATGTTTTCTTTTTTTTTCCTCACCAAGTCAGACCTTTTGCATGACCCTAGCAAAATACCCATGGAGAGGTGATCAAAGAACAGTGAGAATAGCAGCATGTTGGGTTTTTTTCTTAATTCCATGTCTGCATGCTGATTTGAAAACAATGCGAAAATGTGTCAACAGAATCTGTTTGATGGGAGAAATGAGTAGCATAAAATGGATGGAGAAGATACGTATTCATCAAAAGGCTGTTGAGAAGAATTTTTTGTTCCGTTAAGGAATCCTTATTTTCTAAAATTGAAAAATAAGGAGAGGAAACTGTTATTGATGGAGATTGCATTTCTGTCTTTAATTGAATGTTCTTAGTGGTTTTGCAGATATGAATTTTACTAGCCCTAAGAGATGCTGGAAGCTAAAATTATTTCTATAATACTTAAATGGCACTTAGTTACATGTATTTAATGGGGTTTAAATTTAGATTTCAGACTGTCTGTGCTTTAAGCCTCACTATTCTCCAGTATTATGGGGTATGCAAAATAAATAATTCTGGATCTCTAACTCTTCCCCATATTGTGTGTGTTAATTTATAAGCTGATCAAATAATTCTGTAGTCTGTATGCAGTTTTGACTTTATTCATGTCTTCTCCCAGTTCAGTTTGCATTGCCCCAGATGATGGATTAGTTTTAAATATTTATAATGTATTATGATGAAGCCCGGCTGGGGTAAGATCCCGCAGAGTCAGGTTTGTATGCCATTTTCCTGCTCTGCTGTGATTCTATGACAAGGTGCTAGGCTCATTCACTCGGAGACCTCTCTGAGTGTGCAGCTTAACTGACATTTAATGGATCTTAACAAAAATCAAAGCATGGGAAATTTTGCTTACAATGATTAGTTTAGCTTACTCCCACTGAAGTACCTTGACATTTTTGCGTGCTGCTGTGCATCCTGTAAGACTGAACAGACACATTGGTAGCAACAAGATAGGTGCACTCTCTGACAGTGCAGGAATTTCTCACCCAGAAAAAATCCTGTGTATTGTGTTTACATGGCAAGGTTTTGGTAGCAGGGGGGCTACAGGGGTGGCTTCTGTGAGAAGCTGCTGAAGCTTCCCCCATGTCCAACAGAGCCAAGGCCAGCCGGCTCCAAGATGGACCCACCACTGGCCAAGGCCAAGCCCATCAGCGATGGTGGTAGCACCTCTGGGATAATATATGTACAAAGGGGGAAAAAAACCCCACAACAACTTCAGCCAGAGAGAGGAGTGAGAATATGTGAGAGCAACAACTCTGCAGCCACCAAGGTCAGTGCAGAAGGAGGGGCAGGAGGTGCTCCAGGCGCTGGAGCAGAGATTCCCCCACAGCCCGTGGTGCAGCCCATGGTGAGGCAGCTGTGCCCTGCACCCATGGAGGCCCACGGGGGAGCAGAGACCCACCTGCAGCCCGGGGAGGACCCCACACCAGAGCAGGGGGATGTGCCCAAAGGAGGCTGTGACCCCGTGGGAAGCCCACGCTGGAGCAGGCTCCTGGCAGGACCTGTGGCCCCACTGGGGAGAGGAGCCCACGCTGGAGCAGGTTTGCTGGTGGGACTTGTGACCCTGTGGGGGACCCACACTGGAGCAGCCTGTTCCTGAAGGGCTGCAACCCATGGGAGGGACCCACACTGGAGCAGTTTGGGAAGAGCTGCAGCCGTTGGGAAGGACTCAGGTTCGAGAAGTTCATGGAGGACTGTCTACTGCGGGAGGGACCCCACGCTGGAGCAGGGAAGGAGTGTGAGGAGTCCTCCTCCTGAGGAGGAAGGAGTGGCAGAGACAACATGTGATGAACTGACCAAAACCCCCATTCCCCATCCCCCTGCAATGCTGGCAAGGAGGACACAGAGAAATTGAGAGCAAACTTGAATCTGAGAAGAAAGGAGGAGCGGGAGGAAGGTGTTTTAAGATACAGTTTTTATTTCTCATATTCTACTCTGATTTGATTGGTAATAAATTGAAATAATTTCCCATGCTTGAGTCTGTTTTGCCTGTGACAGTAATTAGTGAGTGATCTCTCCCTGTCTTTATCTCGATCCACAAGTCTTTTGTTACATTTCCTCTTCCCTGTCCAGCTGAGGACAGGAGTGATAGAGCAGCTTTAGTGGGCACCTGACATCTAGCCAGGGTGAACCCACCACATCGTGCGATGTTTTTGCATAGTTTCCAGTTATATCTGCAACTCTGTTAGATTAACTCAAAATTATAGTTTTTTTTTCCATTTAGAAAGTTATTTTTTATATTTCTAGTTAAATGATCTTCATTTTCCTTGGTTTGTTTTTCATGACCTATTTCTATTTTATTTCACAGTCACATGCTGAAGTAAATTTACTGTCAAAATATTATGTACCTTAAGTAACATTCCTCACTGTTGACTGGAAGTGGAAAATAATAATGCAAAATAGCAAGGTGAGAACAAAGGGTATGAATGTAAGAGGAAGGGGTCAAAATTTCCATGTTGCATTAACATAGTATTGAATGTAGGCATGTTACTCGATAGTAGAGAAAGGAAAAACACTTTTGATTTCCATGAAAATTAGTGATATCTTAAAAAAAAATAAAATCCTTTATTCACTGAGATGAAACAAGAACTTTCATGGTTTAACAGAGAAAATATGTACCATCCGAGATGAACTTATCTCTATACTGGATATTTGTTCTGGAATAGACAGGTCCAATTTAGAATAAGTTTTGAAATGAAGTTTTCATAGCCCATGATGTTAGCATGCAAAATACCAAGTTACTGATTCGTTGGTTTTCTTTATTTCTTTTTCTCTATATAAATTTGTGTGAAAACATGTTGACACATTTATATCTAGGTATATAGATAAGAAATAAATGCACTGGCATGTATATAATATAGATTTCTATGCATGAATATATTTATATAGGCAATGAACATTTTGACAAAAAAATTGTTTCTCAGCCCGAAACGCCTTTCTTAAATAAAGTTCCATGGAAACTGCTATTTTCTTGTGAAACATTTTCTGCTTCTTAAAAGTATTGCAAAGAATTGTAAATGAGATTTTTTTACCAAATTTATCTGAAAGACATGACCTAACTTGGTAAAAATTAGAAGAATACATAGGCAGGAGGCATAAGTACATGAGAAATAAGGCAGAAATTTACCTTTGTCTATGTAGACCTATGAATAAACAATAAGCAGTTAGGAAGAAAAAAAAAAATTTAGTTGGAAACCAAATACCTTACAAGGGCTCAATCACTGTGCATTCCAACTCCAATTGTAATCTGTTCTTATGCAAATAATTTAGTGAGATATCATCTGCTGAGGGAGGACATCTGTGATGAAAGAGGTCTCAATATGAGAGATCTTAAAACCAAAGAAAGTGTGAAGAACACTCAGTACCAAGAAGCTTGTATTCACAATGATCTGATGACATGGAAGTGGAAAGCACATGCCTTTTCTGGAAAATAATCATTATATTTATATTAAAATCCCTGTAATATGTGTAACTCATTGATCGGGTGCCTTATGGTGTTACAGAAGAAGGCAGCTTAGTGTGAGGCTCATCAGGAACAAAATGCCAGTGGTCGGACACACCTGCCACTGAAAGCATACATCATAGAGACAGTTGGCAGACAGGGATATATTCAAGTGTGGCATTCAGATTTTGGTCATTTAAGGCATATATACAGTCTGTGATGATAATATATTGACCAATGTTTGAATACCTCAAAGACACTCAATGTGGACATAAGATCTCACCTGTTCACTGAAGAAGATCTGGATACTTCTGCTCTTGGCACGTAGGTTGTTTCGGCCATCCTATGTGCTGTTGGAAACTCTCTCTCTTAATTTATTTCATCTGTTCTTTCTCCTGAAAGCTTTTTCTTGCCCCAAAGTCTCACATTCAGTCTTCTTTCTGCACATATAACTTGGTCAGCCCAGAACCATATTTACAGCATCATTTTGGAGGGCATGGGGAGATAATAACTGTTGTTTATTCAAATATATAAAATGCATCAAATCTTGTTTTAGTATTAAAGGCACTTTATCTAATAAGAGAGCTGATCATCTCATCAGGTGATCAACTCTGACACGTGAAAGTTTCCTGGCAGCATGTTGGTTTATCAACTTTTACTGAAAGGTAAATATTTGAAAGGTCCTGGGGACTTGTTTTAATCAGCCACTTTGTTCCCTAGTCTTATTCCTAATGTTTAGCTACAATATAGATATAACAGCCTTATCTAATTTCTTCTTTTTAGCTATAGCAAACTTTTGTTTCTGGTTTTATTCTGGCACCACAGGGCTTAGACTGTAAGACTTGAACTACTGGGACTTAAACTCCTGGGGCATGCTTGCAACTAGTGAAAGCACGTGCTTTGTTAGCAACACAGTTTTCTTCTTGTAAGTATACTCAGAATATCTTTGACAGGGATTTTTTTCCCTTGATATTTTAAGTTTAAAAATTAATGGTTGCCCAATACCTGCTCTGTATACAGAGAAGTCAGATGAGCCATGACTCATTCTAAATATTTCTTTCGAGGTTAGCATAAGTGAATTGCTTTTCAGGTGGAATTCATCAGGTCCCTGGAACGTGTTCTTGTCTACAGATTCTTCCTGCTGCATTGTATTGCTCTTCTTCAGAAGGTTAAATGTCTTGATTTGCATTTGCATGAGTTGATTGAAGCCTTGTTCTTGTTTGCATGCATAACAGTTGCATTTTATCCTCCTTTTTTTTCCACTGTAGTTCTTAGTTCATGTTTCTTTCAGAGCCATTGTTATATGTGCTTAATTTTCAAATAATTTTACATATATTTTCCATAACATCTTTTTCTGTTGTCACTGTGAATTGTGATAAAAATGTTGGCTGCATTTTCTTCCCTGTTCATTTAATACTCTGCTCACCTTTTGAAATCCAGTTGCATCTTCTGATGGAGGCTGAATCAAATGCTGTCTTCATTTAGAAAATTATTCCATGCAGTAGCTATGTCAAATTGTTTTTTCCAGGAAAAAAAGAAAAAAAATCAAAGAAACTCACATTTTTATCAAATCATCTAAGCAAAATTTTCAATGGTACCATTATACTGATCTGCGTAGGAGTTTTCAGAATAAAGGGTCCTCATTTTTAGTAAAAGAGCTATTTTCTGTTCTCCACTATGCCAAACTCCTTAGAAATGAGTGAAATTATTTAAATAGATACATTTTAGGAATAACTCATATTTTGATAAAGTATGTCTCATCTATATTTTTCTTTATAAATTGGAGATTTTACTGTGCTGACTTGTTGAGATAAGTGACTAGAAGGTTTAAGTGTGAAGTGGGAGAAGACACTTAGGTCCTTTCACCCACATGCATCCATATGCATGTTTTATGGTAGAAAAATGAAGTTTGGTTTTTTTGGTGGGTAGTAAAATCACCATTCCAAACTCAGATAACTAAACTAAAACATCTTTTGGCAACTTGCCAATGTGATCTGATGTGTTTTTTCTCCCGGAGACGTTAAGTGCTAACTATTGTTACTGATAATTCCCCTCTGGAAAGTAAACCAGGTCTGCAGGTGCTTAGTCCAAATACAATTGCAGATTTTGATATCCATTCAGAGTAAACACTGGGGATTTATGAATAGGTCTTCATACCATCTACCCCAACTGAACATGTTACAAACCAGGAGCATCACTATCCTAGTCTGTCTCTACAAACACCAAACTCAAACACAGTCAGCAGACCAGTCACATCATAAGTGATGTGAACTGTGCCATGCAGGCACCAGTTTTCCGACATCCACCATCTCAAAAAGCCTGTGATGACTAAGACCCTAACATTCCTTACACTTAGGGGTGAAGGGGAATTCAGGACTATGAGCATCAAGCTGACACCATATGAGTGAAACCTGGACTTGGAATCACAGTGTAGAGATGATCAAGATGGCTCGTTCCGTTTTAGACCTAGTCTGGAAGCAATATAATTGCATTCAGGTGATGCTGTGCCAGACAAACATAGCTCTCTTTTGGACTGGACTATGTTTGACTGTTATCAACATCTGTAATTCATCGTTAAATGAATTCTGAATGTAAAAGTCAATGTCAAAATTACCTATGGTCCCTAAAACTCTAGATCTTACCTGCTACTTCTCTGTACCGTCTTACCTTTCTCTACCTTCCCTTTCATTTAGTGAGACTGCAAAGCAAGAGGGAAGATAAATTATCTTCAGTGGCTTATATATCTAAGATACAGGGCCTTGTATAAAAATTATGGTGGATGTACACGTGATTGATTAGAACATGTTGTTTGTATTGTATTTGGAAATGAAAATGTAGGAAGGATGGAATTTCAATAGCAAAATGGAAATGGCTGTCATCAGGATTAATGTTAAATGATCATTCATGACTGTCTTATCTTACACTAAGTTTTCTTCAGTGGAATTTTAATAACGTAGATTTTATTGTGCATTACAGTGATAAGATCCTGACAATGTTTATTTGAGCTGGTTAATTTACAATAGCTAATTTAAAAGGTAGCTATTGTATTAGGGAATCTGTCCTGTTGGATTGATAACCCAGCTTTTAGGATATTATTTCCACAGGAAACAGATCTTCATCTTTTCTCCTCATCTATGCCCTTCCTCTCCATCTTCTAATTCAAGTGTGAAAGGAATTTCCTTCGTTTGTAGACACAAACACCTTCACCACACGATTTATGAGGCCATCTGTAAAGTGAACTTATTATTTTGACTTGTAAGTATTTCTATAGACTTTTGTAATATATTAAGCTTGTATGAAGGGATAAATGTAAACTCTGTCTGATATAATCCTGTCTTGGAGAGAGATTTTTTTTCCCCTGAAAACATTTAATGTATTTACTCACAAGTTTCACCATCAAATATAATCATTCAGCATACAACTCATGCATGCTTATAACACTTCACAAACACTTTTCTCACCACTGAAATTGAACCACTGAAGTTGAATGTGGCAGCTATTTAACAACTCTCATCTGTGCAATGTGAGAGTTTAAACTGAAAATGGCCTTACTACTTTCCCAACTTTAATGAATATTCAAACATTTTCCATCAGCTGTCATTTAGTTTCATAAACTCCTTTGTGTGAGGCACTGACTGCCATCTCTGCTGTCACTCTGAACTGAACCCTGCTATCTTCTTGAAAGGTTTTATTCTATATTGGCTTTCATATAGTTCTCAGCACTATAGTATTTAACGAAGTTTCAAATAATCCATTGAAAAATGTGGCTGACAAAATTAAATTCTCTGACTGGTTCCTGTAGCCAACTCTCATCTGTTCGTCAGTCACAGCGAAAGATATAAGAAACATTTAGCAGTAAGGGGTTTCAAATGCTCACACATCTTTTGCGCTCACTTTCTGCGCACATCCAGACAATAAAGTTTTATTGGCATAAATGTTCACAGCGAATGAAACTCAAAGTCTCATATGAACATCTGCAGAAGGTGAGATTTAAATCTGCCCAGGAAAGCATCCTGTGGGAAGTTCTGTCTTCTTCCATTCAAAGAACAGGAAGATAGGAAACATGGCATATTTTCTAATCAAAAGTGATGAGTAACACATGTTGAATCTCAAGTAGTTGCACTCAGTCCCCAGGGTAAAATACAAGAAGATGACAATGGTGAAATAAATTCATATGGCATCCAATCTTATTCTCATTAAAATAAATGAAAAGACAGTTTGAAATTGGACTAGGCCTGTAGGTCCCAGTCTAGTCTCACACGCAAGCACGTGAGAAGTCTTATTGTCTTTAAATAAACTAAGCATGTTTTTAAAGTTATGCACATGTTTAAATGCCAAGTTGCTTTGGGGCCAGAATAAATTAAATTAAGGAAACTAACTTGCCCTCTGGAGAAAAAAAAAAAAAAAAAAAAAAAGCTAAATTTGCTTGATACATTTTAAATATTTAACAAAATGTATCCTCCAGTTTAATAAAGATATGCAAAGAAAATTTTCTACAGAGTTTTCTCTGGCAGAATGTTAAATGGTTCATCTCTTTGAAGTGGCAGAATACTAGATAACATCAGATAATTTCTCTAAATGTTTTGTTTGCAGATGATTTTGTTCTCTATTACTCAGGTATGCTTTTATGAAAAGATGAGAATTATAAACCTTGCTTTTCCTCTTTCCTCCTAGAAATGCAGAGTAAAGCACTTCAACAGAAGTCTACCAATCAAAGATACTTAAAAGCTTCATATTGTATGACTCTATGCTCCACGCTGGATTCTGAAGGTAAAACACATTCAGAATACATCCTTCAAACTTTTTTTTTTTCCCCCAGAGCCTTGTGGTTTTCTTTGAAACATTTTTATTAAAATATTAACCAAATCTGTTAAGTTTTGTTTCCGTAAGTTAATCAGAGCTATGTGTTATGGCTGTAGATAAATTTTGTTGTCCTTAGGTGAAATATGACTTTACTCTGAATACAATTCTAGTAATGCACAGCCAACATCAGTAGATATGATGTTGTTTGTACTGACTTTAGGAAGACAGATTATTTAAAAACATTTCAGAGGAGTTTTACATCTGAGGAGTATCAAAGCTAGGTTGAGTCTGGAATACATTGCTGAACTTATATTTTAAATTAGATAAACATGAACAAAAAGTGCACATACAAAACGAAAGTGAAAATGGAACTTTGCAGGTAATAACATAAGGAACGGACAGAGCCAATGGACCATATTAATATTGTAATTTTAATTTGAAGTTCTAGTCTTCTCTGATTGCAAATCATTGCTTACTTTAGTACTTTAATGTCTCTGTACATGAAATGTGCCAATTTCCAGGTTGTTCCTCAACTGGAATGTTTCATTTTGCTTTGTTATCAGCTTTGTCATGGAATGAAAGAAATTCAATTTCAGATTGTATTCAAAACAGAAATTACTGATACTTTATCTGTTCTTGTCATGACAGTTAAAGATCTTTCCATATTTCAATTCTGAAATCTTAAATTTGAAACCTTACCTCTCAGACATTTAATAAAAACCAAATACTTAACAAACTTTAAGTTGAAAAATAACATCACGAATCTCAGCTCATTAACTTTCTCTAATGTGCTTCCTTTGTAACTCATCACTTTGTGGATGTGCATATCCAAACATTATAAATCAAATTTCATACCTGCATAAAGCACTGTAATAAATGGCTTTATACTGGCATAAAAATCCAGTGATGAACTGGGCTCTGATCCTGCTTATTTTGTTCTCTTGGGAAATAAGAAAGGAAGACAAAGACAAGTAAAACATCAAGAAGAAGATCAAATGTGAGACAACGTAAATGGCCTGAAATTGATTCCTTTTACTTTGGTGACATTTCATTAACTTCAGTGCAGTTTTGGAGGATTTTTATAGAAAGGCAAGTGAGAAGAGAATAGGCAAAAATGGAAGAAAGACTTTTCTTGCAGACCCCAATAACCTGATTTGCTGAACTGTGATTTTTTTATAGGGAACAGCAATACACTACCCTCAAATCTCCAAAATAACCTTGTCTCTCATCTTTTTATTCACATGTGACTTTGCAGAACATTTGTATCAAGGATTTCTGGGGAATATCCTAGCCGTGCAGCAGTCCAGAAAAAAGGCTCACACATACAACTGCTAATCACAACTCTGGTATTTTTAAATGAAATTTCTCTTCAGCTTTCTTACTAGTCACAATAACAGGCTGTGACTACTTGATTATGTTTCAGGAAGATGGTTCATCTAAGGAAACCAAATATATTGTGTTTTCTATCTACTGGTGACTATTTTTTTAGTTCAACCACAACAAAATGTACAGACACACAGCCACTGTGAAGTGGAGCTTCTTAATTAAGATTAAGCAAGGAATAGCAGTCTGTATTTGGAATATCCCCTGTTCCAAATATTCAGAGGGGAAAAATGAGCACTAAAACATTTTCTGACTTCAAAATCAATCTGCAACCAGAATTAGGCCAAAAGTTTTTGTTATTTTTATCATTGTATGGTTTAGTACTTCTCCTGGTTTAGGAAAAACATGAAAATTTGGGGTGGGAGTCAGCTTGCAGATTCTGATACATCTAAATGTAAGTGTCTATATGTGAGAGTCTTGAGTCAGTTGCTGAAAGCCAGCCATCTGGAGCCATTGCAAACACAATAGGAGACCTGTGGCATCTCCACAAGTTAGGAAGGTGTGACACATGGCCGGTGAAAACACGCATCCACTGGACTGGCAGTTGCAAGCCATGTAGGATGTCCTAGAGTGTCCCAAATGACACTGGTAGCTTTTGGCAAATGAACTGAACCCTAAGATCCCATCATAGCCAATGAAGCTCAGATAAAGAACTGTTCAGTAGACACCTTCACCAGATAGCTCTTAAGGCTCTGTTAAGTTCCCAGCCAGGGCAGATCTAGTCAGTATTGTAATTACCTGCATATACAGAGGTAAATTCTATTCTGAGTACTAAACCCTACTTTTACTGGACAAACCAATGTCATGGCAGTCAAGAGAACCACTCCAATGTGAGAAATTTAGAATTGCTCTGTGATTGTACAACAGCTGATAACAAAACATTAAATCACTATGTCTTGAAAACAAACTAATAAAATGCCCTGTAACTCAGGCTTTGTACTGTGTACTGCATTTAAGAACTTGTCTGCTATCAGTACGTACGTACAGTTGGTGCTCTTGTTCTTTAAAATCTGTGAATTTTATTTTCTTTCTAAAATAAAACCCCTTCATGATAGTCAGTCAGTATCGGTATGAAAGCAAGTTTTATAGCCAACTAAAATCCATTAAAATCTGTATTCCTTATAGAAACATTGATGCAGCTGCTGGTGTGAACAGCAGCACCCTAAGGTATGCCTATATTATTTTGAGAATGATGCATGCTGTGAAGGGTGGTTGAGCACAAAGCTGCCAGATGCTCTCTGTGAATTGCATATTTGTAGGTCATTTGTGCATTCTGATGTCTGAGGTGTAAATGTTAAAATTATGGAACAAACAGAAAAGTCTGTATCAAGCCTGAAATTTGCCTTGTGACTGCAATGATACGGCATTAGATCAACTTCTAATGTGATTAAATTTAATTCAGAAACAGCAGACTTGTGTCACGATTCCACCTGTTGTCAGCTGCTGATAATGCAGTTTTCTCTACCTTGTTTTCAAAGGTTGCAATTGTGAAGCAAATGTGCTTACATGTATTTATTGATCTCATGAGTAACTTCCAGCTTCATTCATCCTGGAGCGCTCTTGATTTGGCTTGTGAGATGAGGGACATGTGGAAAGGACCAAATTCTTCTTAGTCTTTATAAAAATGCAAATGTGAAGTTATCAATCATTGTGGTATTATCTAGAGACCTCAACAAATGTTTAATCCTGTGTGCTCTTCTGTTAGCGTAAAGAGGAACTCCTAAAAGTCTTCTAGGTTAAATTGACAGTCAAAAACATTGAGGTGGAAGGAAACACAGAGTTGGAGACATTCACAGCAAATACTCCTGTATGATACGGAATATGTTAATCAATCATCTGGAGACAGATCTGAAATTAATCCTGATAGAATTCTGAGATGACCCAAAAATCTGTGTCATATTAAATAGAAAGAGGGTGCACCAATCACACGAAGAAGTTTGTTTCACTTGATAACTCTGGATCTCTCAAACAAAGTTGTGTCAGCACAGCTGAATAAAACATGCCAGTCACGCAGAGGGATTTAAATGTTATAGTACTCAAGAAAATCAAACTTTTTGTGCAATGATGTGACTGTGATTCCTGATGTACAAAGCAGGGATAAGTTCATTAAAAATGAAAGTTAACAGTAGCTCTCTTGTGGCATCTGTGAGCCCAGTATTAGAATACGGTGTACTCAGTGAGTGCCCAGTGATGTTAGCAGGATTTTAAAAAGATGTAACTTGCACAGACAGGAGTCACAAATAAAGGGTTTTGAAGACTCGAGAAAGGCCAGAGTGATAAATGTTTGTTTTTTCACAAGGAGATTGAGAGGTGACTTCATTAGAGCACATAAATACTCTCACTGAAGAAAATGCCAAGTATTAAAGGACATTCACTCTAATGGGGTGTAATGGTTGGACTTTAGAACAGATTTATACAAATTCAAAACAAAGCACAAATCCTTAACATGGAATAAAATTGCAGCAAACTACAAAAACAGTAATAGCTTCTCAGTCTCCTGAAATCCTCAAAATTGTACAGGTGTATGGAGTAACTGCTGTCAAAAGGTAATTCAATGACATTAAGTGGTCTGTGGTATATAAGAATCTGACTGGGTGATCTAGTAACTTGAAACTTTTAAAGCTCTGAAGAGAGCTTGGGCAGGCTGGTAGGCTCTTCTGGGATACTATGAAGTAGAGGAATCAGGAAGTCTGAATGAGAGGCATCTTGTGCTGAGAAATATGGAAGGTGTCAGGGTAGACCACAGAGAAAATTGGTAGCATAACCAAAGTTTGAGACAGGCTGAAACAAGCATGCAGATCCCTAAGAATAAAAAAGCAGCTTTGAGCTTGATCTCAAAGCCAAAGTGCTGCTATACAAGTATTAGAAAGTGTTGCTGAACGCTCACACACGTGTTATGACTAAGACTATTGACCCTGCCAGTTTCTTTGCTTTCTTTGTACATATCACTTCTAGCAATCTTAATTTGACTTTCTTTCAGGAGCAAAGATAGGCTCAAGAAACCAGAGTAGATGGTCCTCTGAGACTTAGATGACATTTATATAGCTTATGCCATGCTTCTGTAAAAATACCAGGGGAGGAATACAGTTTCCATGTCCAAATACACTAGTCTGTTAGTATATATCAGAAATAAATACTTTCTAGAAAAACTAAGTTCAAAAAGAAAAATATTTTGATTATTAAACACGAAAATGATATTAAATAGGGCACGGCAAAACATATTAGGAAACCGAAATCTGAAGCTCTCATGGGTAGCTTGTTGTCCTGGCTTCAGCTGGAATAAAGTTAATTTTCTTCTTAGTAGCTGATACAGTGCTGTGTTTTGGACTTAGGGTGAGAATAATGTTGATAACACACTGATGTTTTAGTTGTGGCTAAGCAGTGTTTGCACTAAGTCAGGGGCTTTTCAGCTCCTCATACTTCCCCATCAGCAGAGGCTGGGGTGCACAAGAATCTGGAGAGGACACAGCCAGGACAGCTGACCCAAACAAGCCAAAAGAGTGTTCCATACTATGTGATGTCATGCCCAGTATATAAACTGGTGGGAGTTGGCTGGGGGACACCATGGGTCAGGGAGTGGCTGGACATCGGTTAGTGGGTGGTGAGCAATTGTATTGCACATCACTTGTTTTGAATTTTCTCTTATTATTTTCCCTTCCTTTTCTGTCCTATTAAACTGTTTTTATCTCAGCCCATGAGTTTTACTTTTTTATTTTCTTATTTTCTCCCCCATCCCATTGCGGGGTGGGGGGAGTAAGCGAGCAGCTGTGTGGTATTTAATTGCTGGCTGGGGTTAAACCAAGACACTTGTTTGTCATGTTTCCAACCCAGTTTATGGATCAGATAGTTAGGGATAGGTTCAACTAGGCTCAAATGTTTTTGCATGCTTACATCAATAAACATTCAAACCTTCTCAGACTTACTTACATCATTAATCATAGTTAGGGATAGGCAAACATGAAAAGCTACAGCCCACTCATTCTGTCTGAGTGTATTCAAATATGTATTCAGATTAATTTTTGGTTAATTTATCCTTATTTCTATAGCTTATGAGTACTTATTTATGAATTGTAAAAGACAGCACGGTGAGGAGACGTTAATGCAGTCTTTCCAAAGCAAAGACACCACTTAGGCAAATATTTGGCAAGAGCTACATAATATTTTATGCTTGCAATTAGCTTTTGGGGTCATTTTCCATTTCAGTGGGAGTCTTGTTTGACAAATCATCCGCTATCGTTAAGCCTTTTTTGTTATATTTATAGACTCTAAAGCCAGAATGTTCTGCTCATAACATTTTATCCAGTGATGCCTATATTAATTCCCTAAAAACTTCTGGTTAAACTTACTAATATCACTTAAAAAGGCTTGCTAATATCACTTAAATCTTGATTTGGAGACTTTAGCTGATAGAATTGATCATGTTCTTAGATAAACTTTTGAAATGGTTAATTAACCTTCTTCTTAAAATGTGCAATTCATTTCTTATGTAAATTTGTCTATCTTTGGGCCCCAGAGATAACATTTTGTTTGTTCAGTGGTTTCTATTGTCAGTGTAGACATTTCCCCTTCATCCATATGGTGCATATCCATAAAACGTGATCAGACTGAGATCACTCGGTGCTTCCCTGTAGGATATTTATGTGTAGAAGATAATCCTGCATATGACGGGGGAATTGTAGGGCTTAGTTCTTGTCTTTAGGGCAACTTATTATTTTTTTTCTTAGTTGCTTCTGCAGTATTACTGTTCACTATGGTAGCCGAGGTAATGATGATTTCTCATTATGAAAATTTTGCTTAAAAATCCCTTGCTTCATAAGCTCTCCTGTACAGTTTATGGCATTTCTTATCAACCATAAATAGAAAAAGAGAAAAGAGTTCAACTTCCAGGCTTCATCCATTCTTTTCCCTTGTCAATAAATTTAAGAGTAAAGTTGTTTGAGGTAGATATTGCCTTAAGTATGGTATCATATTCCAATGCCCCCCTACTTTTTTAATTAACCCAGGCTATATTCTTTTTTTTTTTTCAGATTCATCCCACAGTACCACAAGAGAGCTCAAAATCTATTAATGACATGACTCTAGTCAATAAACCATAGCAATGTATGTAATAGGCTTTGGGTACCAGAAGCTGAGGTCTTACTTTCTTAATGTTAATACTTTGGCAAACACATTCTTAATTGTTAGGAAAACTGTTCCAAGTTAGTGGCACTCTAAGTTTTATGCACTTTAGACATTCTTGTTGCAGGGAGACATGTCTTGGCTGACCACATGTGTGATGACGGGAGGACATTTCTTCCTGTCCTTCCCGAAGGTAAAGTGGTAGTCCTGACTCTTGTGCCTTTACGCCAATGTGGGTACAGGAGTTTGAATAAATATACTTTTGAACTTATGTTACACACGTATGTTTTTATAAGTAAAGACAAATAGGACTGCAGCATAGAATGTGAAATAGTAAGGAGTTTTGCTTATGGTTCCACTACATTGCTTTAATTAGAGGAACAAAACAAACAAACAAATCAAAGAGGAAAAGATTTCAGGTCAGAAGAAAACTTTATGTTTAAATTTGTGGATGCCACAAGCTAAAGTGTGTCCAATCCATCAGTCCATGCCTGTAGCCTTTAAATTGCTCTTAGATTATCTAAAACATGAATTGTTTCTAAATAGACACATTTCAACTCCAAGACTAATTTCAGTTGAACTACCTACCAAGGTTAACCCAAAACAATCAATTATACACATTTTTTAAAAGACTTTATCGTTGTTTCTATACCGAACCAACCTGACACTGTCTGTACAGTAGACCGTTTGGAGGTGTTATTTTTAATTTCCCTTCAGAAATATCACTGAGAAGTCATATTTTGTTCACTTTCTTATTCTCTTTTATTTGCCCGTAATCTTAAAAATGTATGCCTTGATTCCCATTGCTCCTCTTATTGGACTTATCTACACCTGGAGACCAAGAAGGGTCCCTCAGCTCCCAGTTGCCTGGCCAGATCACCCCTTGCCATGTCCCAGGACGACATGTAGGGATGTACTGTTACCACTCCTCTCTTCCCAATGGCTAATAGGCAGAAATTGGCCTCTGTGATAAAGTCTGCAGACTGTTGACTACAAAAAACACTTAATGGCTAGGAAGAAACCAAAAAGTTAGTCAAAAGGGGAAACCTTGACTTGTTTTATTTGGATGATGGAAATTATACTTTTTTCTAGATGTTTTTGTTCTTCTAGCTGTAATAAATGACTCCACTTGTAAAATGAAGAGCAATTATCTTGAACTACTTCATGGTGATGGAAGTTATACAAGGATAGGAGGTATCAAATGTTTCTGCTGCGTAGACCTTTTAGCGTCAATTTGTTTCTTTTAATTATTTTGACTCATAAAGTAGTTAATAATTTATACAGTACCTATTTACACGCAGAAATACACTTCCCGCAATTCCTAGCTGCAAGATCTATTTAATTCTAGGATTAAAAATAATATTGGTGAATGATTTTATGTAAGTGTAGAATTAATTTGCATTGTTAAATTGATTCCTTTCCTACCAAAATAGAGAAAGGAATAAACCAGAACAAATAAAAATGAACAGTAGCGTATAATTCCATTAATGGATATTTACAAACTGCAGGGTTATGCCATTTCTCACTGAAAGATTATTGTTCTTTTTATAAGTCAAATAAAAATAAAGAAGCCATTAGCTTTAAGCTTTATAAAATAAGTATCTTACTAATGCCTAAGCCATGAATTTTGGTTCTGGTCTTTTGCTGCATAATTTATTACATATGTTTATTACATTCTTATGGAATCACATTTCTTTCATGTAGCAAAGACATTGTTAGCTATCTGGACTTTGTTACTTATCTGCTTGTGATAATTAGAAAATATCGAAGGAATCTTTTTTGTTTTCTGTAGAAAGATATATGGGTAAATTTAAAGAAAAAAATATTTTTATTTCAGTTCATACTGCATGTCTGTTCATCTGCTCCCAGGGTCAGAAGGGTAGAAAGCAGAAGACTGTGAATAGAATGAATAGGATAACATCTACTATATAGGTTGAATATCCGTGTCAGTTAGGGTCAGTGTTCTAGAAAAAAGAATAGCAAATATGTTGTTGAAGACAATTTAGTTTCCTGGAGGTAGGGGCAAGATTTTAGCTTTATATATGTTATCTCAGCTTTTCTCTTTTATGCTTTTGGCAATAGAATAATCGATAGTACAGAGATATGGTCCAGGATGTTGAAGAAAAATACTGGGGTTTTTAGGTCTTATGTTAAGAAATTATTGGTCTATCCATTGCTGATTGAAATGTTTCCACCATGCATACTCAGATCGTCAACGTTAATATGGTTTAAATTACACTGAAAAAGATCGGTGCACCAGAGAGACAAAAGGACCCATCTCGCTCTCCATCCCTGAGAGCATCTTCGTTTGGTACCAAAAATCACAAGATACCTGTGAAAATCTAATTATTTTTACTACTATTTCGTTAATTTCAAATCTTTTCTATTTTTCAAGGGATGAACTCATCGACAATTTCTGTCCACAGTCTTTAAACATGCACAGAATTTCTCCTAATTCCACTCTTAAAAGCTTGCTCTGCTCAATATCTTCCTGCAAATTTTCAGCTTATTTCTATCAACCCTTTAATACCTCCTCTTCCTTTTACTGTTTTGGATAGGATGTGTATGAATATTAATATTCCCAAAATAGTATTTCTATCAACTTCAGTCCTGATGGGTCATGTGAAAATACAAACACAGTCCAACAAGGCTGAATGATATTTTCCAGGAAATTTTGTAAAATGTATTTGTAGTTTCTGCATGCAGTATTCACAGTGGCAAATTTTGCCTTTTTAAATAATAAGACTCAATTTTTTGCAGATTTAATGAAATAATTACCCACAAACTGTAAAAATATAGGTACCCTCTTGATTATTAACAGTGTTTTACTATGCTCCTGTTTTTCACAGAAAGTTATTTTGTCTGTTAGGCATTTCTATATTTTTATGGTGAAATGTTAAAACTTGAGGTGTAATCATCAGTAGATTCCTTTTAAATATCTTACACAAGCCTAGTAAATAAAATTAATAGGTAAAGTTAAAACTGTGGTTTTCTAACATAATCCCCGCACATCTTTATCACACTGAGAAGCTGTTACCCAAAGCTCCTCCTAGGTAAAGCCATATATTATTATTATTGTTGTTGTTTTTCACTTTGTTCCTATTTCTGTGTACCTGGTCAAAGGTTCAGCATTCTCTAGGAGACAGGAATCTGTGCAGTAGGATGCAAATAGCTATCACCAATTACAAATTGAAGGTGACTTTATATGAAATTAATTGATCGTTCCTGATCAATGTCTGATAGGTCCAAATCACCAAGAGAAAGACTGACTGCGTGTAGAAAACTAGCTGCTTACTTTGCCCTTCCTAAGACCTTCCTAGGCCAGATCAAATGCCCAGTCATGGAGAAAAACTTGCACTTTTCTAGTCCTTGCATCATTTTGACAGACAACTTCTTCAGAACTGTCAGTCTGGTAGCTCTAACCAGGGTTTAGCTGATTTAGAAGAAATATGTATTACTCATTTTTAATTCATTATCGTACATTTCAGCTATGAGCTTTTAGATTGCTTCACTGTAGTTAGATTACTTCTTTTTCTTTCTAATAATCTCACTTTCCCAGCTATTCACCCACTGCCAGTTTCATTTCTTTATAATGCCATAGGTGAGCTGTTTTCATCTACAGTGTTCTTAAGAACATTAGTTTGCAAAAGGCTCCTTGCAAGACAGAATTATACTGACAAAAAAAGAAGTCAGAAGCACTTATCGGAAGAAGAGATTACACTAGATGTCTTCATACTGACACTTAAATGGAATGTGACATTCTTAAAATATTAGTGGAACATGGGACATCTAGAAAATAGTAAAATATTTGTGTTCTATTAACAAAAGAAGATGTGTAGATGCATAAAGATTCAAAACCAGACATGACAGCGTGGGTTAGGGAAAAAAATCTAGTAAGTCAGTAATACTATCATGTGGAGAAAACAGTATTGTACCTTCTACCAGATGAAAGCTTCTGTCTATTGTATGAAAGTGATAAAATAGAAAAGCAATAAATACTGCATAATCCAAACTCATTGTTCAAGCCACACACTGCTCATTCCCTGGCACTAGTCCAAGGATAAACATAAACATCAGTGGTATATATGTAAAGGCTTCTTTCATCAATATTTAAAAAATACTATACTGACTCAGTGCAGTAAATAATACAATTTATTAAAATAAATAGAATATGTGAATTAAAGTCACTTGCTAGCACAAAGAATAGAGGCATCAGTCTAATCCTGCCCAACCCTGGGATCAGCAGACTCATTTTTTTCCCACTCAAAGAAACATTAACTGAAATACGTAAAGAGAAACCAGTTCAAGCCTGTGGTCCTCTCATGTACTTCTGCTTCAATAATAATTTACAGGGGCAACTAAGAAACAAGGTAAACCAAAAAATCCTTCCCAAAATAGACAGTTCCACATTTGGTCCTAAGCTGTTTCTTGTCATGTTTAAGGAATACTGAAAATGTGTCCGTGACACATAAAGCTCTTATCAGATAAGTAACTAAATAAAACATAATGTATTGATTGTATTTTGTGATACTCAAGCTGAATTCAGCAATTTTTAATGTTTTCCTACCTTGATGAAAATGCATATGGCCTTGTACGTGGGGAAATCTACTACAGACAGAGTTTAATTGTCCTTTTTTTGATGGAAACTCTGGGATTTCTTTAGCATTGGTCAGTATCTCAGTGCAAAAGTAGAGAGAATGTAAGAAAGAATAAATGTCAAAATAAATATTTTATTTGTTACACATGAATTTTCTTCTGTGCATTACTTCACAGACTGCAAATGAAAATGTTGCATGCTGAGATTATTCAAATGTTCCACACAAAGATGAGCAGAAGGTCTTCAGAGGAAGAGAATTTCACCAACCATTCTTTGAGAAAAAATCCAATTTTTCAGAGTGATTCTGCTGGAACGATATCCACATTCCTTAATTTTAATTACTGCAGATGACGTTTACCATATTTACTAATGTCCCTACCTCCCAAACCTATCCTACAAGCTAGTTACTCTCTCCCAGAAACAAAAAATACATCCTCTAAGGTTTGTGTATCATCATCACCAGTACTAAATGTCAGTTGCTATTTTTGGTGTCACGTAACAGTGCTCCTACAGATCCCTTACCCCAGCTCCTTAATTTAAGTACCGATGATGAAATATCTTCAATAGAATTAGCCCTTCTTCTGTTGCTGTATTAATTATATGGAGTAAGGGGAAAAAAAAAAAAAAAAGGGCTGTTGTTCTCATCACTATAATAAGCAGAATATACAAGGGGAAAAAAAAATCATTTGATTAGTAACAAGATACTCTATGAACAGAGCTCTAACAGATACTCCACATCTACCTACTTTTTTTTCCTCCCCACCAGAGTGATTCTTGTACCAAGCTCATAACAATTTGTAAGTGTACTAATGAGTTTCTTTTAGAAAATGACTGATTCCAAAAAGTCAGGTGATGAAATATCCACTGTGCTCCTAAGTAGAATGTTCCAGTGGTTAATTGCACTCATCCTTAAAGATATTTTCCTTATTTCTGTTCTGAATATGTCTACCTTCAGCTTCCAGCCATAGCATCTCATTATACTTCTGTCTGCTAGATCAAAGAGGTCTCTTCCCTCAGAAATCTTTTTGTGTTAATACTGATTATCCATAATTCTGTAAGTTGAATTTTGAGGTTATTGAAGTTTATCTGATTTTTCATCACCTTTTTGACTCTTACACTAGATGAATACAGGAATGTAAAGTTGAAATGCTTGATGTATTTCACATTGCTTTATTTTACTTTGTATCTGAAAATCTGAATAACTATTGAAAGTTTGGGGGATTTGTAAGTGTCCTTGTCAGAATAGTTGCTTTCTAAAATGTTTTCCAAAACCTGCAAGACCCTGGAAACCTTTTTTTTTTATTATTGCCATAGCCAATGATCTTGTTATGGGATAATGTTTAAAATCATCCTTATTCTGCCTGAAGTGATATTACACTCTGAGAAGGGGATGCACTTTGGAAAAATAAAAGTCAGTCCTTGAGACTTAGTACATAACAGGGTATGGAAATACTTTAAAGTTAAATCATGTTATGAAATTTAGCTAGTCAGTATAATTTTAATTTTAAGAAACTGCTTTAAAGCAACCTCACTCTGACCTACTTTTTTGTTGTCATTTCTTCAATAAAAACTGATAACACATTCTTGTCCTTGCAGAATCACTGTATTGACAGAAGAAATTTAACTCCATGCATGATTAATGATCAAGGTAGCGCTCTATTAAACATGCAACATGCATTGGGATATTCGATGCATCTGACAGCCCAAGAATGATTATCCTTTGGAAGAATGGAAAGCAGACCGTGACAAAATTGCAGTTGCCAATGCATCCTGCCGCATCAATAAAATGGCACACCACAACAAACGAGACTCTTGACCTCATCACTTACAGTGGAGCAGATCATTTGTATAAACAAGTTATTTAGGTGCTTAGACAGTTTTCTTTAATGTACTTTGTGGTTGATTAATAATGCCTCCCTCTGCCTTTTGCACAACAGATGTTAAAGAGTGTTTGAGAAGGGAGGAAAGCAAAGCATAGTCTTGGGGAAAAAGCAATACACTGGAAATTTTGATTCTGTGCAGAACTTTTCTCCAGATCTTTAGTTCTAAATTGGGCAAATGACATATTTGATAAGGCTTCAGTTCAAGAAAGTGTCATGCATGAATATGCCTGTAGGTACCATGTTTAAACACAGAAATAGCCCAGAAATGCCAACTCCATTTTCATGGCAGACCTTTTGTATGTGTTATCATGAGAGTTGGGCCAAGAAGCAGTATATCATCCTAATTTTCAAACCAACACAGTTGGTATTTTCTCTCCTAACTACAGATATCTGTTCTCCTTGTAAACTATTAAATAGTGTTCATCATAATTTAGGCAATTTTTCTCTTTTCTGCAACATATTATGGAATATGAAAACATAAGAGAAATCAGAGGGGTTTCTGTTACAGCCAGAGAGCTTATCTGGAATGTTATGCTGTGTATATTCATTGGAAAACGAGGATTCACTATAAAGCTAATGTTTTATCGAAGCATTGATTTAAATGAATGTTTTCCAAAATAGCAAGTTTTCTACACCCATCTGTTTCACTTCTAAGGAATGAATTTTCAAAGGTCATTCCAGGTTTTCTAGTATTTCAAGTTGTCATTGGTTTCTGAACAATAATGCAGGGAGATGGTTCAAACACAGAGCTCTCTGATTTCTAGGTTATTTCTGTTGTTCAGGGAAAGTCTCTAACTCCAGAGGACTCTATATGAGCTAGTTATAGAGCAACCGTGCATCAGCCTGTGTCTCTTTCTTTTCCTGAGAATAACAAACCCCTGAATTTATTTTACTTTTCTAAAGCAATTTTATTTTTTGTTTGTTTTGGGTTTTTTAGAAATTTTGAGTCTATGTTTCTATTAAGAACAAACCTATTTAAATAATTTCTGATTTGTCTATAGAAAGAAATACAGCATTAATGAGGTAGATAAGACTTGACTTTACAGTCTTTATTTCTGTCCTTTTCTTTAGTCTTAAGTTTCAGAAAGTCTGGTTAATTCTCTTGCTTTTGTCTTTCTTATTGTTTCTTGGCACCATTCAAAGTCAAAAGAGGACATTGTTGAACAATACAATAAAATCTGTGTTTACACTTCAGTTCCAGATAGAGAGAGACAGATCTTAGAAATCTGTCAGGAATATCTGCTCTCTCCATTTAAAAAAAAAAAAAAAAAAAAAATCAGATCATTATTTACCTAGACAATCTAAGGCATTTTGGAGGTTCTTTAGATCCACATCTCTTAAAAGAGCTGTAAGAACAAGTAGACTATATTCTGCAGTCATATATTAAGTATTATTTTATATATTTTCTTCCATTTTACTTATTTTCATATTTTGGGTTTTTTTTGCTTCGTTGGTAATTCTATTAAAGCAAGAGTGAAACATTTTGCATTTTTGACTTCTTCACGATTGTTAGATCATATGTGAAGAAAAACTGATCTGCAATGTAAGCTACTCCAACTCATCTGGACTTTCATATTCTCTTCCAATAGTTTACCTTTCCTTCCACAAACCATACAGTGTGTTACATATCCCCCAGCAAAAATTCTCACTCCACTCCCCCAGTGTGTAATTTTCAAGGAAACATCTTCTCACTCTATAGAAATCTTATGATTAAACAATGAACCAAACTAACTAGAATTTATTCAGTGCTTCGCAGCAACACAGGAGGAGAAAATAAAGATGCTGCTCTTAGTTGAAGGAAGAAAAAAACCACTTCTGGGAAAGGCTGTCCATTTAGCAGTATACTTCTCTCCATTAAAGTCTGTCCATATTTCCCCACTGGGACAAAGCAAAGCTCTCTTTCCTCCTAAGAGCATAAGATATCTTTCATCTACAGCTAATGGGCTCACAAGGATCTTACTTTAGAGGCCAACGAAACAGGGGAAGAGAAACTAAGCAGTGTTGGGCTGCTCAGTGTTGCACTGAATTGTTGCTGTCTTTGCTGCAACCCATCCACCATCCCTAGGATGAGGCGAGCGTGTGCCGGATGTGTGGCTAGCATTGGGGAGGACTTACCGACAGTTCCTCTCTTTTGCTGCTCCTAGCTTTTTTCTGTATAGCTGTTGACACAACCTATGCCTGACACTGGACTAAACAATGTTGACCTTTAGTGTTTTGCATAAACACGCAGGTCTGTATTAAACTCTTGGGGACTTACGTATTGATCTTCAGATCGTCACAAATGTCTATGTTTTATCAAGCAGTAAAATCATCTGTTTAGTATAGCTCTTTGTCTTTTCTGATAGTCACGTTTCCTCACTGTGTTGCAGCTAAATCAGTACAGAATCTAAATATTATGATTGCTATTTGTATGATTGATATTCATTTGCACAGTCAATATTCATCATACTATTGGAGTCACGGGTCAGTACTGTGGTCCCTGCCTTACGCAGCTTTCAGCACAGGAGGGATGTTGTTTTCCCGGAATTGTCATTATTCTTTTCTGTAATCTTCTCATCAAGAAACTGCTGTGTTTCATATGTTCCTAGTGGTGTAAGCAGAGGGGAGCTCGGACCAATGTCTAGATGAAAAGACAGCTTGATATTGCAGTTAATAATATAATGGGGACTGAAACCAGAAGCTTGTACTCTCTTTAACCCTAATCCTTGCTTTGTCTTTAGGTAGATCTTTGTATTACAGTATGAGTAAATCTGTTAATTCAGTTGCTACGGAGAGCAGGAAATATCTGTCAGCACAGATGATTTACTGCAGTACCCACCCATTTTAACTAAGAATGTATAAATTAATATTTCTGATTCAGTTATGCAATCTTTGCTGACAAGTGCTGTCTCCTCTGTGATAATTATTGTGACGCCTCCCTTGAAAAAGGAGTAGCTTTCTAATCAGGGATGTAATAAACATAATCTTGTTATCTGGATGTAGTTTAAAAAGATATGACTGCTTCACTGTGACTACAGGTAAAGGAGAGAGAGCTATCAATACTACACTAAAATTATTTGCATCTAAGTATAGTCTTTTCATCCTCCTCACAGACACAGAGAACAATTAGTTTATAACACAGCCATAAAGATTTGTTGGCAGTATTGTGTGCTTTGGTATAGAAGTTTCAGCTGCATTGGAACTACCTTCACGGTCAAAAATGTACAGGTTTTTCTGTTGGAAAAGGAAAGAGAGAAAAAGTCCAGCAGTCTTTCAAAATCTTGCAGGGGATTTTCAGTGTGTATTGTGCTGCCAAGCATCTTAGTGGTTTGCCACTAAATTGGTATTGTGCTGTTTAGAGAAGCTTCTTGGTGAAATCATTCCTAAAGATGGGGTGAAATGTCATTTCTACCCTGTGATACACGACTATATGTTTCTTGCCCTGGGGAACCTGCAGCTGCTTTTGTGCTGTGGAGGAATGATTGATACTTGTACCAGCATCAGATGTCATGACCATGTCATCCTAAACCCTGAAAGTCAAGTGATAAAACTTGTTTCTTCATCATGACCCTGCATTTGTGACAATTTCCTCTTGCTGAACCTTCATTTTTTCCAGAGATGAGGACACATAGTGTTTTTGTGAGGTCATGACCACTGGGCTCAATAATTGTTTTTTCTCTCTGGCCTATTTCCGCAGTTTTCTCATTCAATTTCATTAACCTGGTAATGAGGGGAAGAAGTAAGACAGGTTTGTATATACCAACAAGTTCAGGGTAAGGCAGACAATTGTATTTCTAACTCAACCCCACGTGTAACATCTTGCATTACAGAGCTCATGTGACTTGAGTTACATGGAGGAATTTGTTGTGCCACAACAAATTCTGTGCAGCACTGTAGATGAGGAGTTAGAAAGGTAAATAAAGCCAAAACAAACCCCCTAAGGAACAAAATTGGAAAATTCATTCTGTGAACATTTTCAACTCTACTTGCTTTTACAGGGACTGTGAGCAAACAAAATTTTAATTTGAAAAAAAAAAAAAAGGAAAAGCTAAACATTAGGGATGAATGCACAAATCAGTGTTTTATTCTGTATTCACATAGAAAGTGTTGCAGACACTCTGAGATCTCACAGCACTTTGGGAACTAGCAGCAGCAGGGAAGAAGAGATTTGGCATATGATAAGGGTGAAAAAAACTCAGATGGAGAAATAAATTGAGGATTATAGTAATGTCATAAAAACCAAGTAAGCAGACAGATGAGAATCACACACACTGTTTTTTTGTGTTGACTAAGAGGCATATCTTATGCTGGAAATTTGACATCTAAATGCCAAAGAAGTCGATAAAAGTATTCCTCAAAGATGCAGAAGAAAAGGGAGACTTGCCCTGGGCTCAGGTCTGTCTGAAGCCACCTTTTAGATATTTACAGTACTTATTCATAGTCCAGTGCTGCTTATAGACCACAGCCATCACAGAACACCCCAATAAGGGGGTTATTCAGCAAAGATAAATTATCTCTTTTCTGTCTCCTAACTCCTGAAAGTTAGGACAAGTGTAACGTGTTTAATATATAGCAAGGAAAATTCAGGTTAAATATTAGAAGCAAAAAGACTGTCAGGGCTGTGATACGCAGGGATATATTGACTGGGCAAGCCATGGAGTTACCAGCATAGGAGATCGTTATGAACAGGTTACACAAATATCTCTTAGGAAAGACAGGAAACACTGAACCTAATTTAAAGCAGGCAGAAAAACTATGATTTTTGGCCCTTCAGCCATATAGTTCTGTATTTCTGGGGGATTTGGGATAAAATAGGAAGCCATCTAAGAACTAAGAGAAAAAAAGGCCAGCAAGAGTAATAATTTATTCTCAAGTACTTTCCTTCCCTGTGTCTTGTATTTATCCTCTGCTGCCAGCCAAACTCCTTCACAGTCCAGGACCATCTCCTTTAGCAGTCCATTTTCATGAAGAGCCTCTCTCTGCCTCATTTCCTGCTGAGGACGAAAACATTAAGAGAGAAGATCTGTTCTCAAGTGTTCCTACAAAAGAAACACACAGTCCATACAACTATGAGGCTTCTGGCATCCGCCTACTGGTCTGGCATTTTACCAATTCTCTCTTTCTTAGTGTAGAGGTGTCATTGTTTTTTGGTTCCTGTTCAAAGTTTGAAAGATATAGCCCCTGTATCATGAGTTCATTTGCTAACCATTTTCCTTCAGTGTTATATTTTCATTTTTTGCCTGTGTGAGAGAAGATTTCTCTCTCCAAGGTAGTTTTTGAATCTTGGTCACTCTACTTGTCTACATTAGCAAATCTTAGGTGTTCTGCATTGCAGTATTCCCCTCATAGTCTCTCTCTCTTGATTAACTGCATAGGGAATGTAGTATCTAAACTTTTGTACTTTGCAATATATTCAATTTAATGATCTATAGCATATGGTGTGATCAGTAGTCTGGGTAAGTTTATATTAGAGAATTAACAACTGACATAGTTTTGGGTTCTTCTAAAAAGATTTTTAGCTGTGGATTTAAGCCACTACTGTGAAAACAAGTACTTATTTTTGAAACTATTGGACATGCCAGTTACACTTGCCAGTTCAATATGTTTATGCTCCCCAGAACACTCCTTGTTTAATGTTATTATTGTCTTCCATGGGGCTACCTGAATGAGTAAAAATTTCTCACGTGAGCAAGTTCTGTGTCCCAGATGGTATTCAGCCATACCTGCAGCCTTCATAGCTTTCAAATTATTCTCCTGGCAGTATTGCTGGACTTCACTCTTTGCATTGCATGTTTTCAAAGGGAAAAAGAGTGGAACTGTGATTTGGCAGTTCTCGATTCTCTAACCATCTCTGTCCCAGTCTTGTTCTATGGCTTCAGGAAAGATTTGTTCCTCAGTGTCTGCTTCTATAAAACAGTGACAATAGTATTGATGTAGAACAGTTTTATGGTAAAAATACAGCTATAAAATATTTCTCAGCCTTAAGATGTCAGACACTAGATCAAGTCTAAGTCACTAATTATAGGCAAGCTAGAAGCCAAAGATTCATTTCATGTAAGTTGTTTCTAATTGAATTCACTCTGTGCATTGGGTATATGAGGAGAGAAGGAAAGCAAGAGAGTTTCTGTCCAGAAATGTGCAAAAAAAGTGGAGTTTTTCTCCCCAAAAACACTGAGGACTTCTACCTTTATTGATTCAGATTTACTGCAATAGTTAGAAGTAGTGCACAATCTTTAAAACACACTTAGTGTTCACAAATTGGCTGAGTGTATGGTATATCATGCCAACACTTACACTCTTTTATTGCAGCGCTTTAAGGCCAGGACCTAGCTGTATTTCAGAGGAGTGAAAAAAAAAAAGGCTTGTAATTTCATCACTCTCCAAGTAATATGGTAGTACTGCAATACTCATAGGGGGGACATTGACTCAGTACTTACTGGTATTCAGCCCTAAATCACTACCTGTATGACTGATAAGGGAACAATACCTGTGGGCTGTATTGTAAAGAAATGGCATGCTTGACTGCACATTGCTAAATGTATAAATTCAATGCATAGAGTCTGGAGATTTTACCACTAATTCAGAAAGACAACAATCTACAGAAGGGGTTCAGGCTTGAAGGTGGGCAGTTGCCTGATCAATTTGTAAAATCATTAATAGGCAAAGAGAATACTACTTCTGTTTTCAGGCTATTTTGTTTGGGTTTGTTTTCTTATTACCTGCTGTATATACCAGCAAATCTGTTCTAATCGCATTCTTTCTATGAAGCTATTCTTCCTTGCAAACACTCTCTATCTGACTACTTGCAGATTTTTGTGAACAATTCATCGAGGAAAAAATGTCAAATGAATGTGACTTTGCAACTGAAGCTGTTTGAAAGTCAGCAGGTTTTGTTCAATGGGATGTGTGCATGCACTGTATTTTGGGTTTGGTTTGCATGGATTCATGCCTTCTGAGCTACAGGTTCAGACGAGTCATCAAAACCCACTCCAAATCTTTCAATTTATCCTGGCTTCATGCTGAAACCACCGTAAACATTCGGCTCCTATATTTGAAAATAAAAAGGCATGACTCAACCCTACTTTCTTCCAGCTTTATGGCATTTCTATCTCCACTGATTTCAGTGTTGGCCTGATTTCAGAGAAGTTAAACTGACATAAACTTAAAATGATACAACATTGCATCAGATCCCTCAGGCTTAAAAGATGTATTGCAATGATATCTGTTCACTGACCTTTGTGAAATGAATATGGAGATTTCAGTTCAGTTCCTATTTGCAGCACACAGTCAGCACTGAAGCCACCATCATTAATACATCTTTTCTCTGCACTGCAAGATCTCTGCAGAAATAGAGTCCTTTTCTCTATTAGGACAAGTGTAAGAGACAGTGTCATTTATCTTAGGAAGAAAGGGCATCTTGGGTCAAACAACACTGCATTCTGCATCCGTATCACACACACAAAAAATATTATGCATTGAAAACTTTTCTCTTAAAGAGGTGTTTTTTTGTTCCTTCTCCTTGCTTGACAATAATCCTTTTCAGCTATCAGACTGGTCAGTGAAAAAGCTTCTGCCAGGACCTTAGTGAGAGGCTTTCTTTTGCTTTTTTTTTTTCATCTTTCAGCTCCCTGACATAGAATAACACTCAGACTTTAAATAAAGAAATGGTATGTCACAAATTGCAGGATAACCCTGCCTCTAGAACTGTCCATGTGTTGGGAGCTACATGAGCATCTAAGAACTGAGGCAGTTTTGCCTTTTCAATAGAGACCTTTAGAAATTTTATTTCCCTCTTACCCATGGGACCTGATGATGACCTTGCTTTATCCTCTAAGCAGTTCTGTGACCTGGGCATGCCTCTGTTATCTTTCCCTGCATTAATCACTGTGATCTGCAGTTAGAGAATACTTATACGTGTAAAGCCCCTAATTACAACAATATATAGATTACTTAAAAAAAAAAAAATATTTCCATATAATGTTGGATGAATAACAATTTTAAAGAAGTAGCAAACAAATTGCAAATTCTTTCTCAAACAATGTTTCAGGCAATTATGATGTCTGTGCCAACACAAAGCATTGTAATGTATAAAACTGAGATGTGGTTTGTACTTTCTGTGAAAAATCTACTTGATGTCTTTGTGGAAATCAAATTGTTTTATTTTTCCTTCTTATGCAAAACCTGATGAAAACATGTTTTAGCTGGAGTTTTCCAAACCTTTGTAAGATTACCTGCTTTGAAAAATAATTTGAAGTTTACTGATGAAAAGCACACTAGGTAGTAGCTGAATATTATTATAAACACATCAGACAGGAGATCTGAAAAACTTTATTATAATTTCCTGACTTGTTCTTATGGTGAAGAACACCACAGATTTCTGTTTTCATTTATCTTCTATTGTTTGAAAATGTAAAATCACTGTTAATAGTGAACATGTGCAGTTTAATAGTTTCCTTACCTATATATTTATCTTGGCAGACCACAGAGAACCTTGATTATATTCACTGTCTCTAGCCCATGAAAATTGTCACCTTTTTTCTTTGATTTACACACAGGGCTCTAACCATAAACCATCTTAAAAAGAAAATGCATGAGGCTGCCAGAGTTTTCAGAAAAAGCTTGTCATAACTCAGCAGCCATTCCAAAAGTAATTTCCAAAAACTTAATTTTGTTGGCCTTAAAGATATTTGTACTTTAAAACTTAACTATTAGTTCCACATCCATGTTCTTGAAGGGAAAAAAAAAATCATAGTATACACTTGCTGTAATAAACTTACTCTTCTCCAGAAAAGAAAAAAAAAAAAACTTTTAATGTTTCTTTCACATGCAAATTCTAATGAAAAGTACCTAACTGCAATTTAATTGAGCAGTAAACCATGGAATATTATGGCTGAAAATTTATTCTGTAGGAAAAATGAGTGTGAATGGGATTATGTAGTGAAAATAAGATTATGGACAGGAAATGCTATTATATATTTCTTATCCAATATCTTTTTATCACTAGATAATAAAAATATATTACCTATATTTTTTATATATATGCATACAACCACACACTTATATATATGTACATATGTGTGTATACATATATGTATCAAATGTATACATGTGTATTTAGATAGATAGAGCTGTATCTACAAAAGTAGCATCTAATTGACAGGTATGAAGCAGATTAATTCTTCTATGGCAGCTTTGAAGAATCCATAATATGCCATCATAATGCAGGTAAAGTACATTTCAACTTTGCAAGTTTATTATGCAATAATTTCTTCTTTCTAAAGGGATTCACTCACTGGGCAAGGACATGAGTTTTCAGAAACTCTTAGTTGAGAAATCATATCTCCCTGATGTCCAAAATTTTATTCACAAGTATGTTGCTACTTATACTTTCTTTATTTTCTCACCTTTCCCTGACTGACGTTTGGTCCAGAATAGCTGCAGACATACCCAGGGCTCAGTCTTACTCAAGCCATCTTTAAAATGAGTTCAAGAGGTATCAGACTATCAGCGAAGAAACTTTCCTTGTATACTTAGTGTTGCCATTAAGTCATCAGAGTTATTTTTTGCAAAGGGGGAATTTTTGTACTTACAGATCTCATGAAAGTTCTACTGATATTAGAGCTTCTTTGATAATAACTAGCATGTAATCTATGTATTTCTGCCTTTGCAGTAGCCAATGAGATTTTAGTTTTCAATAGAACAATGAATTGATAGAATGATCACTACTTTAATGCTACAAATAAATACTGAGGTGAAATAAGTCAGTATTTTAGGAACTTGTTGCTGGAATTATGCCACTTGGTAATTCAAGAGAGGTTGAAATCTTCCCTTCCTTCCCATAGGAAGTGATAGGAGTAATTAAATATTGAGCAAGTATAAGATGGAAAGGAGTATATGCACTTCCATAACTTGAATTTACTGAAGTAAATCCTTTGTTCATGACCATTGCATAAAGAGAATGAGACAACACAAACAAGTGGTATAGGACCTATTCAAATTCCCAAAGTGAACCAGATGTCCTAACAGCTGGGCAACACTTGTTTGTGTAAATTTAATATAAGGCCTGGACAGTAAATCATGAGATTTACGTCTTAGACTCACAGAATAATTTGTGTTGGAAAGCATTCTTCACCTGCCCGCCTAGACATGGCTTCCAGGAGTTTTTATTCTGAAAGGATTTTCTCTTTTATAGATGTCTAGCTTTCTTGCCTGACAGATAGTGAATCAACCAAAAATCTTGCAGAATTTAAGATTTAAATTTCTAAAGACTCTTTGTAACTACAAGCTTTTGCAGACTTTTTCCACCAGATGGTGAGGGCCTGAGAGAATATATCTAATTAATCCTTATCAGTGGATTATGCAAAGCTCTTTGAAGTCAGTGGAACTTCCAACAAAGTAATATTGTTCAACCATGGTGTCAGTGTATATACATGTATATATATAGCATTACCTCAGCCTGGCTAAATGGCATAATTTCAGTGTGGATGGTTCAGTTTCAGCGTCCAAGTTCAGTTTCAGATATTAGGTAGCATTTAAAATATCTGGAAAGAAGTTTGGCAGTTCCATTGGACATTTTTCACACACCCACATCTGCTTACCTATCATACACACTTAGGATGGGTGCATGTCCTTGAGTCACCTGTCTCCGGTGATTTTCCACAGGGAGCTCTTAGTATTACCTTAGACTAAACTCTTCACATTTGGGTAAAATGAAGCTAGGTGTCAGTGTCCTCAGTTTTACAGAAATTGACAGTAATTTTATCTTTTTAAACAGTTTTCTAATATAATCTCATCTGAAAATCCCAAAGAACATTAATTAGTCATTCAGTATTTTATGGATAGGCTGTTAACCGATCTTTAGAAAACCAAAATTCTTGTTCTGCCACAGATTTGTCGTGTGACACTAGAAAATGCAATTAATTTCTGTTATCAACAGGAATGAAGCCCCTACATTGCTCTTGGCTGTGCTATATCTTTTTAGAATATATGAATGGAACTGTGTTTGTTCAGAGTTTAACACAGTGGATTTTGACAGTCACAGCCTTAAAGCATTACTGTGGGGTTATCAATTAACTGTGCATTCCAGTTCACTCTTTGGGGTTGTGTCACAAGCTGTTTCAGCTGTATTTCTGTTCTGTCCCTCTGACGTCCTTTCAGATCTTCTTGCAATCACATAATCACAGAATAGTTTGGGGCAAAAGGGATATCTTCAACCTGGCTTTGAATGTTTCCAGGGATGAGTCATCTACCACCTCTCTTTTGTCGGTGTTACACCAGCCTCATTGTAAAAAAAATCTTATTTATATCTAGTCTGAATCTACCCTCTTTAGTTTAAAACCTTTACTCCTTGTCCTATCGTAACCGGCCCTGATAAAAAGCCTGTCGCCACCTTTCTCATCTGTTCCCATTTGGAGATATCCTTCTCCAAATTAAAGTTTTACTTTGTCATTTTTCTTGGAGTAAAATCCCACCTTCTGCCCCTCCAAAACAAGGACTTTAAACTTCACATGTCTCCAAATTACAATAAATTACCTTTTTTTGGTCTACTAGTTTTAATTTAGGGGGAACCTAGCAGAAGATTCTGCTATCTAGGGAACAACCAGATCTAACAAGAGACTTGGGGAATGACATGTTCAAAACAAAAATATTTCAGAGAGGATATATCAGAAGGAAATGCATGTAGAAGGAACACATCTGACTGCTGGCAACATGAAATTACGTCACCCATCCAGTGCACTGAAATGTTAAGTTGTCACAATGCTTGTCTTATCTTGGGTTAAGGCTTCACTCAGCCTCAGGTCAGGACTGGCATTTGAAATAGTTTCAAAACTTTTGTATTCATAGTCCTTTCAAAGCAGGCTAGACTATTTTGTTTTATCCTCAGTGCTTTTAGATTCTACATTTATTTTCCACAACAGATGAGCCACAAGTACAGTCACTAACCAGATCATAGAAATACATATCCCATTTCGAACTTTGATGAAATGATGAAGCCAGCAGTATTTCGTAGTCTTTGTCACATGAATCCTAAATCTTTGCAGATTACTTCCACTTCCAGTTACCGCTGTTCTAATTAACAATCCTTCCTTTAAAAAAAAAATCCATTCAGTATAAGCTGGCTAAATGTTATTTATCTAAAAGCCTCTGGCAGCTGAAGTCTGGATTAATCTTCTAGCCCAAATCAAATCATGTCAACTCAGATCAGCTCCCCTGTATAATCAGATTTTTGTGGGAAAGTCAGCTTCTCTCTCTGTATGTGACCTATGACTGCAATGTGAAGAAGGAAACTTGGCATCTCTGTGTGAGGCAGATCCTGAGATGGTGGAATTCAGCACAGATTTCATCCTTTTCCTAGAACTTTATCAATTTAAATTACCTGAAGATATGGCTTGAAGTCTTTAATATATTTCATGGACCATGAATCTGGAAAGTAATAAGGCCAAAAACTTATCTTCCTATTTTATTGCTTTGTCTTCTAGTAAAGTTTGTGTGTGTCTATTCAAAATTCTTAGCTACTCTGCATAATTTTAAGTATGGCAACATCAATTCTCATACATGTTCTCCATATGTATATTCTTATATTTAGCTATCCTGTTAGCTTCTATGATGTTTTACAGCATTTATTTCACAAACTTTATGCGTAAGAAAATCTATGCAAGTCTCCATTTAAAAATGAAGATGCCTGTGGAAATTACAGTAAACAGCAAATGTTCCTGCAGATAGATATTGACTTTACAGTGTGATTACATTATATTCATCTCCTGTCTCTCTTTCTGTCATGCTTTTGAACTAGACTTCAGTCACTTCGGTTTAAATTCCCATTTCCAGAGTAATGCTTTTTAGCAGTGACAATTGCTGGTGATAATTTTATACTCTAAGCAGGTTAATGTATTAATTTTTTCTTAAGCAAGTTGACAAGTATTTTACATCCAGTGGCAATTTACATTTTGATTCTGGTTTGGCTTCTGTAAGTCTATTCTTAACCTTAATAATTTTGTTATTCTGAACACAGAGTTTCTGATCTGATCTACATTCTGGCCTACAGACTCAAGGTCAATGATATTGGAATATCATTAGAGTAAATTACAGCCACAAAAAAAAAAAAAAAAGCATCCATGACAAAACACAGGCCTCATAAAAATATTCAGCTTTCTCCAAAATATCCAAAAATCCCAAATACAGGACTGGAGGATGGGAGAATCACAGATAGGGGAGAATTTTGACCTTTTTTTTTTTAAATTCTGAAGGACAGTGTTAATTCCAAAACAGTGAAAAACTAGCTGTAAGTTACTTCACTGCTGGCATTAATTTCATGTCATATTTTATGGTCTTTCTGGCAGGAAGCTAAATTAGCTTTTTTAGTATAAGTGAACATTTTTTCTCTCTTTTTTCTATTTTTAATGTATTCAGCATCTTTGACAAGGAGAGATAGTCCCGTCTGTAGATTACTACCTGCGTGCTATGTCAAATTTGCTGCACTGCAACAAGATTCCTGTGAGCAGAGCAGCTTAATCATAAAAGGGAGTTATTTAGAGTTGAATCCATAAAGGAAATTAAAGTGTCAAGTCTGACTCTTGTATTCAAGACATAAACCCCAAACTGAGATATCCACATCTCCCTATGATATTTCTCTCCTGTATTTCCTAAACTGAAGATCTGCAGGCAATGTGACTTGTGATGCAGAGGTTCCCCAGAAATCTCAGATTTCCTTTGGACTATTTCCAGAACCATCTTATTCTTGATAAAACTGATATTTTGCATCTGTCAGATGCCTAATCCCTCTCAGAATCACAAACTGAGGTTTGTTATGCCTGTCATTAGTGCCAGGAATGACAGGAATGAAATCTCATGCAGGATGTGTATTTATTGATTTTTGACTGCCCAGGGACTTAAATGCCATAACTCCTACCACCTTCACGTTTCTTATAATCATCAGTAAATGAGCTAGTCCTGTGTGTCAGGAGGTAAATATCTTTGAATTTCCTTTAATGAACTACCTTGACTTTGTGCAGAATAATTGAAGTTTCTTTAAGTTATCAAGCAAACAGTATTAGCATGACAGTATAGCCTAATGGTTGAGGTATCTAGTTTGGAAAGGAAGATTAAGTGATGCGCTGCATTCCAGTGCCCTCTAAATTATTTTATCTAATGTATATTGGAAGAATTGCTATAAAATAGAGTTTTCAAATCTTTTGATGGGATTAAGATGACACTTTAGGACTAATATTCTTACTGGAAATAATCTATTAACTGATATAGTATCCATATATTCTTGAACAAATGATTCTGAACAAGATCTCCATGATCTCTTTCAAATATCAGTTATGAAAATAAAACTTAAAATTTCAAAAAAACAGAGTGATATCTGTTCACTTTTGCAGGGACATGGGCCTTTGGATCTTACGTTACTTGACATCAAAATTGAAGAATAGGTGGCAGTAATGCTGTCCTTCAACACTTTGCTCTGTCCTCTACAGTGCTAAAGTGCCTTTTAAACTCATGCATAACTTTTCTCTTCTTTTATTTTTTAATATTTTAAGATCTCTCATATTAAAGATCCCAGATAATAGAGCGTAGCATCAAATTCCTTGGATTATTCTACTGTGAGACAGGTGAGCTGTCAAAGCTGGAAATTACACTGCCATGAGACACTGAAATCCCAGTGTAAGCATCTAAGCTCTTCTGTTCTGGCTCTCTTGTCCTCTGGGAAATTTTAGCAGGAGCTGTGAATCTATGAAAATAATGTCTCCACCTCAGAGAACAGTCTGTACATACTCAGTTTAGCCATTAGTTTCCCTGGAAACTTAGCAGAGACACCAGAGCAAAGTACTTTCTCTAGGAAGTACTGCTCAGGAGCTGAAATCCTGCTGTCTGCACAGTGCTTACCATCTGTAGGTTAGTACTAGGTTTCCTTTGGAAGCTCCATCTGCTTTTACTTCTTTCCGTGACTCATAACTACACAATACTCTGGGTTTTTTTAACATTAAGGTTTCCAGATGGTGATCACTGACTGAAGTAAACAAAAAAAAAGAAGTGGTGGTATACGTGGAAAATACATACATTACAGATTTATAAAAACAACATGGCAAAGAACTGATGAGCTACTTGGGGAAGAAGAGCAACCATTACTTTGCTCAACACTTCTGTTCCATCATTCCCAATTTGTCTACCTGCTTACCATATTCCTGAATCTTCCTCTCTTTCTGTCTCAAGCAATTGATAGCTACTTTCCCCTTACCTGCAGGGCTTCTGGCTTTCCATTTTACATTTCTTCTACTGTGTTGCTTTGTACAATAGCTTATAGCATTACTATCAGTATCACCGCAGGCAACAACCTTTTCTCATAATTTCTGTTGTTCCTTTTCTAGACTTTGATTTGTTAATCTATCCAGATTTAATTTTGATCTTACTTAGGTACAATCAGTTACTGATATCAGGAAAAGTCCTGTGTAACACCGAGATCATGGAAAGAAGAGTAATAAAGCTGATCCAAAATGAAGTTACTAAGATATTCTTCTTCCAATTTTAACTTTAAAAAGTACCTATAGACTTACATGGGAGTCAGAACCAAAGAAAGACATGTAGCCCATAGGTCCACAAAAAATCCCTGGAATGTTAGCTTAGATTTTTTTCTTGTACATCTGTAAAAATGGGAATAGTTCCCACTGAAACCTAGAGTGAAAATATCTGCATTTAATAATAACAAAAATAATGATAATAATTAAAAAACTCCAAGAAACCCAGAAAACAATTTCTTAACCTTCTTCAAGTTTCTACCACAGCTATGGTTATTTCTGTTTTATTTACAGGTGGAAGTAATTGGATCCCCTCTTGTTAGTCTTTGTAATTATTCACCTCTTCAAACCTGGTGCAGTATCTGATGAAGCATCACATATTCTATACAAATGTGAAGTGACCAGCGTGAAGAGGTCTGGCTGGAACCTGATGAGAAATATAACCCGAGAAAAGCCCCCCAATCTATATAAATTAATGCAATTAAGGCTCATTGAACGCTCCTCTGGACCCACTGTCAAAGCAGATAAGCAACCATCCAGTAGTGTATGAATGTGTAATCAGATAGAGTCTGGAATTCACTGAGATATGTGGTTATGCTTTGGACACAATGTCAAAATCATTATTTTGCTTTAGACTCTTCTCTTTCTTATACCTCTGCCTCCAGCTCAATAATTTATCTATCACACATTTAGAAGAACACAAGATAAACAGAAAAAAACTAGCACATAGAAACTAGCACAGCTCTACACAATGGGAATTTAAACACCAAAATAAAATAAACTGTATTTAAAAGCTGGTAGGAAATAGAACGGTAATTCAGTTGGACAAATATTATTAACTTAATGGAATATTAATAGAATATTCTATTCATATCTCCTGTTCTGTCTCAAAGTCTCCTGAGAGATTTTCCAATGAGTTTTTAATGATAATATAAAATACAGATACTTCTGGGATAAACATCCATCAGAAATTAGCAACAAATCCATCATTTAAAAGCTGGGTAAGAAGAATTTGCCACCTAATTCCCTAAACTGGAATGTAGCAAGAACATCAGGCATATTTCTAAACCTTCACAATGTAATCATTCAAAATTCACACAATATGGTAAAAGCACAAAACATAAGGTTATATTATAGAATCATAGAATTGTTTAGGTTGGAAAAGACCTTTAAGATCATCAAGTCCAACTGTAAATCTAACAGTGACAAGTCCACCACTAAACCATGTCCCTAAGCGCTACATCTACACGTCCTTTAAATACTTCCAGAAATGGTGACTCAACCACTTCCCTGGGCAGCCTGTTCCAATGCTTGACTACCTGTTCAGTGAAGATATTTTCCCTAATATCCAATCTAAACCTTCCCTGGAGCACCTTGAGGCCATTTCCTCTAGTCCTACCATTTATTACCTGGGAGAAGAGACTGACCTCCACCTCGCTACAACCTCCTTTCAGGAACTTGTAGAGAGCAAGGTCTCCCCTCAGCCTCCTTTTCTCCAGACTATTATCTATTTCTATTGTCTTCTCATTGTTATTCTTTTTCTCATTCTAACTTAAACTCAGAGCAAAATGTCGCATAGTTTTTAGCTATATAATATAAGAGAGAAAGAAGTCTTCCTCTCTCCTTTGCTCACATTTTACTTTTCTGGTATGCTTTCTTTCACTAATCGACCAGTTTTCCTGAGCTCTATGAGGAAACATGATAGAAAAACATAAAGTAGTACGGCAGGGAAGAGGATATTTCATTTGGGGGGGGGGGGGGGGGGGCATACTAGAAAGGATAAAGTGTTTCTTTCTCTTTTACATCCCTTTGAACATCCTTTTAGCCTACATTACTAACAAGCCTTGTTGCCTCTTGTTTAGAAATGCCAGCTAAAGTGTAAATTTATTAGGGGTTAAAGTGACAGGCTCTAGGGACTTCAAGGTGGTCTGTTGAATGTAGGACATAAATTCAAACTTGGTTTTGCCTTTTTAAAATATGCAGATATGAACCTACTGGATGTAGTACATGACATTACGTTCTTGCATTTAGCTAGTAAACACAATGTGTCTTCTAATGATCTAAACCTGTTCTCATAACTTTCAGTAAAAATAATGTCATGTTGATCTAAATCAGATAATCAGTTAAGTTTTGATTTGAAACACTGGGACTTCATATTCCTCTCCTTCTATACCTCCCACTTTTTAAAAATCTTCAAAGAGTTTTAAAGTATGTAAAGGAAGTCCATAAAGCAAGGGGAAGAATAGCCTTACTGTTTGTTTGCAATAGCAATAAAAGTGATTTTTAACAACTTGACTGTGGTTTACTAAAATTACCAAAGCTTTTTCCTTTTTCTCTTAGAATAACTAGAACAGCATACAGAAACTCTTTCAAAGGTATCAGATGGCAGGTCATAGAATCATAGAATGGTTTGGGTTTGAAGGGACCTTAAAGATCATCTAGTTCCAAACACCCTGCCATGGGCAGGGACACCTTCCACTAGACCAAGTTGCTCAAAGCCCTGTCCAACATGGCCTTGAACCCTTCCAGGAATAGGGCATCCACAACCTCTCTGGGAACCTGTTTCAGTGTCTCACTACCCTCATAGTAAAGAATTTCTTCCTTATAGCTAACCTAAATCTATCCTCTTTCAGTTTAAAAACATTACTCCTTGTCATATCACTACAGATCACGGTAAAAAAAGTCTTTCTCCATCTTTCTTATAAGCCCCCTTTAAGTATTAATAGGCCACAAAAAGATCTCTCCAGAACTTTCTCTTTTCCAGGCTGAACAGCTTTAACTCTCTCAGCTTTTCTTCATAGAAAAGGTGTTCCAGCCCTCTGTCCAGTTTTGTGGCCCTCTTATTGACCCACTGTAACAGGTCCGTCTCTTGCTTGTGCTGGATGCCCCAGAGGTGGATGCAGGACTCTAGGTGGGGTCTCAACAGAGGGGAAGAAACACCTACCTTGCCTTGCTGGCCACGCTTCTCTTGATGCAGCCCAGGATACAGTTGGCTTTCTGGGCTGCAAGAATACTTTGCTGGGTCAAGTCCAAGTTTTCATCTACCAATATCCCCAAGTCCTTCTCCACAGGTCTGCTCTCAATCCATTCATGCCCCAGTCTGTGCTGATACTGGGGATTGCCCCCACCCAGGTGCAAGACCTTGCACTTGGCCTTGTTGAAATTCATGAGGTCCACATGGGCCCAACTATCCAGCCTGTCAAGGTCCCTCTGGATGACACCCCTTCCATCAAGTGTATCAACTCACCTTAGTTCCATCCGCAGACTTGCTGAGGGTGCACTCAAGCCCACTGTCTATGTAATTACTAAAGATATTGAATAATACTGGTCCCTTACTGGAAATAAGAGACACCACTTATTACTGATTTCCATTTGGACATTATTGATACCCCTTTGGACACTGATCTCCATTTGACAGATATAATGAGATACATGGACATTACCACAAAAATCAATAAATATTAGAGTCAGCTTGTGAAATGAAGCTCATTGTATACTCAGAAGAGATGGCACTGGAAAAGGCACTGGTGGCAGAGTGGGTGTATTTGAAATCAATTGCAAGAGGTACAGTGGCAAAAAGGACATGTACTTAATTATAAAAAGGATGAAAGCAAGGAAAGAAATTAGAGTAAAGAAACTAATTACATTCTTTTAGATATCTGCAAGCAGTAAGTGCCACAGTGCTTTGGAAGAAGAGACTGAAAAACATATGCAAAAGTAAAACTTTCAAATGCAGTTCCCCTCAGCCCTCCTTCCCTTGCCTTTAGCCTTAAAACATCGAGTGATGGTTTAGTCCTGGGAAGGCTATCAAATTGATAATCCTGGAGAATAAAGTCCTCGTTTAGTCTGTAAGGTTGGTAGACAATAAGAAGTCAGATCAACAAAGCCAGTTCAATTTATTCAGTGAAGGCCTTCCCAAAGAATTAGGAGTTAATATCAACTAGATGACATATCAGTAGATTCTGCCAACAAGGAGTTCAAGATAATTCTGGTGTGATAGTTTTCTTGTGTAAAGCCTTCTGCATTACAATCTGTGGACTCTATGATTTATCTTATATACACCACAATTTTATTCAGGTCTTCAGGTTATTATTTTCTGTTTAAGTATTTTTAATCAGGTTCTGCACATTTCTGAATGACATGTCATTTCACAGTAAAAACAGGATGTTAAACTACCATATATGTTTAAATTTTCTATCAGACTCAGTTTCTTCTCCCTTCCCACTCCCTAAACTAAAAATATTTTGCAAATTAACAATTTCTGATTAATAAAAGCTGTGCTCACAAAACTTTGCCCCCACACTGCTGCTAGATCAATGGTTGTCTGCCATTTATGTAACTGCCCTGAAAGATGTACTTTTTTTTCATTATAAAACTAGAAGTGACCTATTTTCTTAGTAGGAGACATATTTGATGTTTAAAACAAAGCAAGAGAGAGCTGAGCCAAGGGGACCACAGTGTGATAGATAACATTGTTTTTCTCCTGATACAGAAGGCAGGTAAAAGGGTCAGATCACTATCATGTTATTATTGTAGTAGAACATAATGTTTCTGTGGCAGTTTTTCCCCTTTTTTTGATTGTGTCTTCACGGGTTTTTAGGTATTGAATCAGTGTCAGTTTACTGAACCACATCCTCTGCTCTATGGTGCAGCCCTAAAATGCTGCTGGAAGTGTCATCTTCTGCATGAGGTGTAAAACTGGGGCAGTGATGGTAGTGATTAACAAGATCTATCTGGGATCTAGTTTGTTGGGGTGAAAGGCATATAGCCAGCTCATTATAATAATTTAATTCTATACAATTATTGTGCAAGTAATCAGGCACCTGTCCTTATAGTGACATATTGTGACTGCTGAAGGCCACCAAGAAGCACGCAGAATACACTCAGTCTCCTGAACAAGTTGCATTTTGTTCATTTAGCTATATGTAGATAAGTTCCCCTGTAATGCAGCACAACGTAATAGAAAATACACAAACGTATCTTTCCCAGATGGAAGCCCAAAAACTTTACAAAAGCACAGCCAATGATATCAAAGCCAAATTTCACTGAGAAATTCTCACTACTTTCTTCCCGAAGTGACTGTTCTATGTCAGATTTCAAAGCATACAGTTGACTGTGCTTTATAGAAAATAAAGAAAGAATGTGGGGTTTATTATTGTTGAGGTTTTTACATTTTTTAATGTACATCTGGCTTAAAAAATCACCAAAACCTTCTCAAAGACAGACCTTTCTGCTCCAAGTTTTCAAAAAAATTCCTTGCTATTACGTATGGAAATTTGGTGGAAAAGAGTAAAGTTTTACAAAGTTATGAGTAAGTATCAGAAGACATCCTTACTTAAATTATTATTAATAGTATTATTATGGTTAATTTATTGAGATACATCATGGATGCTTTCGCTATCTTCTTGTGCCATGCAATTTAGAAACACGTAAAAGAAGGCCAACATGGATCCAAAATGTTTACAGCTACAACATCAGAACAAATTTGCCTCAAACTTTGGAGCCAGCATTGTCCTTTCTACAGTAAATATCTATCTGCATTTTAGCAGACAAATGACTAAGATGTCACTGAAGACAGGTCTTTATGAGGTCATGTTCTACTTTTGTATTTCATGCTTCATTTTAACAAATCTGGTAATTTTTCTATTTTAAAGGACACTGTTAGCTATATAATCCGAACACTACAGTCCCCTTGTCTTTTATATAACCCTGTACCTTAAAAATTTAAGTTCTATTTATAATGCATTTGCAGAATACTGAATAACAAGAGACAATTAGCTGAGTGCGTTTCAACTCTGTCAGAGCTGAAGATACTGAATTGTGTAAATTAGGAATTACAGTTAAATCTGATCCAGACTTAGACTGTCTGATGTTATTCTTTAATTAAAACTTTTATTACAAAGCTATCAAAGGGCTATGATGATATATCATCTTAACGCATGTCTCTTTAGTGACCTTGTGCCAGATGATTTTAAAGGGGGGCACACATGAATAATGTATACTGTAAAACAGTTCTTTTCATAACACATGACATTTCTCAGAGTTATCACTTGACCACTGAGAATTAATACAATAATAACAATAATCATCCTATCTTGCAGAAAAATTATTTTTCATATTGTCATTTCCTACTTCTAGGGTAAATTATCATATTTGAAGTGAAACTATGTTCTTTTTAGGGAAGCAGACTGGAAAAAAAATGTCATGTATGATAGAGAATAGGGTATGTAGAGGCCAGTTACAAAGAAAGGGGATATGTGTTGTTTGCCCAGATGTTTTGTGTCTTTGTATATTTGGTTACTCTGGATTTCCCTGTTGGGGATGTGAACAATAAAGGAAACAAAAGAAAATCTAAGTGAGGGTTTGTATACAACATTAATAACATTGACAACTTTACTACAGAGAAAAAAAAGATCATATGTGTTTCTCTGAATGGCAGATCATACAGTAAGAGATATGAAGAGGGGAAAAATTATCCATTCTGTCTTCTGACCCTTGAAAAATTGTTTCCTAAGTACATTCCTGACCACTTTCAGAAATACATTTTTCAATTTCCATGTACTATTCCATGCCTTTCCATGATTTTTTCTGGCAGACTGCTGGAACCCTGTCACCGTACTTCCCATGGGTCATGCAGCACTCAGGTCTGAGTGGCATGCAATGAAGCCTGGCTCTTAGCAGTCATGTTTGGCTCATATAATTCAGTTTGTATTGAAGCTGTGGCACAAACCCACTGAGTGCGTTAATTCTGCTTTCAGTGAGATTCCTGCAGGAATCTGAAAAGATGACAGCAGTGCATGCCAGATAGTAAGAAGACACAGTTCTCAAAAGTAACCAGCATTTGTTGGATGCTTAATTTTTTCAGTGAAAAACTTCAGAAAATTTTAATCAAGAAATTTAATTTTTCAGAAGGTTTGGTGGGTTTTGAATTCAACATACCTTTTTTTAATTTCCCAAAAGTCATGAGTCATTTGAAAAACTTGGCTAGAATCATAGAATCATAGAATATCTCAAGTGGGATGGGACCCATAAGGATCACAGAATCACAGAATCACAGAATCAACCAGGTTGGAAAGGACCTTGAAGATCATCTAGTCCAACCATTAACCCAACACTGCCAGTTCCCATCTACACCATATCTCTCAGTGCTATGTCGACCCTACTCTTAAACACCTCCAGGGATGGGGACTCTACCTCCCTGGGCAATCCATTCCACTGCCTAATAACCTGTTCTGTAAAGAAATACTTCCTGACATCTAGTCTAAACCTTCCCTGGCGCAACTTGAGGCCATTCCCTCTTGTCCTATCGCTTGTTACTTCATTAAAGAGACTCATCCCCAGCTCTCTGCAACCTCCTTTCAGGTACCTGTAGAGGGCGATGAGGTCTCCCCTCAGCCTCCTCTTCTCCAGACTAAACCCCCCAGTTCCCTCAGCCGCTCCCCATCAGACCTGTGCTCCAGACCCTGCACCAGCTTCGTTGCCCTTCTTTGGACACGCTCGAGTAATTCAATGTCCTTTTTGTAGTGAGGGGCCCAAAACTGAACCCAGTCATTGAGGTGTGGCCTCACCAGTGCCGAGTACAGGGGTAAGATCCCTTCCCTGTCCCTGCTGGCCACGCTATTTCTGATACAGGCCAGGATGCCATTGGCCTTCTTGGCCACCTAGGCACACTGCTGGCTCATGTTCAGTTGGCTGTCAATCAACCCCCCCAGGTCCCTCTCTGACTGGCAGCTCTCCAGCCACTCCTCCCAGGCCTGTAGCGCTGCTGGGGGTTGTTGTGGCCCAAGTGCAGCACCCGGCATTTGGCCTTATTGAAACTCATACAGTTGGCCTCAGCCCATCGCTCCAGCCTGTCCAGATCTCTCTGCAGAGCCTCCCTACCCTCGAGCAGATCAACACTCCCACCCAGCTTGGTGTCGTCTGCAAACTTACTGAGGGTGCATTCGATCCCTTTGTCTAGATCATCAATAAAGATGTTAAACAGGAGTGGCCCCAAAACCGAGCCCTGGGGGACACCACTCGTGACCGGCCTCCAACTGGATTTAACTCCGTTCACCACAACTCTTTGGGCCCGGCCATCCAGTCAGTTTTTTACCCAGCAAAGCGTGTGATCATCTAAGCCTCGAGCAGCCAGTTTCGCCAGGAGAATGCTGTGGGAAATGGTGTCAAAGGCCTGGCTAAAGTCAAGGTAAACTACATCCACAGCCTTTCCCTCATCCAATAAGCAGGTCACTCTGTCGTAGAAGGAGATCAGGTTTGTCAAGCATGACCTGCCTTTCATAAACCCATGCTGACTGGGCCTGATCCCCTGGTTGTCCTGCATGTGTTGTAAGATGGTACTCTGGATGAGCTGCTCCATCAGCTTCCCGGGTACCGACGTCAAGCTGACAGGCCTGTAATTTCCTGGATCATTGAGTCCAACTCCCTGCTCCTTGCAGGACTACCTAAAACTAAACCATATGACTAAGAGTGTTGTCCAGACACTTGAGATCTCTGTGCCCTGCATTACCAGCAAATGGGTGATGTATAATACTTATTTTAGATACATTCAGGAATTTGAGGTTAGGAAAGGTGTAACTGTGGAAATAAGATACACTGATCATTATTTAAGTCATCAATAGGAAGCATAACTATGCATCCTAACAGAACCTTGCATTCTGAGGTTGACCAAAATTTTATCTTCTTGGACTGAATTCAGGGATCAAATGCTAATGACAAACAAACCCACCAAAATCTTAACCAAGCAGCACCAAAAATTGAATGTTTCAAGAGTTTAAAATGCAGGTTTATGTTAGCCTTGAAAGGTCTCTAATATTCAACAATCTTTTGGAAATGTAGATTCATATATCATTTACTCTGGTGCAAATTAGGAGTAAATTATTGAAATGTCTGTTAGACAAGAGGCCAACTTTCATGACTCTGGTCCAAAGGGCAAGAAGTTCAATCCCCACCACCAGCTTTGTGGTCAATACCCCAAGTCTGTCAGTGTTTAAAAGGCATTTGGACAATGCCCTTAACAACATGCTTTCACTTTTGATCATCCCAGAATTGGTCAGGCAGTTGGACTAGATGATCATTGTAGGTCCCTTCCAACTAAAGTATTCTACTCTATATCTTTATTCCCCCAGTCCCTGCCTTGAGCTTCAGGGTCTTGAGACATGTGAGAAGAGAGATTACAACTGAAATCTGTGATGAACAGATTTCTCCTAACGAAGCTGTGTTCCTACACATAATACTATGTTAGACTGAAAATTCATATCGATTCCTACTGAATGCCATCTAGTGAACTGGTAACCGTTATTCTTATAGAACATAAATATTAATTGGATTAAACACATTTTGACATATGAGGCTTGTTGAGATGAAGTCATCTATCATACAGTGAAAGGATCCAAACAACAGTTCAAGGGTTCTATTGGTCATGAAGAGAACCTTGAAGGTGAACAGCTTATTATACATCAAGGGTTTGCAATTTCATTGTTTCCACATGTTAAGTCTGGAAACTTTCTGTAATTCATTGGAGACGATGGGGTCAACTTTTAAAGCTGAGACACAAATCCTATTATATCTTCCTGGGATTTCACAATCCATTCTTTTGAATGCAGAATACTTCTTTAAATAAACAAACAAACTCAGAAAAAGATTTCACCTTCTATTCAGAAAATACAAAACTAACAGAGCTTAATCTTTCCAGCATTTAGATATTTTAATGGTGTCATGGGAAGTGTGTGTGTTCAGCTTTGCTGAAGAGGAAGAAATGATACATGTCAAATAGATACTCAGTGCTTCTTGCAGGGAGGATTGGATAGCGAATGGTAATGCTGGAATTCACAGCACTGAATTCACATCAAGGGAAGCTGACAGATAAAACATGGGTAACTTTAATTTAAACCTATTAAACTGAGTCATAAAACAATGTTATCATTTGGGAAATTGATTCTGAAATGGGCACAGCTTTGCAGGAGGTTAAGGATGCTTGGATCTCAAAATTCAAAACGTAAAATTCTAAGCTCTCTAGGTATCCATGAAAACTCAGTCTGCATGTATCAAAAAGTGACAATTCACTTAATAATTAAAAACTGATGGCACATTTGTGCCCAAGATGAGTCCTTTGCATTCCTACTTCATTGTCCTTTGAGTATCTTTCCTGAGACATTACAGGCACGTCCAAGCATTATGAGTTTGTCCCTTGCCAAAAAGACATAGATCATGCCTGGCAGTATCTTTGTCTTTCTTTTCATGCTTGCCACTAGCCACAGGCAAATTGATTTTTTCCCTTTAATGAGAAAAATACCTCTATTCTTAACATATGAAGATAAGCCAGGGAATGATTGTCTATCTATGCTGACTGATTCGATACTTTTCCTTTCGCAGAAGTGCTGTGCTGTGAGTGTGAAATGCACCTGACTCCAAACATTGTGTAAGCTTAAAGTACAAAGTGAATGGGGTTTATTGAAAAAAATGGGAGATTACAGTTTTGTTTATAAAGTTGGAAACACATTTACATAAGAAACACATAAAACCAAATGTTGTGTGCATACTGATATGGTAGTCTACTTATAGCTGTGTTTTTAGATTTTTTCTGATGTGTCTAGCAGGAAGTTAAAGCTCCTGCTTGGTAGGGCTTTACTACCAAATGAAATGAGCAGGTTTTTTCAGGGTAATTTTCAATCTCTGAATTTCCATCCCTGGGTTTTGTTTCATATTTTTACTTTTATCTTGTCTGCTGCCAGATGTAAATTAAACTTCAGAGCATGTCGCTCATTTTTGTATTAATACCAGGGACCTTTCTTATTGTGATCTTTTTTTTGTGGTTGTTGTGTAGTGTCTAACAGAATAATAAATGAAAACTCTAGAACTTATCTGGGAGTGAACCTCTTACAGTAGAGAGAGACACTTCTTGTACACTTCATTTCATTCTTCTTTCAAAACAAGATGTTGACTTGTGCTTTAATGCTGTAATTCAGCATAAGCCTTTTTGTGCAAATAAGTTCATTTTGCACACCATTCTTCATAAGATTTTTTTGGTGTCATGCAACACTTTGTCTTTTGGTTTAATAGAACCTTATATGTGATTATACACACCACTTAACCACATGTTTTCCATTTACAAGATTTTATTCATTCAGAGAGTAGACTGTGTCCATCTGATCCCAGCACAGACAAATATTTTCTATCAGTTATTTTGCATCTACTGTACAAATGTATACACCTGAACTTGGCACACTACAGAGAAGCCTTCAGGCTGTTGTAACTGATGTTTATGAACAGATGGGTGCTGGGGTGGGACCAAAATTAAATTAGTACACTACAGGTGGTAACAGAACTAATTATACTTAGTGTGATATTAGTGTAGAAATCTAGTGAGCACTGAAGGCAATTCAAATGGAAGTCCATGTTTCCAGCAATGTTATGTGTAGTTAACTCACAAAAATTGCCAAATATCATGATTAAATGTTAAACTTGAAATATTCTGTCATCAGATTTTTCTTGAACACATATTTCAGTCCTTGAGCTGTAGATAACTACCCCATCATTTTTTAGAGAAACTTGCAAATGTCACTCAAGATGATCCTGAACTGTACTTGTCCAGTGTTTCCTCTTTCATGGTTGGGACACACACAGGAGAAGGTTCAGAGTGGCACAGATGCCTAAGACAAGGGGTCTGGTGCCATTTTAAATGTCTCTGTGAACAAAAAATCTGCATGGGGCTAGCTAGCAATATGACAGAGGAGCTGTGGGAGAACCAAGATGCCTGGCTTTCTCCCCCCACATCATCGTGCGGTAGTGTTCACATGGAGTTTTTGGTGAGGAATGTCTGAGAGACAACAAAAGAATATAGGGAGCTGGGACTGGGAAGATGAAGCTGAGGGACAAATGGACAGAAATACATTGGGACTACCTGCTGGGATATATTGCTTTGGGGGAAGCAGACAGCACAATTTGCCCAAGGGATTGCACTTGTGAACTCGCTGGGGATAAGACTTCAAAACTGAATTCACATTATTTTTCCCTCAGTGACTCTTTTCTATGTGGTAGAACTGAGACAAATTTGCATTTTTCATTAGTTCAGGGTAATGTAGTACTGTGTACATAGGAATGACCTTCAAGTATAATATTCTCTATCCTGGTAATTTCACTAAGATAAAAAACACTGCTGGCAGAAAGCCTGAGCAGTATAAACTTTGAGTACTGTGTCTTTTTTATAGAAGAGCAATTTCATTGTTCCTGTTTTTGAAGCTTCTGCACTGAGAACACATGCAGGAGAGCCCTCATGATGTTAGGAACTTTGATAAAGTTACTTTCCTCAACATGTGTCATCCTTGCTGAAGTTTTAGATAAAATTCTTTGAGAACTTTAGATCCATGTGTTTAAGTAAAGTTAATAGAACATAGCTGCAAGAGACCCAGAAAGAGGGGCCTCTGTGTCTGTGACTGCTGAAATTGTGCAGACAAGAAGTTGGATACTTGGTGGAAAATTCTGAGGTTCCTGTCCTAGTCTAAGGTTAGGCTTTCCTCTTGCTCTTTCTGTTTGTTTTCTAATTAAATGAACTGTAGTCTGAAGAAATTCTTTCTTGGTGTATAATTCTTCCTGCGTGGACGTCACATATTTTAATATATGTTTTGGGGGAGCAAGTGCACAAACAAATGGATAAGCCTCAAAATTGCTAGTTTGGCTATGGGATCACTTTAAGCTCCATGTTTCTGTAGAGCTCCAATTGTGAAAGACTGACTTATGCAGGGGTAATATAAAATTAGGAAAAAAGTGAACAAATATAAACATTTTGCAAATTGAACTCCAGAGTAATTGTTTGTCTTTAATCCCCACAACCCACTACATTTAAAAACCATATCTTTAAAAGCATTTTAGAGAGGAAATGAAATGCGTAGCAAACACCTCCTCATATCATTACTTAAAAACTCTTCCTGATAAACAACATTTGTGTTGCCATATTTTAATATCAAAATAGCTTCATACAGAACTATGTCAGTGTCAGAACTCTTTTATCATCTAAATAATTTAATTATGTCCCCTACCGAAGGTTTGTTATTTTAAATACACTCTTCCTATGTGTTTGTCCCCTATGTGTTCTTTTTCCTTTAAGGGTTTCATGGTATTTTAAATGCAAGCTTTTCATTGAAATCTTCTTAATGGCTTCTGATGATGAGTGGGGAAATCTGGGTATTAAGCTGATGTGAGCTCTATTCTCTTCAGTGGAAGCTCTTACTGTTTTAAAGTAAAGACCACTATTTCAAGTTCAGTTTTTATGCTGACTACAGTTGACCTCAATGGGATTTTGGTCAAGTCCTAAGAGAAACCCTGGGCATGGAGACTTTAGTAAATCATTATAATCCTACTAAAACTAGAATTTTTACATTAGTTACCCTGCATGTGCCCCCTTCTTTGACATCTAGCTTTTTCATACTGTAGATAACTTAGTAGAGGAAAAATCTTCTATGGACATGTTAATACTAAAATTTGCTATTTTACAGAACCTCCATAAAACAAAGCTCAAAACTGCCCTGTGTACCATTAAAGAAGGAACATGGGACTGAGAAAGGTCCCCTGGGTTATTAAAGACAATCCTTTCCCATCATATTCAATTAACCATGTCTCTAAAGACTTTGTAGTCAAAGCACAGGACAAGATAAAAGAATTAGAAGATCAGAAAGATGGAGAACACAAATAAACAACAAGAAAATATTCTCAGGGTATTTGACCATTATGTCAGCACACTGTCAGTGTACTAGTAGTGTTTTTTTATTGTAGTTACCACAGCAAAATGTTTCTCATGATCCAGCCACAGGAAGCAGGAACAATTTTGCCTTTGCCTGTGATGTGATTGGGCTGACTTTTACATCACTGTTAACACTAATTTTTGTATTCTTTTGAACCATTAGGTACTGGAAGCTGATAAAATTTTATTGCAGTGGGTCTAGTTATCCGATCTGGGATACCATGTTGCACATTACGGATGTTCAAACCAAATGAGGCCAATGAGATTCTAAGTATATTAGAAATAAAATCACCACCAAAAAAATCCCATGTTCATCATTATAAAATCATCTGTCAAGCTGCCTTATTCAACTTTTAATAGGCAGAACAGAGCTTAGCAATTATGTCACTATCTGTTATTTTCTTTGTAAATGATGTTTTTTTTCTTCAAATAGTCCCTGCTTTGCACTAATCTACTTCAGTAATATCTAAATCCCTTTCCATTGGGATAAAGTTCAATTCAAGTCCTTTGAGTGTTAAGAAATGTCATGAATATGTCCTGCATCTCATAACAAGAGAAGAGCACACCAAGCTGCTTTCATCACAAGTTCACGTAAAACTAGACCTGTGAATGTAAATGAAGCTAGTACCCTTTATTAAAAAGGCATGAGATGCTCTGACGGGCCATATTCACCTGGCTTAATTTAGTTGTCTGAAGCATAGTCTAATTTCTTTCTCTAGGCTGTCTCTACTATCAATATGCATCTCCAAAGCTATTTCTTCTTCTATTCCTGACAAAATAAATAGAAACTTTGTCATTCTATTCAATCATTTGAACGTGATTTTTATTTGTTTATAGAATGCCTTGCTATGTGGAGAGAGGATACAGCTCAGCTAAGCAGTCATCATGTACAAAGACACAGGGTTCACTGCACTCAGTGAGACAGTTTGCAGTTTAAAAATATCTAGACATAACTTCTTAGAACTGTTTTGTCTGTCCTTGTTTTTTCTTCACCCTTCAAAAAGGACATGTGTTTTAATGACTCAATCATAATGTGGCCATCTAAGTAACCTGAAGGTGCACAAGTCCATGGGCCCTGATGAGATGCATCTGAGGATCTTGAAGGAACTGGCAGATGGTTAAACCACTATCCATCATATTTGAGAAGTCATGGCAGTCTGGTGAAGTTCCCACTGACTGGAAAAGGGGAAATATAACCCCCCTTTTTAGAAAAGAAAAAAGGAATACCTGGAGAAATAAAGGCCAGTCTTACCTCTGTGCCTGGCAAGATCATGGAGTGGATACTCCTGGAAACTATGCTAGGGCACATGGAAAATAAGGAGGTGACTGATGACAACCAACATGGCTTCACTAAGGGCAGATCGTGCCTGACAAATTTGGTGGCCTCCTACAATGGGTTTATAGCACTGGTGGGTAAGGGAAGAGCATCATCTACCTGGACTTGTGCAAAGGGTTAGACACTGTCCCATGTGACATCCTTGTCTCTAAATTGCAGAGACATGCATTTGGTGGATGGACCACTCAGTGGTGTGAGAGACTGAAATGTCTTATGGCTGTCTCAAAGCTTGCTTGTGTCTGTGCAAACCTCCAAGAGAAGCTGCTGCGGCCTGTGAATTGGTCTGGGGCATGTCGCCCAGAGAAGCAGGAGTGTATTGAAGGATGCACCCCCTCCCAGTTCCTTGCGGTTGTTTTGTCTGGACTCTTTAGACAAGCCTCAAAGGGGCAGAGGTGTGCTGAGTCGGCCCCATCCTGCAGCCATTTGTGGCTCTATTGTGTAGGCCAGACCCCATGCATGCCTTGCTAATGAACTGACAAGAGGCAAACGTTCCTGCCCTGAAGCCAGATGCAACAAAACCTGTTGGACCAGAGAAAAAAAAAACTAAAGGCGAGCAGATATGTTAATCAGCCGATACGATGAGCTTAAAAAGACAGCAGAAAATTTTGCTCAGTGTGCATCTACCATTGAAGCCAGATCCGTGTGCACCCACCACCGAAGAACTGAAGACTGAGGACCAAAGGGACACCACTGGATCCACGGTGGTGACTATTCTTGCAGCCCTATCCCGCATCCTTGCTTTATTTCTGCCTTTTCCTTCCATTCTGTCCTATCACTACCCCTCTCCACTTCTTTAATAATAAAAACCTGGTTTGGGTATACGGCATTTGACCTCGTTTGTGTCTTAATCTCGCTCTTGGGATCATATCGAAACCTCCCCTGACACTGGATCGGGACAAATGGATAAGGAATTGGCTGGATGGTCACACTCAAAGACTTGTGGTCAATGGCTTGATGTCCAAGTGGAGAGTAGTGATGAGTGGCGTCCTTAGGGATTAGTGTTCGGACCGGTGCTGTTTAACATCTTTGTTGGTGACATGGACAGTGAGATCGAGCGCACTCTCAGCAAGTTTGCTGAAAACACCAAGCTGTGTGGTGCAGTTGACGCACTGGAGGGAAGGGATGTGCCATCCAGAGGGACCTGGACAGGCTGGAGAGGTGGGACAGTGCAAACCTCACGGAGTTCAACAAGGCCAAGAGCAAGGTCCTGAACAAGGGTCAGGGCAATCCCATGCACAGACACAGGTTGGGTGATGAGTGGATTGAGAGCAGCCCTGAGGAGAAGGACTTGGGGGTATTAGTGGATGGAAAACTGACTATGAGCCAGCAATGTGCACTCACAGCTGAGAAAGCCAACTGTGTCCTGGGCCGCATCAAGAGAAGTGTGGCCAGCAGGTCAAGGGAGGGGATTCTGCCCCTCTACTCTGCTCTCATGAGACCCTACCTGCAGTGCTGGGTCCAGCTCTGGGGCCACCAACATAAGACAGACATGGACCTGCTCGAGTGGGTCTAGAGGAGCCCACAAATATGATCAGAGGGCTGGAGCACCTCCCCTGTGAGGACAGGCTGAGAGAGTTGGGGGGGTTCAGCCTGGAAAAGAGAAGGCTCCATGGACACCTTCTAGCAGCCTTCCAGTACTTAAAGGGGGCTATAGGAAAGATGGGGAGGGACTCTTTATCGGGGAGTGTAGGGATAGGATGAGGGGTAACAGTTCTAAACTGAAAGAGAGTAGATTTAGATTAGATATTAGGAAGAAATTCTTCACTGTGAGTGTGGACCAGGTTGCCCAGAGAAGCTGTGGCTGCCCCCTCCCTGGAAGTGTTCAAGGCCCAGTTGGACAGGGCTTTGAGCAACCTGGTTTAGTGGAAGGTGTCCCTGCCCGTGGCAGGGGGGACTGGAACTGGATGATCTTTAAGGTCTCTTCCAACCCAAACCATTCTGTGATTCTATGACTGTATGAAAAGCATTGATGAAAACCTTAATTATCGAGTTCTGAGAGAGACTAATTTCATCTTTCCTTTATCCTTGCAGTGCTGAGTTTCTAAACTCAGGCTAATCCACTCTTTTTCATGGAAGTACAATTGCACTGCAGAACATCTATCTCTCAAGAAACTGTTGCTGTGTTGAAACAGAGGTGATCTGCTATACAGAACCCTCTTTGAGGATCGAGGATGGTTGATGAGATAGGATCCACCCAACAAAGTAGGGCAAGAGGATCTTTGCCAGCTGACTGCCCAGACTAGTGAGGGGAGATTTAAACTAGGAACAATGGGCCAGGCAGATGATGACCATACTTAAGTGACATAGCAGAGGCCAAGTTGGAAAGCAGAGGATGTAGGAGGATTGGAACAGGAGATACTTCAGAAAGGACAAAATAAGACATAAGGAGATCCTCCACAAGTGTATGTAAACAAAGACACATGGCCTCAGAAACAAGCAGGAGCATCTAGAGCTTCACCTGTGGTGATATTTTTCAACTGACTGAAATGCAATGGAATGTTTGAACAAATGTTTCGATGGGTGAATACGAGCTCTTCAAGAAAGACAGGTGTGAATGGTGCCTATGTTGAGCTCTTCTTTGGGACAGATGAGAGTTTGGTTGAGAATTGGTAGGTCAAGATCAAAAGCCTCACTTAAAAAACTCAAGAAATGCTCTAGATCACAGAACCTTTTTCCCATGAGGGAGACCTTAACCTCCCTGACATCTGTTGGAAGGACAACACAACAGGACATAAGCGGTCAAGAAGATTTCAGGGTGGAGTTAAGGATATCTTCCTAACACAGGTACTGAAAGGGCCAGGAGGGATGCACAGCTGGATCTGCTATTAACTAAGAAGGAAAAACTGGGCGAGGATGAAATATCTTTGGCAGCTACCCATGTGGTAGCTTTGGCATTAATAAGACCTATGAAGAGAGACTGAGGGAACTGGCATGTTCAGCCTGGAGAAGACAAGACTCTAGGGAGACCTAATATCAGCCTTCCAGTACCAGTGGATAGTTTATTGAGAAGATACAGTGTGAGGATATGAGACAACAGACATAAGATGAAACAAGAAAGGCTCAGACTGAAGGAAGAGGTTGGGCTAAAGACGTCTTGAGGTTCCTTCCAACCTGAATCACCCTATGATGCTGTAGTGAAGGACAAAGAATTAGAGATTGCTAAATTTCAGGGTAAAGACACAGATTTTGTTTTCAATAAGAAGACATGTCAGTGTTTCAACACATATGGCTTCATTGCTGTATGTGTTCTGCAACTGAATGCAAATGTTCTCAAGGCTATCCAAAGAGACTTGTAAAATAGACACACTGTCTTCCAAGGTGTGAGAATTTAATTTGGATAAGTGAGTTTTCATGAACATACATGGCTTAAGATACAGTCAACTGACTTTATATTGTCTTATTCAAGATATGTCTGCCGGATGTGTCGAGTTACTGATTAAGATGGTATGTACGTCTACAAATGGATAATTTTAACTCATGATGATTAAGCTCGAGAATTTAATCAGAACCTAATCTATGGCTATTTCATCTCAGTATATGGTGGAGATTGAACTGAATGGCAGTTAGAACTTGAGAAAGTGGAAATAACACAGAAAATCAGAAGGAACAATCAAGGACAAAGTGAGAATTTAACCTATTTCTGAACAAAAATAGGAATAAGTATTACCTCCTGCATGTATTGAAATTCCATCTAAGTTAGATGTTCATCTAGTTACCAGGAGGGCCGTTTTCTTTTTAAAACTAGAAGATTGTGACAATGTTCTTGTACTTCAAAGATACTATGCTGTAGTGTGTTCTGCATACAATGTCTCAGATCTCAAATTACTTTAGAAACTGAAACTACAGCAGACTGCATGTCAGCTTTCTTCCTAAATGTCTCATGGAGTCTGCCTGTTTCAGAAAATCCTTTTCTCTGTGTCATAGTATAATTAGCAAAGCAGCTCATTATGAAATCTCTCATGGTTGCGAATAAAAGGAGTTAAATGGTGAGATATTTTCTACATGTCTGCTTCAATCCAATAGCTCTTATTTCATCATATCATTACTCACATTTTTGGCCAAGGAACATGATGGGTTTGGCTTTTGAAAGCTATGATGTACGGTTATGATAAGGTGTATCGTCTCAGGATGGTCCTTTCTTACTGACTTCCTGTATCAATTGCCTTGACTTTCTGATTTAGCTAATGTACTGAAAGCCTCTGGCAGACATTTTGTTAGTATTCCATTACGATCAGGAAGGTCCACGATGATTATCTAAGCTGACATTCAATGCTGCACTGATCTTTGCACACAATTATTCTAGTGTTCACACTGTATATAGAAATATTTGCAAGTTTAAATAAAATATGAACAGGTATAGAACATACCAGTTTCAGAACTACATTAATAAATTCACCTGACTTTGAACTGCACTTCCTCAGGACCATCATCTGTTACAGATCTAGAGAGCTGTACATATAGAAACATAGAAGAACCATCTCCACTTACCAGGAAATCACCAGCTGAGTAAAGAGTTTGAAGATAATAAGTCTGATAGGGCTGTGCTCAACATATGACTCAAAGTGAACAGTACCAAGCCGGCCTTGAAGTTATTCTCATTCCCTGTTGCATGCTGATTGTATGACTTGAACCATATACATGCTGTCCAGTCCCATGGGAATAACTGAAATATGTTACTCTTTACCTTAATTACCATTATTGAAGGCTACAATCTGAAGAGGTCTTCAGGCTAGGGAAAATTAGTATGGCAATTCAACTCCTGGTCTTGTCTCTCTAGAGGCACCTGTGTAGGGTTGTTACCCAACCCCCTTTAGCTTCCAAGCTACAAATGAATGTCATTATTACAGTAAACTCCTTATTTTCAAAGACTGGGAACTGTTTATGCAAGCTAAGTGACTGTTACTCTGCTGTCCAGGCTGCTCTAATTTGCTGCCATGAAAGTGGAAGCTGGGAGCAGAGGGCATGGCTAGAAACAATCAAGGCATTACACTGTAAATACATGGCAAATAAGTCATTACTCCTCACACATGTTTCTCCCTCTCTCCAAGCACAGAGTCAGCACCAGCTGTAACCCAATTAAACTCAACAGTTCACAGGTGTTCAGTGGAATGATTATAACATAAAAAACACTTTTCTCTTTAGGCTTCCTTACAGTTTTTACTGCTATTTAAATTTCATGCCCTAAAAAAAAAAAAACAAAACCAAACCACAATTTCCGTGCGACTAAAGCTTGAAATTGTACAAAAAGAAGAAATGTTTCCAGATACAGTTTGAGTTAATTAAAGCAACTCTGCAAACTGACCCATACCTCCTGCTGCGCTACCCTACAACTCTTAAAAGTTAAAGTAGAGCATGTATTTAACAAAAGAACCATGGAATTTTATCAAAAAATATCACAATAATTCAAAAGATTCCTCTGTCATATGATAACTTTCTCCTTCTAATAGCCAGCCTGTGCTAGAATGATTGCAGATGCTGGAGTGCCTTTCCTGCCACTCCACTCTTACAACTATTCAAGCAAACACAAACTGTTCTGTGGATGCTTCTTTACTTGTAGCTTTTGTTGCTTAGCTGGCTGTATGCATGCATTTGTTAGACAGCTACCTGCTTACTGAATTTTGAACCTCATATATTGAATGTATTCCCTCACACTTATGTGGTGTCATCTGCTCGTTGTTTATATGCAGTGGTCAGTTTTGGAGTATGACAGTATGGAGTCTGCAAATTATTGTGGGATGGTTTTTGAATAGCATATTAGCTGTGAGTCTTAGGTCTGGGAGATGGGAAGGGCGAGACTTTTAAGGGTGGGATCATGTTATGGCTCCAGTTCCTGGTCTGCAAATAGAAAGGAATCTGGGAGAGACTGCCTTGTAAAGCACAACTGCTGGTAGTCATTGGGTTGGGAAAGGTTCATCTGGTTATCTATGAAGCAGTAGATTGACTTTTTTATTTCAGTGTCTGGCCAACCTTTGAGAACATCACAATTGCATCCTAATGTGCCACCTTGGGAAGGTTTAAGTAGTATAGGGCACTGCAGGAAAGAAAATCTGGGTTTCCTTTACAGCTCTGACAAAGTTTCTGCCTGTGATCTTCAGAAAGCATTCAAGTGAGAAGAGATGGGACAACCTTTCCACCTAGCATATCTTAGGAACTAAGTTACACTTCAGAATTTATTATCCCATTTCAGTCAGTGGAGGGGGATAATCAATTACCTTGCCATGGATGCAGAGGACAAAAACCTTAAA